>NC_071538.1:19335439-19661939 GCF_026979565.1 Vidua chalybeata | reverse complement strand
GTGAGTAAGCTCATTCTCCAAGGATGTTCTCTGGTCTGTGTGCACCAGCTTCATCAAAAGGATGTAGGAAATGCCAGATCCAGATATACAGATTCCACTATTTTTTTTAAATACATCATTGATCAGTCCAGGGATGGCAAAAATTAATAGTCATGAGCTAATTACTATACCAGCTGCCTACAAACAGGGGTCCTGTAGGCAGACTCCTTCTGCCCATTTGCCTGCTGGTTAAACCACCACTCTAGAAATTATAAAACAAAACTTTTTTCCCTTTATAAACATCTATCAGCATCACCTTAATATGGCCCACAGCACCAACACTGCCTAGCTTTTAAGTTCTCAGAATGCAGCCAGAATCTCCCCTAGCACATTATAACACATTTTACTGGTTTGAGCAGGGTAGAACACAGCCGTCTCCTCAAATGAATGGCTGGTGAGCTCCAGCAGCCCCTGCACGAGCCTGGGCTCACCATCTGTGTTCCTCTACACGTCCGAAGCCCGTTCACAAGTGCCAGCCCTTTGAAAAGCCAGCCTGTTTTTCTGATTGATTCACTTTTTAATGAACTGGGAATGCCTGTGAACTTAAACCCTGACACCTCCACCTCCCTGCCTTCCTAGCCATCCCTGCAGCAATGTACTGATTATATTTCAAGTTATTATGGGATTAATACAGCTGCCCCCGGTGCCTCTTTCCCCTGAACTCCATCAATAAAAGTTGTGTCCTAGTCTTACTCTGGTTGGTTCAGTTTCTTCCTGAATCTCTCCCTGTAACCTGGGACGTGTCGGCAAGGCTGTCTCGTATCAGCCCTTCAAAGCTGCCAACACTGCTGATGTTTAAAACCTACTTGTGTCACAGCCTTGCATAAGCTTTGTGTATTTAAGAGGACATCTTGAGCTTTGCTATGCACCACATCAGCTCTCTAAGTGGGTAGCACATACTTAGCAGTATTGAAAATAATGAAATAAGATAATCCACGAAAAAACTTGAATAGATTGTGCCAGTGTCATCTTTCTTTGAATCCACAGTAGAGCTATAAAAATGTACTTTACGCAGGCAGGTTCAGCACAAGAAAAAAAAAATAAGATGGGGGGAGCAAAAGACCTGCATGCTGACAGCGTTTCTTTCTATGGTACAAGTTTTAGGTTTACTTTTCTTGTTGGTTTATAGGTTGGGGGTTCCCCCACTCCCCCAAGAATATTATTTTCTAAAAACATCATTACGAATGTGATTAAGTGGCTTATTCTTTGGAATATGTACAGTTGTTAACAAAAGAATTGCCACACAAGCTGCCACCTTTGACTGTGTAGAAGCAGGGAGTGATGTACTTGTTTACAGCTGTGCATCAATTTCACAATATATTTAGTTTTGGTACAAGTTACTTATAAAATTCTTACTGAGTTTAATGTTGCAGCAAATAACACATACAGTAAGTGAGTAGGACTTATCACTGGCTGTAATGTCGTTGTACATATTCAAAATATATACGGTGAATGATATATACACATGCACATGCAAACAAAATGAAAATATATTTAGTTTACAAACCGATGAACTGTGCTTGCTTTCATTATTCTCATTTTGTATGTAGGAGAACAGAGATCAAGCACATCCGTGCAAAGGGTGGCCGGTTGGGATCGCATCTGTGAAGCAGCACAGTCACCAAGGAGCAGGTTGGAGAAGAAACAGCACTGTTGTACCCATGGCATGAGACAGGGGAGCCCTCAGGAGTCAGGCACCCGCTGTGGTTGGTGGGATATAAACAAATCCCATGGAGAACCAAGATGTTCCCACAAAGAATAAAATATCTCTCCAGGTAAAAAAAATCTTCCCCCAAGATGTTTTATTCAAGCTTTTTTCTTAAAGAAGGAAGTGGTAATTTTCTCCTTTAAATTCTGTTTTCTTTTTCTCCCCCCTGTTTGGTCTCTCCCGTAAACACAGAGGCCAGAAGGCTATGCTTAAATAATTCATCTACAAATTTGCAATATCTTTTTGAACTATAGCAATTAAACGGAAAATAGAAAAATCAGCTCAGCATCCTGTTTGGATGTAATTAAAGGTATAATCTGTTCCATTTGAATACTTCAGTGCTTACCCTTCTTAAAACAACAAATAAGAATAGTAGCTCATTTGCAATATGCTTTTTTTTTCAAGTCAGCTAAAAAGACTAACTGATGAAGCAAGAATAATAATTTTTAAATGTGGCATAAGCACAAAAATACCAACTACAGCTTTCAAATGATTGCTGCAGATCTCAAGTGCGATGAGAGTTCAGTAACAAGGGGTATAAGCTTTATGGCAAAACACTGAAGTCTTCCACTGTTTGGTATCAGCATCTCGCTGTGGCTGATATAATTACCTATCAAATACATCAGTGGAATGAATATCAGACGATATCCAAAAATATGTAAGTGGGATGCATATCAGCTCAGTCTTTTAGGGGCCGTTTGATCTTAATGGTTTTTTCTAAGAATAAAAGACAAATACTGCATTCGTTGCCCCTTTGTTTTCTATAAGCAGCTGAAGATTTTACAGCACAATAAAGTTAGCCTATTAATGGCTGGCTTATGAGTTTTAGCTGGATTTTTACTCTCCTACTGGACATTTCTTCACTGCTCAAAGAAATTGAAGTCAGGTGTAAAGTTAATATCTGCCTTGTTCATTTATTCATACTGTAAGCAATCAAGATTTCCCCAGATCACAGGGCAATCTCTTGCCTTTCGAGAATTAATATAGGCCCCGTTCTCTCAACTTAGTTTAACAAAACAACTGGCATAGGTTCAATGGAAGCAATGATTATTCTGAGAGGTTATGGTGAACCACAGAAGTTGTTAGCGAGAACCTTGCTCAAAAGATCCCCTAAGAGGAAAAGTATATGGATATTTCAAAATGTAATTAACAGCATATTGCAACAGTGTGAGAAAGAAACATCACCTGGTTTAGCTGCAGAGGAATCTGACTGCACAGGGAGAGCTTTGGCTTGCTCAGCAGCCACCAGTAGGAGCAAAGGACATGATGGGCACCAGAGGGGACCCCTCACCAGTGCTGGGAAAGGTGGCAGGGCAGGCTCTGTCTGTGGGGGCTCCTTTCATGCTGCCCATCTCACTGTGCTCAGCAGCACAGTGCCCTCCTCACGGGCAGCTTCACTGGGGCCAGCACCCAACCAGGAAGAACAACTTTTTTCAAAGTTTCATTTTCTCTCCACTATACTCTCTCACAAAAAAGTCTTTTGGGGCAGACATGTCTCAAGCCTAACTTTGGTCTTAATGCTACAGTTTGTAGGATTGTTTCAAGAAAGTTGTTGAGGGGTTTTGTTTTGATTTTGGTTTTTTAAAGGTAAACACATAGCAGCAAATAAAAGCAATTCTAAAAAGCAAAACATTCTATTTTTTAAACATTTTGATAATTAAAAAAAAGCAATTTTCAAGCTTTAGCATTTGAAAGCTCAGGTGAATAATGTAGCAGAGAACTGATTTAAGAAGATAAAATGATCACAAAAATGTAAGAGCAACATTACACACGGGAACAAAATAGCAAAATGGTCTACAAGTCTCCAACATGACAATGAATATGAGAGAACTTTCAGCTTACATTTGCTGAAAGTTAGCACCTGTTAAAATTTCCTGCCTTCCTGGGGTGCACGCTCTGCTGTTTGAAAGCAGAGGACCTTTTCAGGACTGGTCCTTCAGGGGCCTGAGCCCTCTCAGAGCCTTCCTCAATACTGCCCTCCTTCAGGAGCCTTCAGTGAACAAGCTACAGGGGGGTGGGTAAAAAAAGCCTCTGGTGAGCCACCCCCAACTACCCCCTTATGTCCTATTGCCTCCCCCTCTGAACTGTGCAGCCTCCTGCACACCAAAAACATTTCTGTGAGCTTAATGCTAGAACTACTGTGAAAAGAAACACAACAACAGAAGTCATTAAAAAATACCCACAGAGGAAGGAAAAAAAAAATTCCTCAACACAGTAGCGTCTGTCTGCAGTAAACAGGGCTCTTTTCAGGCCTTGGGCTCAGACATAAGACCACTCTACCAGGGTGAATGAATTACTGTCAGCTGGGCCATTTTCACTTAGGTTTAAACACAGGCTTTTTACCTGCCGTTTGCCAGGAGCCAAGAGCTGCTCAGGAGGCATTTGTTATCCATGTGCCACATGACCAGCAAACCCAGCAGCAATCACCCCCTCCATGGGTCACACTGCAGGACCCCAGCCTTCACCCCCACAAGGAGCATCTCTCAGAAACACGAACCTGTGCCTAAATGAAGCAATGCTTATCTCATGCATGCCACAGGTGCAATGTCATCCCCTCTGGCAGACAACCAGGATGTCTACAGCCTCCACTCTACAAAAATGCAGGAACTAAAGTTAATGTGTCTCAGAGTTTGTTATAATATGGTGATGATTAAAAAACAAAATTACCACTACAAAGTTAATTCCTCTCTGAGTTCTTACAAACAAGTTTTTAATTTGCACCAAAAATTTACATTTCAGATTTCAAGTCAACCAGGAATGGTACAAACTTGGTCAGGGACTCCAGGCAGTGCCTGGTGGGTTCTGCAAGGCCTAGGGGCAGGAGCACTGTGGCTTCCCCAGAATATCACTAACATATAGTTGCCAGCAAACCCCAGGTGCACACAGGTAAGCTCATCGGATTGCTTTAATCTTTCATTCCTTGTATGAGTGAGAAAATAATCACCGTGTCAGATAAACTTCTGCTTTTTATTAAAAAAAAAACCAAACCAAACCAAACAAACCTATAAGGTAATTGATTGCTTTCTTCTAGTCTTTTATTAGTTATGATTAAAGAGCTATAGTAGTCCTGTTTACACAGCTCTAACAAGTCAGGACCTGCAGAACGTTATTGGCTTGGGGCCCACAACTTGCTGTCCATTCTCAACAGAATCAATCTGGAGCTGAAAACATCCCCGTAGGAAGCGTACACATCTCTGCTTATACAGGAACAGAAACAGCAATAACTTCAGGTCCTGTAAGCTGCAAGTTCAACTTACAGAGATGAGCCCTGACTTGTCATCGCTCTCAGCATGTTGGTGATGAGATCAGAGCACTTCACCAAGGACTCATACTTCCAGCTTGACAAGGGACAGAGGTGAGCATGTTACACCTCACTGTTACTCACCTCTCCAACTGCAGCAAGGAATCGAGAGCTCCTCTGTTTAACATGCAGTCACAGCACTGCCAATCTAAAATGGCTGATCAGTAATACTTTAATTGCAGTTTCATAGAAACAAATTGCTATTTAATTGCAATGAGCTTGCTTGTCTGTGGCTTGGCTGGACTGACAATAGGCATACACCTGGTAGTAACAGTAACAAGCAGCAAGGAGGGTTATCTGGTACTGCATGTACAGGAGTCTCAGGCAGTGCCATCAAACCCAGAACACAATTTCACACTGATTAAATGTAATACCTGAAAAAATGTATATACATAAATTTCCTAATCTCAATTTGATTTTTTATTTTAATAGAGCTGTTCAGAATAGATACTTGCAAAAAGCTGCACACTTCACATACAACTACCAGCAAAACACTTTGATAAAAGATTTAAATTGAAATGATCTTTTGAAATCACAGAATCAGGTTGGAAAAGACCTCTGAGATCATCGAGTTAAACTGAACACCACCATGTCAACCAGACTGTGGCACTCAGTGCCATGTCCAGTCTTTCCTTAAACACCTCCAGAGGCAGAGACTCCACGCCTTGATAGCAAGGCACACTCTGCCACTGTGTGAGTTTTGGGGGTTTTTAGTATTTACCCTAACGTTAGGTGATGCAAATTTTATCGGTGTTAACTAACAGGGAAAAAGGAAGACAAACTCAGTGTGGTTAATATTCTGAAGATGTGACTTAATTTCACAGGCTTCATTTTGTTAAGACATTCTCATTTTATATTTCATAAGATACTGCATAACCTGTTAAAATATTTAAAGATAAATCATGTAGGACTGAAAAGACAGTATCTTGTTGTAAACAGAATTTGGTTTGGAAAGGCTTAATGTCCCACTGCCTGCCAGGATGCGTAAATCTCATAACTAGACAGCTGGATAGGTAAAAACATTAAACCCATTTAGAGGGCAATCTTTTTACAAAATTGTTTCATTAATAAGAGTGACAATTTATATGATTGAGATGTTTAGATGCAGTATAGACAGAGCATTTTATCCAGGTTCATGAGGATGATTTCAGATTAGTAATATTTCCTTTGATTCTTTTTTTTAACAGCATTCATCTTTGAAAGGGAAGCTCTTACTGAATGATTATTTGACTTTTCAGCAGCACTAAATGCAGAGGGTGTATTTCAGCCTCAGTGTAGCAAATACATGTGATAAAAGGTGAACAAGTATGTGTTTTTCTTTACAGATCTCCTTAAAAAAAGTGATTTTTCACATAAGGACAAATCTAAGTGTTTCCAGTAGCCTCCTGCCCACACCTACCATCCCCATTACAGCCTGTTTCATTGTGTGAAATGCCTCTGGTTTCAAGAAAGTGTTTTACCTAAAGCAAGAATACTACTTAAATATGTTCTATTGTATATTCATAGCTCCATTAGTCCTCCTGCAATTTAGCACATCAAAGCAAAGGCTTCATCACTTGCATGTGGATTATGCTAACATGAGTGACATTTGTAATCTTATAGGTCTGCAACTTAAGAAATGCTTTTAAAGTAAGCTATTAAATAGGTAGCTGTGCTTTACAAATGAGTCATATAATAGTTTATTTAAAGCTGTTAATGAACTTCAACCTCTACATCACTAAATGCTATACTACATTTCTTACTAGAAGTTATTAGCTATCTTCTTAGCACTTCTAGGTTATATTGGACAACCAAAAATCTGTACATGTTAGATTTAAACACTGTACCTTGAGTACTTATACTGAAAGAATATAAAAAGATGTCTACAGTCTCACTAATACTTGAATTCTATATTCATATGACTTCAAGTGTCTTTTCAAAGATACTGAAGCAGCACAATTTGCAGAACTCTGAAGACTTTAATGCCAGATCAAAAAGCTTAGAAACTTACTTAAAATACCCACAAAGTGCATTTAATTAAAAGTCGTACATAGTGTCAGTCATTTATGTTGTGCTTTATATGTTATGCAAGTAGTCTTTTGTCTTTGCTGTCCGATACTGTACGGTGCTACATTTTCTTTTCACTGAAACTGGGCTTCCTCAAGCACTGACGTGTTAGAAGAAAAAATTCAGCAGCCCTCCAATATACTAGACATCATGAAGTAGATTCTGAAACAAAAATATCTGCTGTTGGTTGTTAAGACAGATAAATCTATAAATCAGCTTTTTGTGTTATTGGCATCACAACAAAAATAAGTCAAGCTCACTCCATAACCAAGCAGCTGAGCAGTGAACACCTTCTAAAAAGACAGAATTAAACAAAATAATGGTGTGTTATGAATGTATTAGTTTCCTATAAAAGTAGAGTATTTCTTAATATTGATTTGCTTTGGCAAAGGTAATCTGCAAGGAATCAGCAAAGGCAGATTTGTTGCTTGCAGGCTCCTGACTGAAAGCATACAGTGGAGAGCCACAGATCCATGTTACTATTCTTGCTAAAAACATGAAAAGTCAGATTTTTATTCTCAAAAGTATTCTGCACAGATCTAACACTAAACAGCTGATGGGAAGAACATGCAAAATGAAGTTGTCCCCTTTGTAAGCTCAGAAGTGGCTCTGTTGCTTTGTGGGGAGGTGTTTTTTGTTTGTTTTCAGAAAACAGATCATATTTTGAGATCAGCTAGTTCTCACAAACAGCCTAGGAAACAGGTTTTTCTTTCCTTAAGATTATCAGTGTTGAAAAGTTAAAGTCTCAAACCCCTGCAAACACAACTTTATGTTGTTCAGATCAGAATAGCTATTGTATTCCTTTTCATGAATACTCAATTCTAGTGCTCAGTGTGAGGTACAGACCTTTCGCTGGCTTTTATTTTTTTGACCTCTTATGATATATTCATACCCTCTTATGCTTGCATGCTCAGAGACACAGGCACATCCTTAAAACAGAAGGAACTAGAAAGAAAGAGACCAAAGTACCTCTGTGTGTGTTGTAATTCACTGCAATGGGAATTATAATGTACTTGTTGTTACCAGAATTAAGAATCTCCATGAAAAAAAAAATATAATTTTGAAGTAGTACTCGTTATCCTTGCCACAAGTAACATGGTCAAGTAGTTTAGCAGAGTCTTTCATGGCATAAGACAAAAGAAAAAATCCAAACCAAAAATCTACTTTTAAAGGTAGATTAAAGGTAATTGACAATTAAGGTAACGACTATGTAAGATGAAGTTGCAGAATGTTTTGAATGTAATTAAAAAAAAAAAAGGCAAAGCTTCTAAAACCCATACTCTGTTTTGTTTTACTTTTTATTATTTAAATACACCATACTAGAGCAAATGTCTCTGAAAATATCACAAATAAAAGATTTTTCTTCATTCAGCAAATTAGAAGTAGGTGAAAATTTCTACACAGTAGCTGCTATGAGCCTGATTTTTTTTTTTTTTTTTTTTTTTTTTTTTTTTTTTTTTGCCATGGGAAGTAGCAACATTAGGACAAAAACACTTACATGCATACATACATTGTATTTTACAGAGATACAATAAAAGTGTTTGTGATAGAATATCACAAAAGCCACATCTTTATCTCATGTTCAGTTTGATTGAAACACATTTCCTTACAACACTTAAATATACAAAGAGCAAATAGAATGTTGTTAAGGTAAAACACAGGGTACAAACTGGCCAGTGCCCTGCTAATTGTTAATGAGGGTAGAAAGCAGATTTCAATGCTTCTTTTAATTAGCTTCATTAGTCATCTTCCCCACCCACCCCCCCAAGATGTCCTCCGGTGGATCTTTTTTCATTTTCTCTACAGTCTCCCATTAGCCCAGGTTCATGGAGTCCTTAATGTTCATATTCAGTCATTTTAATACACCAATAAATGTGGGAAGGGCAATCAAGAATAAAGAAGGTGCAATGGTATGGAGCTGGCATTGATGCTAGCTACAAAGGTGACTTGTCTACTTGGAGACATGGGATCCATCTGTGATGAACAAAATTTGAGATGAAGGCACGCATTCTGCATTACTCTGACCTTTTAGCAGACCTGTAAGAAATAAAAATGGGTATCTTAGCTAAATTTGAGATAGGAAACTACAACATGACTGCTTTTGTTTTTCCCTATTCACTAATCTCTTTTTTATTAGATTACTTTCTAACTGTGACTTGATTAAGGCTTTCTACACTGTCCATTCATACTGCTAATGTTTCAACTTTAAACAGCAAAAAGCAAACATTTTTCACAGTTTCACTACTAAAGAAAGCAGACATGAAAAAGACTACAACAAGAAATGTGTACTTTCTGGTAAGAAATCATACAGTGAATAAGGTGGTTTTTCTGGGCCCCGTTTGAAAGGGAAGAACCATCATGCCATGCCTTTGAAGAAGCGAGTAATATGATCTTGTAATTGGAAGAAATAGTGTGTAAAGCAAATATGAAGTACAGCCAATATCCTCCCAAGGCAACTTTGGTTAATATGCTGCATTGCACAAGAGCTAAATATAGATATTTCAGGATTCCCCCCTCCCATTTAAATTCCTCATCTGGTACGTTAGTTAATGTTACATAAACATTTTAATATATGAAGTCAAACATGTGCTTTCATACGGGTATTAATGAATTGTCATAATTAGAAGTGTCTAACTCAATAAAAATCTAAACTTTCATGGATAAAATAGGAATGCTCATCCATAGTCTTCAAATACAATCTGTTTGCAATTACCAAAATGAAATAATATATATTAGATTTTTATGGCTTTTAAATGACATTTTGTGCTTCCCAGGAAGTTCTTTTCTCACCCTTTCTCTAAGTTACTAAAAGCCTGAGGTCTATTAGTAACTGCAACCCCCCACTTCCAAGCTAATTAAAGTAGTAGAAGCTTGGAGGTTTAATTCCCCAGAGCTGAAGCTCAGTGTGAGAAAGGTAATTTGTCTGTCCAGAACAAAGATTAGGGAGCAGCCAGCAAGCATATTTAATAAATGAGCATCAAATATCTTCTACTATGGACACAGACAACACCAATTATGTAACTACAAGGGAATTGTTGAGTGATATGTAAACTAGAAGATTTTTAAGATCTTCTCTAAGAGACATAATGTAACTCATACTTTATTTAAAAGTATAGAAGCTGAAGACAAACATTTGTTACAAACACTGCCAACCAGTGGAAAATGTACACTTTCAGTAGGTGGTAATGCTGTTGCAAACAAGAAATACTACAGGAATACTACCAGTACAAGAAAAGCAGAGAGAATTCTTGACAATACAGCCCCTTCAAATGAAATGGCACACGGGACATCACAAACCAAGTTTGCACTCAGCAGACAAGCAATACTGAGTTTAGAGAAAACAGGGGCTTTTAAACTACAGGGCAAGTGATGGGAAGTTATAATTTGTATGTGTGAATTGCCTCAGGGAGGCAAAAGGCAGAAATGGCAAACATCCCTGCTTTGTCTCCTTAAAAAAAAAACTCCAAGTTTTTAAACTAAGTTAGGCCATGCAACCTTTCCTGCCTGCACTGGTCACCTGTAAACTGCAGTGAGACAAGAGTAAGTTCATCACTGTCACCTTCATATGCATAACGAAATGTGCTTTAATGCTGAGAATGTCTCAATCTCTTTGGTTAAAAAAAAAAAAAAACCACAAAAAACCTGTGGATATTCTGCTATCTCTGTAATCTCTAGTGACAGAATAACATGGAAAATGATTGATCTGTAATGTTTAATAAAAAGTATCTGTTACAGCCAACTGTGTTACAGTGGAAGAATATTTTTAATCAGCGGCCCTAAAACGTGTACCTTCCTGGAAAACATCTCTGATGTTAAAATTTTTACACTGTTAAAAAAAACAAAATATAAAACTATTAAAAAATATAAAATATAAAAAATATATTAAATTATATTATTAAATATAACTCTTAGCAACTGCCCCTGTAGCTTCCAAAGCTCCAGAAACCTGACAAATACATGAATTATCAACTTATCTCTTTAACTGTGTTTGTTTTCTGGAGTTACAGTGTTCTGCAATTCCCTTTGAAAAACAGCAGAAGTTAGAACAATTTCTAGTGATATTGTATTATAAAGAAAACCCCTCAAACTCGTGTCCCTTCAACCTTCTCCCCAAGAGCTGCTCGTGTGCCTCAGCTCTGTCCACAGCAGTGCCACTACCAGTCAGTGACAGGAGCTAACAAAAACCTGCTCTCACCACTCTTGCATTTAGTTCCCACCAGGTACCTACAGTCACGAGCTCTGCAAGCCCAGTCCCATTTTACTTCTCTTTTCCATGTTCTATGTTCCTCATCATGTCTGCTGCTTTTATTGCAACTAAATCATTTTTATGTTTTGCTAAGGCAGAGAAAGAAACTGATAAAACTAAATGACAATTTAGACACCTATTTGAAGTTACATTAAACTTTACATTCGTAGAAGACAAGTGGATAAACCACTCTCAGAATGGTAAACCTTTTACTGCATTGTATAAAGATAAATGGTTTTACCTATATTTTGAAATGGGATACCTATAAATATTCATTTAACTGAATCACTGCTAGCTAGTCTATATTACAGATTTGTTTCATTAAAATTCACAACAGTATAAATCTATGAATCTTTAACTGTATTTGTACTTCCTTGAGAAGAGGCTGCACATTCTCTTCCAATCTTAATTATCTTTGTTCTGCCTAACTATGTAGCATTTTTGTACTCAATTCTCTCATCACCTCAATTGACAAATTAAGTAAATAAAAAAAGTCCCATTCTTTATTTTGATGTAATTACATTCACTGTATAAGACTTGAAAGAATACTTAAAATTAATCAGTAAATTTATGCACAGAAAAAAAAAAGCAAACACAGATATTGAAATGTAGCAACACAACAAAAAAAAAAAAAAAAAAAAGTAAAAGAACAGTTTCTGTTTTCTCGGACATAGTTCTCCACTGACTAAAAGCACTACAAAATACACTGCACACTACAGAATAGATCAGCCTAGCATTTGTCCCAGATTTTTTTTAATCTTCCGAATTCCTACTTGCAGATAGATGTTATTTTTTGTGATCCTTACAGACATTAATGAAGTTCCTATTGTAAATCTATAAAGAATTACCAACTGAAGTGTGCACTTTTTGTTTCATTGCAATAACTCAGTGCTGTGTGATTGCCTGGGTTAATGATGAAAAAGTCAAATATACTATCAGAGCTGATGGAAAAATCTATCACCAATCTGAAATTAAAATTCATCTGTGGTCAATAAGATTTAATATCCATGCAAGTGGCGCTGTAAAGAGTAAATGAATCAATGTCATCAATACATAATCAGTATGAAATATGATGTGAATAAAATTATGTGCAAGAGTCATACATCCACTCTTTTCTGGACCAGGGTGGAATGAACAGTCTCTTAACTCAAGGTTGACAGTAATTGTTACAAATTAGGCACAGCAGTTATCAAAATGCACTCACTTGCATAGCTTTAGGACTGATTAAGAAGATTAAAATACATCTAAAACTATCTAGTTTCAGAGTTACAAGACAACTGTTGATCAGAAATTTTTTTTCTTCTTCTTCCCTCTATGATCTGTATGATCATTATTCACTCATTTAGCTAGAAACCAAAACTATCAACCACACAGCTACACAATCTCTAGTTGAGATATTAGTGTCACGGAACAGTAAGTAAATAGCACTTTGGTTTTAAAATCTGAGTTATGACACACAAAACAGGCAAGAAAATACTTCTGAAAGAGTACCCCAGAATGCTTCCTCAACTAAAATTTTAATATTTAAATAAAATATGTTAGTTTAGTCCAGGAACCTTATCTTCACAAGGCATTTATTTCCATATTAAAGGACCTAGTTTTCCTCCCTCAGAAACCTGCTCTCTTGTAACCCTTAATTTCAATATTATAAAATAATTCTCTTTCTTAAAAGTTTGTATTAATGTATGCTCTCCATTTTGCTTTGTACATAAGGAGTTCAACACCTGTACAGATGCATGTGCCCAAACCAAAATAAACTGACTCACCTTGTAGGTCATATTTAAAAGGTTACTATTTTCTCCCCAAACCCTGTGCCTAAATAACTTAAGGTAAGTTCAGCTACTTAAAGGTCTCTTTGCGGGGGCAGGGAATGTCCACTATTAGAATGAAAAGAAATTGATCTTCATTTAGCTCTAAGAAAGCTTATTAGTAATTGTGGAGTATTCACCTTCTGGTCTGGCAGTAGTGGATTACTCTGAAGTGAATTCAAATGGCCATTGATGAGAGCTGTAGGTCTATCATGTTCACAAAATAAACTGCCATTGATGTAGTGAAACCGATCTCCAGGGACCAGGCGATTCCGGCAGGTAGAGCACGTAAAACACTGGGAAAGGAAAGAGACAGCAAGTGAAACTACAGCACAAATTAAGTATGCTGCAGGTTTGAAAATTACACTTCAGAGACTGCAAGTGCAGTTGAGATATGGAGCTGCTTGGTTTCTAGTATCTCCAAATATGATATTGGTCTTACCTGTTGGGACTATGCAGTACATAACTCAAGCAGAGTTTTACCGATTACGAGGGAACAAAGCTACGCACTAAGCAAAGCTTTATAATAGATACTCCTTCTTCTAGTTATTATTTTTGCATTTCATTCATAAGCAGATGCAGGTTTTACACTAAAGAGGCATGGCAATACTAATCAGCTGCTAAAAACAAAAGTACACAGAAAAAAACCCTCACCTTAAGATGATAGACATTGCCCTGTGCCCTCATGACCAGCTCACTAGCAGGAATGGACTGTCCACAGGCACTGCAAGCACCACTATTTCCAAATAACCTGAAACAGAGGTGATGATCATGAATAATTTAATACTCAGAAGGCTCTAGGCATTTTTGCACATCACTGCCACGGTTTATTACACAACTATTTTAGACTTCTGACCCCCGTCTTCCAACTTGCTTATGTTTCATAATATGAAAAAGTTTATTTTTGTGTAACAACCGGTAACTTCACCTTACCTTGGATGTGGTTACACAGGATTTAATCAGAAATATTGACTTACACCTCTAGAAACACAAACAATTCTGTACTACACACATTTTATCAGATTACTGGGTTCATCATAAAAAAAAAGATACAATTCATGACTGGAGTTTAAATGCATTGTGTCCTTGAAATTATATGAAGAACTCTTTTGTACTTTAATCATATCTTGAGATATGAGTCATCAAAAGGGTTAAGAGGATTTGATTGTATATCTAAGAAGACATCATGCTCAGTGTATTGAAACTCCAGTAAACCTCCATCAGTGCAGAGTTTCCATTAGAAACTCTCTGCTATCCAGGTTGATATATAATGTGTATGGGTTAACCTTTTCAATCATGGTGTCAACACTTTAGATTTGCCTCTGCTCATCTCTTTCATCCTAACCTTCTCTCTCTCTTGATAATGAAATGCTTGCTCCAACTTCCCTCTATCTGCTCCTGAGTCCACAATTTAGATTACTTCATCTCTGCTAGCAACAAACTGAATGAAATTTCGATTTGAGCAGAAAGTAATTTACCGGGATCTGGACCCATTTGTCATCATATCTCTCTGGGTGTTTGCTGTATCACTGCAGTTTTCCTATGCAATCAAATGAGACCACAACATCTGCCATTGGGGGGGGGCACACGCAGTGGGGGGAGGGGGGAATAGGCAGAAGAGTGGTGAAGAAAAATATATACATAATTCTTCAAATCCATTTAAAGGCACATCACATCGATTCAAAATATAATACAGTAATGATTATTGAGTTCTACTTTTACAGGCTGCCTTAGCTAGAATTAGAAAAACCTTTATTTGCTTTTGCGCAAGTCTCTAATAGACACAAATATTTATAAAGACTACCACAATTCATTTTGCAGTAAAAAAGGAAATTGAACTAGCTGGCAGGGTCACAGACCCACTTTTCTGTACAATGTAAAACACAGCAATAGGATTTACAAATTAAGAGTATTGGTGTCATAATAAATATTAATATTTGCATCTCCTTCCTGTCCAAATAAAGTCATAAAATTCTGTTTGTGTCAACCTAGGACACACATTACAACAGAATACCCGTAATCTGAATGATTGCAGTGTGCCTCTGTATAAAAATAATTGCTTTGAATTTTCAGAATCTGAGCTTGCAGAGGAGGCTTGTCATGTTCAAACTACTAATTTGCTGTCGCCACTTTATTGAAAATAGCCTGTAAGTTGTTATTAAATGTATCGACTGAACGACAGAGAGAGTAGTAAAACTGCCCCTTAAGATGGCTTTTAATAGGAAGCTGAGAAACAAATTTTGCAGCAGCATCGATTTGAAGAGTTCAATCAAAACTCCATTTCAAAACTAATTAGTCTGAGATCCACGACACATTGACACGTTCTTGCAGAATCAGAGCGGTTACAAAGGGAAAGCTGAACTAATACATTGTCAGGACCTCCCCGCCAAAGGGACTAAACTGTCTGGAAACTAAAGGTCCATTACTAGGGCATCTTCCAAACCAGGACCAGTTCAGAATAGTTACATGATATACCGAGGTTACTTCCAAAGCATTGCAATATGCATTTTTTTTCCTTCATCATTCCTAGGAACGACGTTGGCACCACAGACAGTGTGCGGGAAGGACTGGGAGAGGAGGCAGAAAGGCACTGCTACCCTTCTAGAGCAACGATCCGACAATCCAGAGTAAGAAGATGGCAGCAAGGGCATTGCTGGGTAGAAGGGCAAAGATGGACAGATGATGTCAGTTGTCCAGGAGAATCTGAACGTGGTGAGCTGTCTCTCACAACCCCCCTCTTCCCCCTGTACAATTGTACCACCCAACTGAAAACACAGCTTTCAGAATGCTGATCTCATTGCACTACTTGTCTTCATTAAGCATTCGTTATACTATTCTCTCTGAACTAGAGTGGTCCCACACCTTGAATGTCTGTGAATTCTAATAAATGGAGTCAAACTAATCCCGAGGCTTTCCACACATCTTAAGTTTTCCCAAGGCATGCTCCCAGAACAACTCTACTTTGGAAAGCCATTTCAGCTGAATCTTCTGCTAAAATTCCTAAAAATTACTTACAAACTCAGACCGCCCTTCCGCTGCTTATTATTATTTACCAACAGAATTAAACTTATTTTTCCATCTCTACTGTTATGAATGGTTTTGTTCTGTAATGCCATTAACAGGAAGAAGTTTTATCTTTTTAAAAAATGTTATCTCTCCTTACCAGCAAAGGAAGTCTTCCACATTAACTATTCTTTACTGAAAAAGTTGTTTTGCATGGTTTCTGGGAAGCTGGAGAGCTAATTATCTAACCAGGGGGACTGTCCAGGACAGTATTTGATTTAAAAGGCTTGAGGCTTTAGGTGCTCAATTAAGTAGCTATCGGTCTCAGACTGGACTTTAATGGGCTCTTTTCTCTTTAACTGCAGCAATGGGTAGAGATACCCCAGGTCAGGCTAATTAAAGCCAGGGGACTCTTTAATTGTGATGACAGAATTGGTTTCAGTTTCCTCTTTGGGTCCTCAGTCCAAGAAGGTCATTAATATTTCAACATTTGGGCAATGCAATCAATCACAAACATCAAGAGGTTCCCTTTACGGACAAGGCAGCTCTTCTACACTTAGCAGCATTTTACTGAGCCACCTTAAATTAACTACTGTGTGGTTCCAACGAAGCATTCCCCGCACCCCCAAATGCTTCTAGTTTTTTTTTTTTGCTGGTGGGGGTTTTTTCAGAACTTTCTGTAGGAGAGTGGGAATGAAAGCAGCAAGAAATCTTCTCAACCCAGTTTCTCATCTTGCTGCTCAAAATTCAGAATCAGCAGAAACACGTCTCTAGCAACTTGTACTAACAAAGTAATGTTCCAATGCTTTCCAAAATCGTGGAGACAGATTTAAGCACTCTGATTCTTGCATGACATGGTGCACATTTGTGTCCACATACATATATCCAAGCCCTAGCAAAGAGAAATGCACATCCAGACCTACTGATCCAGAAGGAATCAGTGTTTTTGTACATTCCCCACATTTAATCTAAATTCTGCACCAGCTATATTAAATGTAACAAAGAAAGGCAACACAGATATTATGCCTGAAGCCAAGTCCATTAAAGGTACTTCAGAATAACTAGAGACCAAGCACCTTAAAAGCACCAGAAGCTATTGATACTTAAAAGGGGGGCTGTGCATAATGGCAAGTGCTGCATTAGAGAAGAGGAAGAAAAAAAAAAAAAAGGGAAAAAAAAAACCCAGCCAAATTACGCTTGGTTAATTCAGAGTAACAGATCTGCCCCCAAGTGAATTGGAGGCCTTGAATTAATTCTGTTATGACAAATCAAGATAAACGTTCCCCCTAAATTGCATGCGATTTAATTAATTTTTGAGATCCTGTTTTTTTTTTTTTTTTCCTAGCTAATAGTTCACATGCTCCTGTGCTGTCATTGTGCTTGAGTGGGCAGACTTCAAAGTGATATTAAATAACCAACTATTAGATTTACCTAGCACGTCCTATTGGAAAAGTGCCATTTAATTACCTAGCCTGTTCAATTAAAGGGACAGCATTCCCTGAATATAGCAGCTTGCCGCTGATTACCAGGGAAATGAACTGGCTGCCCGGCGGCCCCCTCCCCGGAGCGGCCTCACTGCGGCGCGGCCGGCTCCGGCCGCCCCCCGCCCCCGGGGCTGCGCCCCCGCTGCGCTGCGCGGAGCGGCCGCCCGGGGAGGGGCGCCGGGCGCTGCCCCTTTAAAAGGCGCCCGGGCAGTCTTCCCCTCTCCCCCTTCCCCACCACTCCCTGCTCTCTCTTAGAGGCCAATTTTGTTAATTAAATGTTTTGTTTGCGACGCGGCTCTCATTCATTTCGGACACGTCATTCCGAGCAGATCTAAGCCAGCGACCAGATCTCATTAGATAAAACCCATCAGAACTAAGAGAAAATGGAGGAGACACTAATTAAAGCTTTTAATTGTGCGGATTCGCTGCCACGCTGCTGCTTTATCTGGCATCTCAAGGTTGGGAGGGCTGCGCTCCACTCCTCTCCCTGAGCGCATTGCTCGCCGTGGGGAGGGAGGGGAACGGACCGGGGTTTTTACCTCCCTCTTTTCCCAGGAACCTTGGCCTTCAATGAAAGCTGCAGCTGTAGCTCTACGGCCAATTTGTTTTCGGGTTTTGAGGGGGGGAGAGGGAGGGAAAGGGGAGCGTTGTGTTGTTTAAACAACAACAAAAAACCCCACATACAGCCTGAGACAGCTAAAAAGCTTATTAATAAATGGCCCTTGTGGTCTTGGCCCGAAGGAGTCAAGTCCCCTTTCACCTGGCGCCTGCCGGGCCAATCAATCCTCTTTCCAATTTTGCCAGTGGTGTCCAGCGTGCCCCGCATCTCCGGCTGAGAACCGTGCCAGTGGCTCTTGCCTGGGGAAGAGAATGCGCCACCACAAAAACCCGCCGGAAAACGAAGAGGGGAGAAGGATGGTAGAGAGGAACCGGAGAGACTCGCTGTCAGGAGTGGCATTGCCTCCCCAACCAAATGTAACCATTTCAAACACGACAAGGGCGAGGGCTGCGCTGGTGCCAGCGTGACCCATGAGGAAGCCTGCAAAGTCCATTTCCAGCAGGAAAGCTCCAAGTTAACTCAGCCCTGGCAGCGCCAGGCCATCCTACCCCACCTTGAGTGTACGGTGTCCAGTTCAAGTTTCAGCAAGCATCTGTCAGAGTTATTTTTGCAAGTCAAATTACACAGATCTAAAGAGAAGTCAGGCGACAGGACAAGGAGATCAATTCAAACCCCTCATCTGATAAAGCATCCTATTCATAATTGCCTACATTAAAATAAACGAGTATTAATTTTTGGCAACACAAAACCAGAGGACAGCGATAAGCTTGCCTGAACTTGCCTCTGGGACACAGTGGACGCATCTTCTCTTTTTAATTAGTAGCAATCAGACATGAGGGTTTGTTTGATGGTGTTGGTCGAGTGATGAATCTGTACTATTCAGTGCATCTTAACAGTAGTGTCAATTTTTCAACTTCAAACAAGACTCTTTCCCTAACACTGTTCTGCTCTATTTAATTACTATTCTGCCAGACTTGGGCTTGCTGCTTACGACGATGACCAAAAAGCACCATTGTGCACCCACAATGTACTGATTTTTCACCATTTCTCTCTAAAAATACCTCTGAAACTAGCAAAGCTAAGGCTTCAACTCCTCAGACATAGCACAGGACCCATTTCATGTACTTAACTATATGAAGCCACAGCCACGTACCAGGTCAGAAACTGCACTATCAAAGCAACCAAATCTTAAAGCTCCATCCTCTTAACTAGGAGGTCCCTGTGCACAATCTGTGTCTTCTCAAACCTAAGTTTTACAACATAACCAAACTTGAAACATTTGATGGCTGCTTTTGGTAGGTTTGTTTTTTCTTCAGAAAGGAAAATAAGTGGAGCTTCTTGGCCGTCAAAAAGAAGGGAAATCCTGGGTTAACTCTTGACATTTACTATTAATGAGGAGCCAGAAGCGTTTAAACAGAACACAATTTCTTTTAACTAAGCATTTCTGTGATGCTGGGAAGGTATGGGGCTTTTTTGTTGTTTTTTTAATTACCGAACGTTGAAACAGAACACCTCCTTGAAGCATTCATGTGCATCAGTCTATCAAACCATTTACTCAAATTAAATGTGTAATCCTTCAAAATGCCTCCTTTTAAATTAATGAGTTTAAGTAGCTTGAGTTCACCTGAAAAGATCGTATGGGCACCTGACCTCATGAATTCTATTAATTATATTGGAAACTTGTTGGAAGGGATACTATGCATAATCTTACTGTACCCCAACAGATGTGAGATTAGTGAGGCTTAGTTCCCCCTACCCAAATCTGTGGCATTTGAAGCAAACAGCTTCAAAAGAGGAAGAGATAAGAAATAAAGGGCAAGAGCATATACCTCCTCTGCTATCTCCTGCATTGTCTACACTGGAAGTTCAGAGAAATATCGGTTCAAAGCTTCTCTGTAACAATGCTGAGACAAACATCATACCACTGGTTTTTTGCTATAAGTAGAATCCGTGGCCCTCCAACTGATGGTTAATCAGCTCTTTCACAAGGAGAACAGAGAATGAGTCACTCTGTTTCCACTCAAAGGAGTTTAAAGGTGCTTATGTAAATATCATAATTAATCAGATACTAAAGGCAGGCATTTCATTATTTAGCACCTCTGCCACAGCCTTATTTAAGCCCTACGATTTTAACATTTACTGTTCAGATATGCACACTTCTCCTTCAACACTACAACAAAGCAGATTAATTTAGCCTCTCTGATTGCTGTTTATTTTTAGTTAGGACTTGTTTTGTGCTGACAAACCACTTTAAAGTTACAGTCGTCGTTCAGCCCCCCCTCCTTTCCTCCACTTGGCAGTCGCAACTCGCCCTGGGCTAGGTGCTAACATCCGCACCCGCACGTCTCTCCCTCCTAATGAAGGAGCCATCCTGAGCCAGCCCACCCCTCTGCCCTGCAGACACCCACCACGAGGAATAAAGGCGGGGGCGGGGGGGGAAGAGAAAAATGGAGAAAAAGGCAGGAGGAAAGGGGGAAAGCTGTCTTCACCAGCCTGGCCATGGCCTCACCTGATGTAGTCGTTTCTGCAGAGAATCATCCCGCTCTTGGTGTAGCAGGAGGTGCCGATGTCCCCCAGCTGGGCCTGGCAGCAGGAGCACTTGAGGCAGCGGCTGTGCCAGTAGCTGTCCATGGCGTAGAGCAGGAAGCGGTCGGCGATCTTCCCCCCGCAGCCGGCGCACCTCTTCCAGGAGAGGGAGCCCGCCGAGACCGGGGGCGGCTGCGCGCTGCCGCCGGGGTTCACCATGGCCTGCGCGGAGAGAAGGACGGGGGCGGGTCAGCGCCGGGACAGGACGGGCCGGGGCGGCAGCGCGGGGCCAGCGCCGTCCGGGCCCTGGGGGGGCAGCGGCGGCCGGGCCGGGCCGGGCCGGGCCGCGGGGCAGGGGCGCGGCCGCGCAGCTGGCGGGGAGCGGCGGGCGCGGGGGGCAGAACGAGCGCAACCCGCCGCCCCCCCGCTCCGGGCTTGTGCAGCTGCAGCTCACAAGTCAGGAACAGTCCCGGGGTTTGTTTTGCTTATGAAAAAAAGTGTGTGAAGAGTGGGGGGGCGGGGGGAGGGGGGGAAGTTGTGAAACTGGTTTTTCGGTCTAGGAGAGGCTCTGCAGGCTCGGGGCGGTAACGAGGGGCTCCGGACCGGCCCTGGAGGCCTTGGGATTTTATTTTCCGTAGTTTTATTTTGGAAAACTAAAAACACCCCGAGAAAACACTCCAGATTGAGGACACTGGCCCGAATAATAGATCATTGAACTTTAGGACGCCTGTTAACTTCCTACACAAACATACTCAACTTTTGTCTCGCTAATCTGCTCTTGATCAGCAGTTTAAATGCTAAAGCTTTGTTACTAAAAAAAAAAAAAAAAAAAAAAAAAAAAAAAAAAGTTTACCGACCCTAGGAAAGCAGTAGAGTAATGAAGTGCATCGCTCCGGCTGCGGTTACTCTGGCCGCCCCCGAAACTGCTACTAAGGACATTTTTCACTTTCTAATAAATGCTTTATGCAAGCAGGACAACCGAGAGATAATATAGGAATCAATTCATAAAGCTTACTCTAAACCGATTAATTTGTTGCCTTCAATCCAGGGTCCAATAAACTCCCGGTGTTCCTCTAGTCACTTATACTATAAAAAGATCAAGTTATTTACTGCCAATTAAGCAGCATGTTTTGTCTTTGTCCTTTGTAAGCCGTATGTGCTCATGCCGAAGCATCTGGCTATCTGCTAAGGACCTTCAGACTGATACGTCCAGAGCAGCGAGGACGAACTTTTCCTGACACTGGCCCAACTCGGCTGCAAGGAGGAGAACTGAGGCCGATTTAAACATACATTTCCTCAGAAAGAGTACCTGGAGGTATGTCCAGTGACCGCACAATAAACCAGGAGAACTGCACCAATTAAGCTGTAACAAAAACCCCGAGACTTTGGAAAGAAAACCACTCTAAAAGCCATTAGCATTGCATTTATCCGAACGCATCGTGTACCTTTATGCAAATTGATTTCTGATGCATTTGTTCAAGGAATTGCCTTTTGTTACAGTTTCCAGCTACAGCCTAATGAATCTGCATTTCCTGCTCTGAGTCTTTAAACCGTTTTCCTATGCTTTAAATCACTTCGGATTTCTTAAAAGAAAGAAAAAGGCTCCATGCCACCACCTTAACCTGTCTTTGTCGAAGACAAATATGTATAAATATAAAATGGGAAACGTTACACTGAGAAAACCATCCAGTAACCCCATTAAGCTAAAGCTCTTAAGGACAAGCAATACCTTAATGCTGATTAAATCTAAAAAGATGAATCAAGAGGACTGACCAGAAAGTGACTCCCTTGATAACTAAGGACGGGCCCTCATCAAGTTTCATTTAGAGTTGGGGGGGGAAAGCTTTTAACTTAAATAGGCTTACTCTAGTAATTACAGAGCCAAGCAATTTTGGTCCTGGGATAGGAGTCAGTGAAATAGAAAGCAGAGCCAGAAGCTAGAGGCAAAATACCCCCTTTTAACAGCGTCTCTGGTGCTTTTTTAATGGAGACCAAGGGAGGGACAAGCGGAGAGCTGGAAATTTGTAGTACAAAAATGGATGCTTAATTCATGTCTTGGTTTTAATTAGGTGATTCACCGATTTTCTCCTGGATTGAAACAAAAGACTGTGTGTGGGGCAGGAAGGGAACCGGAGAGGAGAGAAATAGAGAGCTCACTTTGATCTTTTCTGCCACTGTTTCAGAACAGTGTTTACTACAGGGGAAGCGGGTGCCCCAGCCTCCCCCCACCCACCACCTCCCCCCCCCCCCGTCCCCTCCATTCACAGCCGAGGCAGGCAGAGCCCTTTCCCGGCGGCAGCTGGGAAGGGGGGTAAGGGAAAGCGCTCCAGCGGCGGCCGCCGCCAGGCTTTGTACGGGGGGCCGCGACAATGCCCGGGGTCCGCGGCGCCCCGCTCCGCACCCCTCCGCCCGGCGGGCAGCGGGACGGCGGCGGCGGGCGGGCACCGCGCACACGAACGCTGCGAGACACGGGGGAGCGACCGGCACTTCTTACCTGCTTCCCCTCTATATTGCAAAAGGCCGGGGAGCGCCGCTCGGGGTGCCTGAAGAGGTCTTCTTGCAAAGAAATAAGCACAGCGCTCGCCCTCTCGCCGGCTGGAGGGAGCCCCCCGCCCGGCAAGGGGCAGCCCAGGCTGGAAAAATATAGATATTGCTATGAGAGGCGTCTGCCCGGGTCCTTCCTCCAGCTCCCGCTTCCCGGGAGGGGAGCTGCAGAGCTCGGTCCCCGCCGCTGAGCCGCACACGCAGGGCGCCGCCGCCGCTCGATGCTGCAATCGCCGGGCAAGTTTGGCAATGTGGCTTCACTTTGTGCCGCTTCCCCCCCGCTCCCCCACCTCCGCCCCCTCTCCGGGCTGCGGCGGCTCCCGAGCCTCCCGCGGCGCGGAGTCGGCCGGCCGCGGCCCGCCGGAGCGCCTCAGCAGAGCGGGCGGGAGCCAGCGAGTTTGAGCGGGGCCGGGCGCGGAGCTGCTGCCGGGATCCTGCGGCGGCGGCGCGGGGGGCGGCCCTTGTGCCCGTCTAAGCGTGAGGCTGCAAGTGCGTGTGTGCCCGCACGGTGCGCGTGTGCCCGCTGCCCTCACACATGTGTTACTGACAGAGCAGAATCCCAACTACACTCCGGCTCGGCGCCCTCGTCAGCCCGCCGCAGCCAATCCGCCCCCGGCTTGTTCAGGCGGAATAATAAAACCTGCCAATCCCCGGGAAGACAAAGGAATGAGTGAGAGGGGAGGAAAAAAAAAAAAAAAAAAAAAAAAAAAAAAAAGAGAGAGAGAGAGGAAGGGAGGGGGCGAGGAGGAGGAGGAGGGGAATGGAGAGGAAGGAGGGAGTCAGGTGGGCAGCGCTGGCCGCGCCGTCCGCCCGGGCGCTGAGGGGAGGCGCGCGGCCGTGAGGGCACTGTCCATCCCGCCTCGCCCCGCCCGCCAGCTCCCGGCCACCAGTTGAGAAACTTGGCGGCGAGGGGTCATCCCGACTGTCCCCGAGAGCAGGCCCGCTCCGCCCGGGAACGATGTCCGTCGGAGCCCTTCCCGGCCGCTGGGCGCTTCCCCCGCCACCGCGGCCCTGCCGGGCAGGGGGAGGTGCCGAGGGGAGGCGCGGCCGCAGCAGCCGCTGCTTGCCGCCTTCGTGGCGCCCCCCGCTGCCGCGTCCGGCCCCGGTGCCCGCACCCCATCCTGGGATCCCATGCTGGGGCGGGGAGAGGCGGCGACGAGCCGTGCCCGGCTCGCCCCGTGAGCAGAGGGGCCATGTCGAGCCGCCGACTGTCACACGTTCCTTGCGGGAGCTGCGCTGCGGGACTCAGGCGGGCACGGCCCGCGGTGACCGCCCCAGCGGAGGTTTCGGTGGGTTAAGTAGCCGCAGTTGGCGGCACCGCTCGTCAGCAGGGCAGACAACTGCATTTCTGAGGGAGAAGCCCTCAGATGTCCTCAGATTTGCCAGGGATGACGGCAAATCGGAAGAAGTAATGTTTCGTGGGGACGCTTAAAACTATGAAAAATCAACTCACGCCTGTGAGGCCTAAGTGCAACACGCAGGATAAGCACAGCCGCGAATCGCTGGAACACACCCCCAGAATAACAAAGTGCTCCTAAATGCGGTTGCTGTCCGCGGCGCAGCTCCGCGCCCGGCGGTGCCCGGCACAGGGGACGCACGCCCCGCTGTCAACCCGCGCACCGCTCGCGGCGGAGCCCCCTCGGTGGCACATTGCCGGCATCTGTTAAAGGACAGAGAAACTTCGTAGCAGGAGTTTCTCGATTCCAGACCGCTGACGTAAGCAGCAGCCAATGCAGCGCTCGCCGGACGGCAGCAGCGCTCGGGCCGCGCTCGACGTGAGCCGCGGGCAGGGCAGGGCGGCCCCGCCGCCCGCGGGCACGTTCGCTGCCCTGTCAAGTACGTGGTGATGGCAGCGTGACCGAGCTACGAGCTCCGTGAGCCCCCCCACCGATGTCCGAGACAACAAAATATTTTAAACCCGCCCCTGCCGGCAGCTAACGCAGACGCGGTGCCCCGCACAGGTACACGGAACTCTTCCCGGGAGCACCTCCTAACGAGTAAGCGCCCCGGCGCAGGAATGCTGCCCGCCCGCCCGGGGATAGCCTGGCGGCGAGCCCGGTCCGGCAGTCGCAGCCCAGGTGTGCTTTATCCACATCGCCACCTGTGGGTCTCCCGCAGCCCTGCAGCCCCGACCTGGGCTGGGCACGGAGCCGTGTGCCAACAATCATTTAGTATTGAAAGGAAAATCGTCTACCTGGGAGAAATGTACTTAGGAAAGCGTAGGATAGCGAAGATACATTTTGCTTCTAAATATATAGAAAATAAAATATCGACATTTGAATGGCACCACAGATATTATTTAAACACGGGAGAAAATTCGATTTCTATGTTTCTCCATAGACTGGGATATGTTCAGAGTCTGCTTAAAGCAGACTTGGGAGCTCATGGAAAGCTTCCACAGAGAAAGGAGAGAGGACCAGTGTTATGGTTAATTTTTTTTTTTTTTTAGCATAGGTCTATGAAATATATCATCTGGATGTAATCTCCATGTACATATTACATTTAAACGTACTCAGCAGTTTTAGATTTGTTATGTAGGATCTGGTACAATTTAAAATATATAAAGCAACAAGGCATGCTACAGATAATCAACAATCACTGATATTTTAGCTCTCTGACAGTTAAGAGCACAAGAACAGAGCAAATGCCAAGCTCAAATAAAATCTACATTGCCTAATTATCTAAGCCTGTAATGGCTGGAAGCTACCAAATTCTGACTCTGGGAGAGCCATTAGGACCTCTCCTTATTGGAAAAGATATTCTACCAAGAAACTCTGCCATAGGCACTAAAATGTTTACTAGTCTTAAAAATGAGAGTGATACAAAAAACAGGAATTACCTTCTCAAGGAGCAGAGTTTTAAATGGCTTAATGATGTCTTCCAAATTGCATTATAATATTCATATCTTTTTCTGAAATCTGATCATCACTAATTTTTGTGATTAATTTTAACAGAAGAAACCTTAACTGAGAGCATTTTGCAGAGCAATATTTTTCTAATTTTTCTTTTGTGCAGCATCTGCTGTTGCTGTGCTGTCATCTTCGTTATGTTTTTCATTGTCTATGTGCCATAATGTAATTAGTTAGTTCAACATCATCTGTGCTATTAGATGAGATGTTTCTATGGTAAGTTAACATAGTTCTGTGTAATTGGTAGATTTCAGCAGTAGGCATGAATGTATCCATCAACTTTAGGTCGATTTGAGTCCACAAGATTTAAATTCATTTGGCATACGTTATCCTAGAAGACTGTTAATTTTGGCTGAATGGATAAAAAAACACAATGCAGAAGAAAATCTGGCTGCTTATATTGCGGTACTGTTGGAGTCAGGGAAGGGAAAGCATAAAATTGCTGGCTTAGTAGTTGCAATCTGAATGTCTGGAAAATGTTACAGCCTGGAATCCAAATAATTCTTAAACCTAGATGTGCCCCTAAGATACCAGGTAGCCCAGAATTCATCAGAGTTACCTCTCCATTCAGGAAAAGAGTCTTGGTTCTCTCCTTAAATACCACATTCTTATGGGACCTCTAGGTTCTCTGCCTGAATAGTGCATATCTAAGGGACTTTGTTTTCCTTTTCTCATTAGGGAGAAATGTTGAGGCTGCTGCTTTGAGATCTTCCATGCGGCACTTTGCTAATCCACTTGTCTTGCAAGCTACACCTTTTGAACAAACAAACTTCTAAAACAAACCCTCTGACCCCAGTGTGTCCAGAAACAGTGATGAAAAATCAACAGCCATTCCTTACTTTAAAGTAAGGCATCCTTTTACTCACATAGGATCTTCTGTTTCAGGCCTCAATCAATTTAAAAATGTGACTGGATTAAGTATTTAAGTCGGATATCCAGTGATATGGCAGAGTCACATCCTGGCAGAAGCTGGGAAGAATCCTGGATGGTTTCACTCTTAGCATTCTTTTCTAAGCAGCAGACAGTACTGTTTGCCCAAAAGAGTAAGATAAGTTACATTTAGAAATATGTGTATAGATTTTAACTTGCTTATAAATATATGAGTAACTTTATTTACAGGAACCCAGAACCATGGGAGGTAATTAGTAAGCACAGTTTGCTTAGGTAAGGGCTTGCAAGACCCTTTTATCATCACTGTATCTGTAACTTAGGACAGGAGCCAAATAATATAAATGTCAGTAATTACAGATATATATTTATATTAACAATAAAGTCCACTTTTGGAAGAGCTAAGCTATATTTGTAATGATGTCATATGGCTGAAATTACGTCCACCAATTTGTCCTGAGCACATTTCTGTCAGGAGAAATTGATACATTACCACAAGCCATCAGTAGCAGCAAATCCTGCAAGTGGGTTCTGTGACTACAGGCAAGATATCAGACTTTGAATTTTCATATAATTTTTGGTTAAAATTAGAACTCTTGAAAGGCCTCTAGAATATGTGTATGTAATAACAAGTTCACTACATTAAAAAAAAATTGGAAATGCTATGTGCATTTTGAAAGAGGGCTTTACGTTCCATAGTCTATAGGCATTTTTAGGCAAATCAGTTAACATTGATTTGCTACTCTTAAACATATACTGACAACTGATTTTTGTGGTGACATCTGTGGTGATATTTTGTCTCAAATATGAATATTTTTATGATTCATATGTCTCCATCTTTAACAGGGAAAAAAGTCCTTTGACAAACACCTAATATAAGCTCATATAGAACTTACCTTTTGGGGTAAAAAAATGTTTTCTTCACAAATACTTTTATAGGACTGGCATTAATATGTTGCCTCTTTTCACTAGTCACTGTAACAAATGGAAGGGCGGGACAGCACAATTTGGTGCTGTTTGGAAAACCCAAATTATAGGTAAAAGTAGTCATCGAGCTACTTTAAATTTACAGTACAAAAAAGATCAACTGGAAAGGAATTAAAAGAAAAAAAAATCTGACTCAATCAGCTGACCAAAATGCACTTACCTAATGCAGAGGTACATGTTTATAACATTATCATTTATGCAATGAAAAATGTGTTGCAATGAAAAATGAAAACTTAATTCTAGTCTGTATTATCTAATTAATTAGCAAGGTAACTTTAAATATGCAGAAAAAATTAGTATATTATCCCTGAGTGAATAAATAGCATGTTTAATATTTTTTCATGGTGTTGTCCACACAAAATACCTTTATAATTGCATTGAAATTATTTTCAAAGATGTGTGTCCAGTAGCAAATCATGTGTAATTAGAATATCTGTCTGAGTGTATCCAGGAAATTAGTTATTTACATGTAGCTCATTGCAATGGAGAAGTATATCTGATATTTTATGAAGTTCCTATGATCTCTGAACAATGCTGTAATGTACAGAAAGGTCCATGACCAATGTTTTCTGCCTATTTTGATCCTATCCACAGAGAAGACGTCTGGCTTGGGCTGCAGTAATCCAATGCAGGAACATCTGCACAAGCTGTTTTCTCTGTAGGTCTCCAGGAGACATTCTCAACCTAGAACTTCACAGGGTCTTCTTGTGTGATACATCATTAATGGGAAGTCCTAGGTTTAGCTAATCCATCTAGATGTTTGTGGTGACTGCTTCTGGTGGAAATTCGACACTGGGCGTTGTTTCAAAAAGCTGAGAGAAAGCAAGGTACAGGCTGAGCACTGAAACACACACATCACAGAGATCCCCTGTTGAAGTTGTCTTTTTAATTTAAGGGCTACCAGCAATGGCATGAGAAAATGGAGGGTTACAAAAATGAAGAGGAAGAGCAGCCTGGTGACTTCTGTCTGGCAGAAATGCCTCTATCGTATTTGATTTGAAATTTACATAGATGCCTGCAGTTATGACACAACTGTCACTTTAAGTTCACTTAACTGGACATGAAACAATAATGACAAACAATCAGAATGACAGTTCTTCTATTCTGCAGTGAGGTTCTTCGTATCTCAATTCTGCAGCATTTCTTCTGTTCGCTCCACCAGACAAATGTGTTTCTGTTACTATGATTTCTCTGGCTTCGTGCAGCATTGCTAAAAGGAAGAAGGAGAGTTTCTAAGCTTTCTATTTAGTTTTTCAGCCATACCATTATGAAAGAAAGAGTTTCTTATTAACAGTTTTTAACATTAACTCTTTAATAGCTACCTTCCTGATGTAATCCATTATTTAAAAACATTGTATTGTGTAAGAATATTCCATTATTTTTCATATAAAAATATAGCTTTCTACTCTTAGGTTATTTTTCATAACTGGAGGAACTACTATACTCCATGACCATAACTCTTTTTATCATTCTACTGTGATTCAGTAGCTTTTCCTGTCTTATAAACAATCTTACAATTAAGAGCTAATGTTAATGGAATAGATTGTTGTCATAGGATAATGGTTTCCTGCTGCTAGATAAATGCTGTGGCAATGCTAGGACATTTATTGAAAGTAATAGTGAAGACAAAGCTAAGAGATTTATTTTTAAAGCAGGTGCCACAGATCCAGTGACACCATTCTGTTAAAATTGTTTTATTTCTATTTCACTAAGAGACTGATGAAGATGGAAGCATTTTGCCTGATGTATGCAAGTGCAGCAATGTGACAGTGGCTCATTTCACTGTAACTGAATAAGCTGCATTGCACTTGGCTTGGGAAGAGATTTATTGTGTGGCTCATCCAATCAAAAAACAGTTTATCCATTAACTACGGCTTTCAAATATGTTGTATTTCCATGAACAAGATGGGGCTTGATGCTTTCTTTTACAGAAAGAGTTATACAGGGTTCACAGAAAAGGAGGAAAGTGGGGCCCTTTGGTGCTTGTTCCACCAGTCATTCCAGAAGCTCCCCCCTTTCCTCCGTGCCTCAGGGATGGCAGGCTGGGGAGAGTGAACCTGTCTATTGTGTACTCCCCTCCTCCTAAATCAATGGTTCCTTGTCTCCCTTCTGCATTGGAGGGTGTTGTCTCAGTGGTAGCAATTCAGAAATAGCAGCATTGCTCTTACCAGCACTGCTGTGCAGAGGGTGGACAGGAAAGTTTTTGTGTAGTCTAGTGTTTCCTTTGTCTTTGCATTCACAAGTTCTCAAGATTTTGGAAAATATGCCTTCTTCCTTTTCTATGACTTTCTAAATTACTCACCCGTGAATTCTCCAACAGAGAACTGTGAAAAGCAGGGCTTGTAGAGCTTCAGAGGCCCTCTATCTGCTCTTGTGGAATTGTAATAAAACACCTTGATTGCCCCAAATATACAGCTCCTACAATACTGGAGTCAGTTGTCAGGAAGTACATGGAATCCATTCAATTCAATGAGCTTTCTCTGGACAGATCTGCTCTAATTGCCTGACTTAGGCTTCAACAAATCCTTTGTCTTTTCTTTTGAACTGTGGAGCAGCTATTCCAAGTGGCAGTGCTGTAGCTATGACAGCTTGAGGATATTCCACAAATAATAAAAAACATGATCCCTTCCTACAAACTCTGATCATTCTGAAGCATCTTTAAAGTTGTGTTGTAAAACAGTATAATGACTTTATATAACCATAAAGTCCCTGCTAGGGTTTCCTTAAGAAACAAACTAATTTTATGATTAAAGCCCATGGACCTTGACATCAAACCAGCAATTCACTGCTGCAAGGACTTGCTACTTTCTGTAGCTGCTCAAAGCACAGTTCTGAATTAACTTCTAAGACCAGAGCTTGAAGGCAGTAAACAACTTTAACCTTTTCTTGACCCCAGACACATCTCACAAACAGGAGTTCAGTAAATACAAAAATTTCACTTTAACCCATGTGCAGATATTCTGAGAACTACTTCATTCTTAAATTTCTGAGTTTTAAGAAAATGTTTATACTAACAAGTGGGCAAGTGTTACAGTGCTTGTTCCAAAGGGCCATCAGGTAAGGTTCATAAAGAAAAACAGAAGTAGGAGAGACCTGCAATCATGACAGAATCAACCCTTGCAGCTGTGAGGTCTATTGGGTCATCTGCAGAGCACACAGTGCAGAGCTCCAGCAAATACATATTCTTCCAACTAAATCTCCATAGCACTTGATCTTCTGCTTGTGACTTCTGGTATCCATCTCCTATCTGAAGTTTAGGATTCACAGGAATGACCTAGAAGATGGAGAATTTCCACATCTTTAAATCACTGGAGTCATTTACTTAAGTACCTTTAAGGATGTGACTGTACACATTGTAAAGGCTTATGATTTTATTAAAATATTTGGTGTACCTATTTAAAGTTCCAACTCTGGAATCGTGGTCTAAATAGAAATCTGCTTTCAACTTTTTTAGTAGGAATTTTGAGTTTTCCTGGTTAGGCAAAACATTAGTTCTTAAAGATCAACCAGAGACAAATGTATATAATTTGTTCCCCTTTAGTATTTTATTTTAAAAAAATATTCTCCATTTCATCTAATAAATAGTGAGGAGTCATGACTTCTGGATTTTTGGGATTGCTAGTACAGTAATCATATGTCCTATCACCATGTACTGAATCTGCCCAAGAAATCCTCCTCAATTTAAGGAATTATTAAACCTATTTTGTTGATAGTTTCTCCACATCACATGGGACTGCACACAATCAATCAGCATTTCATTTCCATACCCCATACTGCTCCCCCAAGAGAGCCAGAATTCCCCATGTCAGTTATCCTATCCTAAGGCAGATCCCCAGCCTCTTGCAGCTCTTTGAACTAAGGAGGCTGGGTATATCCCACCTGGATCTGGCCCAGATGCTTTATTTCTATTGCATGAGGTGATTAATTATGTGGTTTCTTTCTGTTTGTCTGATAGAAGCTGAGGTAAGAGAATGATGGTTGCTTAGTGCACTGTTATTAAAAAGCTGCTTTTGATAGCCCTGAACAGGCTTGAGTTGTGTGCTACAACTAATCATAAAGCTGCTTGCTTGGAAATGTAATGCTTGTTAATAGTACACTGTACTTTTATAAGTAAACGAAATTTTGATTGGCTAGAGTTTAACTATAATCAGTAATTAAGGGTCAGCCATCCAGTAAACTCATTAGTTTACACCAATTACATTTGGTATAGTAACTAATGATTTCAGGGATCAAGCCATTTATTTCTAAGCTTTCAAAGTATAATTATTGTGTAAATCAGATAGAGTGTAAATCTTTTCCATACGTTTTGGTTGGTAATTGAGAAATAAAATGGTTTCCAAATGTATTCTCTGTCCAGTTTTTGTTCTGCAGTAGATCCCTCTGGGGACTCTTTAAAGTATATGGAAAAGGTGATGTCAACAGAAGTGTACGCTGGGCAAACTGAAACAGGATTAATTAATAGAGATGAAAGAGAAAAGCCAGCCCCTTGCAAATCATGGTCCAGGTCTCAACTTGGACATTACACCTTAAAATGATAGTTTACAATCTTAAGCGTGGGTCACACAGATTGACAAGTATTCAAAATAGAAGAGAATTAAAAGTCCTTTATGTTTAATGTATAAAGGCCTTTCCAATATGCAGTCTTTAAGATGGTGTAATCTCTGGAGCATTTTGCTTTGAAGTTTAATATGTAGCTCCTCACATCCACAGAACATTTTCAACACGTTAAACAAATTAGTCTCTGGTTACAGAAGTTTTTAGATATTTACAAGTTGCCGTTTAACTAAATTTAATATGTGCCAGCGAAGTTGCTCATGCACTTGTTCATTTAGAAAAATGCACTTTTGGAATGATTAATAAATAAACCAGCCTTTCCTATGCCTTCAACTTTGGTGTTTATTTGAAAGCAATTTACTTTAAAAAGACATTAATATCCCTAGAATTATTATTAGAGTAATTGCTTTTACTCTTCTTGGAACACACATTTTTTCTCATTTCCCTTCAGCTCAGACAGCTTTTGACTCAGATATAAACTTCCTATTATTATTCCCCACTCCCCACCCCAAAAATGAAGAATAGGAATTATACACTTTTCACTAAGGAATAATTAATTTGTCTCAAGTATTAGAACAGAGAATTGTAGAATGACTTTGAATGGTAGTCTCTAAGGAATAGCATTGTTTGTTCTCTTCAGTCTTTAATGAGCTTTAGTAAATGGCCAGGAAAAATTACCTTCTTTCTGTAATATGAGAGAAGCGAAGAATGAAGGAAGCTATAGAGTCTCGAGGAGAAAAGGAGCAGCCACACACACACACACACCCTGTACCACATCACTTCTAATGGTTAGTGTTCTTCTTTGGAACTGAGCACTAGAGCTCCAGTTTTCCATTACAGTTAAAACATATAATGGCACTAATATTTTTGTAGGAGAGAAAATTCCTGGATGTCTCCCACACACTGACAGTATCTGGCTTATATTGGGGGACAACTGCCTATAGCTGAGTTCTGGAAGTCATTCTGGCTTTCTCTGTTTTGGCATTGATTTTGTATTTTAAGACTCTTTAGTCTATTTTTATTGTATTTCCACCTTTAAAAGCAATTTGCCTTGTAATACTCCAGTGTGCTGCCCTGTCTTTTAATAGAATTCTTTTCCCTCCACCACATATTTGCTGCCACTCCTGTACAGAGTGGTAACTGAGGCAGCACTGGCAGGTGTGTGTTTCAGCTACAGCTACAAACCTGCCACCATGGGTAACAGAGTGGAGGAGCACACTTCCCTTCCGTCCCCTTCAGTCTCCACACGTCCTCACTACCCAGTCCTGTGTCAAATCAGTGGTGCTGAGGCAGCTCCATGGCTGCTCTGGGGTATGAGGGAACTGACCCATGGCAGCCAAGTGAGCTCAGCACAGTTCTAAAAGGATCTTGTTGAGCAGGGTCTTTCTCCAGTCCATCCTGTTGGAGCTGTTCCAGCTCATATGGAATAATTAAATGGATTAAATTGATTGTTCTGTGTGGTTGCTCTCAAAGCACTTCTGACAGCAAGAAACCTGGAGTTTGCTACTGTCTTCCAGGGAATACCTCCATGCTTGCATTTAAGTATTGACTGGGGCGGGCCCTGGCAGACATGGTTTCCACAGCCAGGTGAGTGTTTCCACTACAAGACTGAAAAGTCAAGCCCAAGCTTTCCCACTCGAAGAAAGGACTCAGCTCACCTTCCTCACAGAAGAGTTGATAACTCTTGGGTAGGGTGCAAATTCAAGGGGCAAGAGATTCAAGTTCAAACTGCCTCAGGCAGAGCCTAAATACAAGTCTCCCATATCCTGGCTGAACTGCACCAGGAGTCTGAACCACAAAGCTCAGGAGGGGAAGATGGGCACAGGAGCAAGGAGGAGAGACGTGCAAAAGGCGACAGTGCTGTCATTATTATTCTGTGAGAAAAGCCTGGCACAGGTGTGCAGTTCCTAGAAAGCGGCAGAGCAAGTGTGGTAAGTCAGTAAAGCAACACACAGTGTTACAACACCTTAGTCTGATTGTGGCTTTGGATAATGGGAGGTGCTCTCATGGCAGACATCAGATTGCTGACTAGAGCTCAGGGTCACGAGGGATTGAAGAGAGATGATGAAAGTGGGGAGAGCTGCCTGGACCCATCCCAGACATTCAGGGAAAAGATAAAAGTAAAAAGTGGCTGGCAAAGTCAAAATAATTTCTACCATGGGCTCTCTTCAGTGCAGTTGTTGGAGAAGAATAAATGGAGAAAGATGGTTGAAAGATAGATAGGAGACAGTGAGAAAGGGACTAGTAAGTGGGGCAGAAATGTTGGAAAGAAGACAAAGAGGAAGAAACATCAGAGAGCAACAGGAGGATTGGACAAAGAAAATGGAAGAAAAAATTACCAAGACACTTCACCTCTCATTGCCTCGATCTGCTGGCAATAAAATAATAACAGTAAGAGAATCACAGAGCATTGCAGTGACTTTGAACTCCATAAATATTTAGGAGACATTTAAGTGTCCTGTTGATTGGGATTGTGTTAAAAAGAGAGCAGGAAAATTTAGGAAATGTTTTGACAAGCCTAAATCAGGGCTATCAGGAGGAAAAAAAGGAAAGGACTTACATGCTTAATTTTATATGTGTAACCAAGTATTAAAATCCACACCCCGAACACTTATGCTTCTTAGTAGTAGAAAAAAAATTGAGCCTTTTTCAGACCAGAAAGAACACATGGTTTAAGGCATGCAGCCGCTCTTTCTTCAGTAACAACCCACTGTACCTCCTATAATTTATTTCTCCCAAGATTCATTTGAACATCTGCAGTATCATTATTTGAGTTTGTTATACTATTAGCTTTAAAATTTTATAAGCCATACAGTAGGATAGGTGACAAGTTGAAAAGTTAAGGAGGGTTAATTTAAGTTTTAAAGCAAAGCTATTTTTGAGTTATATAAGTAAAAAAAAAAGCATCTGAATCCAAACTTCCATGGTTACACTTAAGTAACTCAGAAACTGCTGAAAGGATTTTCTTCTAACTTCACTCAAGACAAATCCCTCTGGGCTAAGACCAAGCATGAGAATTTAACTCAAAAGGTGATTGTTGTCTGAAGGGAGTTTTCTTTCTCCTTTTTTGTTCCCTCCCCTCTTTTTGCTTGTTTTTTTTCAATGTTCTGAAAAAAATAAATAGCACTTAAAAAAAAAAAGTAAGGGTCTGGAGTGTAACTGTTTCATATCCATTTTATCATTATAGCAAGAAAAATTCTGTGTGTAAAACTACCTTTTCATTAAAAGCAGACCTCCTGCTTTGCCTTCAGCCCTTTCTAGCAGTCTTGGTACCCACCTCTAGTGAGCATTTGATAACGCTGTAACTGGTGGCTGAACAGAGAAGTATTGAGCTATACTCTCAGCCCCATCTGCAGCTCCTCTGCATGCCTCAGCAGCTCTGAGCAGCTCTGATACTGAGGATTCTCCCTAACAGGAAGTCTTCTGAGAGCAGACAATCAGCAGCTCTGCAGCACTCTTCCCTTTGCTTCCCCATCCCCAGTTCATGGGAGGTGAAGCATGCTCTGTACCTGCACACTGACCTAAACCATGTCTCCATTTCTCGCTGCTCTAAGATTTGGAAGGCAAGAAAGGCAGCTGGCAATCAGGCTTTTCTTACTCACTGTTAATTTGGGGCATCTGGCACTGTTATTCAGACTTCCCCCTTAACAGTTGCAACCAAGGGACCCACCTCCTGGTTGTGTGGCTAAAGGAACCCCTGTAAAGAAAAAACCTGAACAAAATTGGAAACTTCTATTTTCTTTTTCAAAGGCCTGAAGTCAGTCGTCTTTCATAGCAACATCATGGGTCCTGGTAACCTGATTATCTAGATTTAAAAAAAAAAAAAAAAAAAAAAAAAAAAAAAAAAAAGCAGTGGAATTTTTTTCTCCTTTTCATTTCAACTCTCTCCCACATTTTGGTTTCTACAAATTGTCCCAGGGCAGACAAGAGCCTTTCCCTCCCCCTTCTACCAGGCTTGTTTCTGATTCTCTGGCAGCACATCCCAGTTACTCACTCATTTGTTTGTTTGTTTTTCCATTTGCAACTTTTGCCCCCTCCAAAGAGCTGGCTTGCCCAGGGAAATTACAGTAACTTGTTTCAAATGCATTCAGAAAGGCATTTTAATTGTTCTTTTCATTTAGAGCAGCATCCACATTTGGAATTTGTGAAAAACTGAAGGGGAATGTTTAGAATGTATTTGCTACAATAATTTACCACATTTAACCCAGGCAACTCAGATATATGCAGAATCAGCTTCCCTTGCCTCTTCCATATACATGACCTGGATTAAAAGCTGCTTTGGGCAAGGACTAACTCGTTGTTTGTGGCCCTAACACAATGTGGCAATACTGTAACACCTAGGGATTTGTTTCAGGAGATCCTGATTTTGGAACAAAAATGCATGTTTCCTGATGACTGCTAACAGTGAACAGTGGGAAATATAGCTGAAATGGGCACACAGAGATGCATCAGGAATCCATAGTCTTAGATTCAGTTCTTTTAATTTTGGGGTAGTCTGCTGTGGCAAAACAAAGAGGCCTTTGAGTTGATATCAGGATGTGGTAGCCTGCAGATGGATAAGCACCTCCTGAAAGCTTGCAGCTGTACCACCCTACAGGCACAGGAAAATTTTGGAAAAAAATAGAGAAACTTCTAAAAACAAATCACAACATTTAAGCAATCAGAAAGCTTTTCCATTCATAAATGTCCCATCTACTCTCCACCACCAAATTCTGGGTATCATTTTTCAGTCAGCAATTGGCATTCAGCACTTTTAGCTGTCTGCTGCTATCTCATTCATACAGCTTTTTCATTGCAGGTCAATATTATCTGACTAGGTTCAGATTAAATCTTAATACACCGTTCATCTGAAAAACACCAACTCCAAGCACATTGAAAAATTGCAAACATAAACAGTATAGTTTTCATGGATGAGAATCTATTAAAATGTTTTCCAAATGGAAGAGTAGCAGGAAAAAGAGGAATGTGAAGTTATGATCATAGAAGAGAATGCCCCTTCTTTCAGCCAGGATTTTAGGTAAGAGCGAGAATGAATGTGGCAAAGAGAAGAAAGGTTTGTCTCCTCACTGCTGCTTCTGTAGCAAAGATGATTTTCACATCAGCCATGGTAAAATTAGACAGAGGAATAGCAGATCTGAATATTGTATGGGAAGATGTAAAATGAGGAAGAGTTCAGTGCAGTTCAAGGATGGCAAAGTATAATGAAGGCAAATGGAAAGTAAGAGCTGAAACTGGAAGAGATGAACTGAAGGAGCCTAATATGAAGACCCAAGTTTAATTAATAAAGACAGGCAGAGCAAGCTGAACAGAGAAGTCTCATTTAAAATGTCAAAATATATCTTTAGTTCTGGCAGCTAAAGTAAAAATAAAGGCAACATCTTTAGAAAAAACATGGAAGTTGAGGGGTGCAAGATTGGGTTCAAGGATGGGAGTGCTGTGAAAACCTGAGACTATAGGAAAGCTCCTCTCGGAGATGACAGCACTGTTTCTAGTGCTTATTGCTGTCTTCCAAGAACCCAACATACTGCTCCATTAGCAAAAGGGATCACAGATCACCTAATCTGTTTAAGCTAAGGCAGCCAGAGTCATTTCACCTGGTGATGAACATGGATATGAGCTAACCCGGCTGGCTTTACTTGTAGTGCATTAGGGAATGCTTGCTTGGCCTCTTCTGATGGCAGAGATATGGGGAGGGACCGGAGCAAGCAGCAAAATGTGGTGTGGTTTTCAGCTAGTAAAGGGTGTCTAAAGGCACTGGTGAAGATATTTGTTTGGACTAGGTGAACACATAAACATGAAGACTGGAACCAATACAATCTTAAGGTTGAATAAAACTCAAGGAAAAAGTTATCATCAGCAATACAGAGAGCATGAAAATATCATCTTTCTACATCTCACTGATATGAGTAAGGAACACTTACATCAAGTGAATTGGTAAAGTTAGGAAGCACACAAAAAACTAAGTTTCCATACCAATAATTTACTCCTACCAGAGTGGTTCTGTACTTCAGGGTAGGTAGGTCATGGGAAGTTTGTTTCACTTCAGCTATTCCTACAACAATTCAAAGAGAGAACAAGAATTTTGGTTTTAAAAGTGGAGAGATTTTAGAAACATTAAAGTAACATATTAAACTGAAGCATGGAAATATTCTCAGTAGTCACCCCTGTGTTGCTCCCTATAATTATAGCTGAGAATCACAAATACACGTGTTTTTGAGAGGCCACCCCTTCTGTATTTTTAGGGGGTCTGAAGCTCTAAAAATTTTGCCATTAACTTCATCTTCCATGTTATCATTTATATTGAGGCCCTTAATATCTGACTCAGTAGCCCTTATGTTGTTTAGTTTTCCACCATTTATCTCCTTATTTTGGCTGCCTGTCATATACATTCCTGTAAAATTCAGCAGAAACCAGTAGTTCCTGTTACTGGCACTTTGCATTGCAAAAATTAAGCAGTAGAATTTGCAATACAAGTCGTTCACAGAACATTCTTATACAGCACATAATTTGCCAACAGCTAAATTAATCTTGCTTCACAATGTGAGGCTGTGTACATGTGGTTTCTGATACAAAAGGCTCCAGTGAAATCAACAGTATGGGCATCATATTAACTCAGAACCAGCTTCTTCAGGTCCATGAAGCTTAGTCATGTGTCTACTAATTTAGAGCTCAAAGGTAAGCAAGAATCTCAGCTCTCCTTTCAAAACAGTGTGAAGTTTCAATCCAATTGACCTTGTGTAGATGAAAACATAAATCAGTAGCTGGTCTCCACTGCACATACTAATTTAATGAGCTGGGGCTCTGACCACATGTGTGTACATGGGAACCTGAAGACTTTTCCCTCTATACTGCATTAGGTTTGGATACATGCCAAAGAACTATCTATAAGCTCAAGGGAATGGGGAAAGGCAGTCCGGGCCACCAGTCAGCACCAGGGTCTAAAACAAGGGTATGAGACCCAAATCAGGGGTCAAGCACCATCCATAACCTCCAGCTGATGATCAGCTGAAGATATTCAAGAGCTGCTGCAAGTAGCACCCAAGCCCACACAGCAGCCCCAAAACATATCTCAGGACAATGTCTAGGATCACCACAGCTCAGCTGGAAAGGGCTGGGTCCAGTACAACACAGAAGATCCGGAAGAAAGTTCCAAGAAGATGGTGACACAATGGTTTCCTCAGACCTACATTTTGGCTCATTGCCTAAGGTACTACAAAACAAAGCACATTTGGGGTTTTTTCCTAGTAGGTCTTCAAAAAAGGTGTGCAATGACAGCTCTGTCAGAATGCAAAACAAAGTTTATAATAAAAAGATAGAGGATAAATATTCACACACAGCCACCAGGTCTGCTTTGGCACCATTCACATTGTGTGACTTCAGTTGACCTGACAAGACTGTGACCTGAAATACAGACTCCAAGACAGCAGTGTCTCCTCAACTCCTGTCTCCTCTCTGTCTTGTCCCAAAGACCACTGACCCAGAGGGATGAAGCTCACAAACAGCTCCTTTCTGCAGTACTAGTCTAAACCATTCTCTTCACACACTTGTCCAGGCAACAACTCATTCAGTCCCAAACTGTTCTTTCAGACAAGCAAAACAGTGAAAATAGACTTCTCTGAGGAGATGTTCCTGAGCAGATAATCTTAAAAACATGACTACCAATGTCAGGTGTCTTTGGCTTCACAGAGAAAATCAAGGTAAAGCCAGGAAAAAGCAAAATAAAGGCAATGGATATGGGTACAGCATAGAAAATCAAAATGCTGCTGGAACATCAATTCATCATAAAAAAGCAGAGATTGCAAGGCACATTCAGATAGGGCTAGTACTGGTCACCTCTGGTTATGGTTACCCTCCTCTCTCTACCACAAGAAGCATGAAATCAATGTCAGATTTTTGCTTAGGTGTCAAAGGAAAAACAAAATTATATTAACCATCTCTGAGAATGTGAATAACAGAATTAGTAATTTATGCCTGAAATTAATTTAAAAACATGCTTATCTTAGCTTATCAAATCATACTTGCTAAAAAGAAAAAATTAGAAGTTCTGTGGTGTGAGAACAAGTTACAATGGGAATGGAATATCAGGACATCCCCAGCCTGTGGGATGGAAGGGCCATCTGCTATCAACATCTAGGAAACCTACTTTTGGTAAGAAGTTTCCTTGCAGCTTCCGTCTTTGTTAGAGTAACAGACTTTGGCTCTTACTGCTCTGGTTCTATCCGTAACTTTAGTTCAGAGTGCCTCACATCCAGGCCTTGTGAGGACCCAAGCTCACTGCCCTCTAAAAGGTGGTAGTCCTCTACGCTGGGCTCTCTTGGTGGCGTCATGCTGAAATCAAAATAACTTCACACAGGGTACAGGCATCCCTGCTGCCAGGTCCCAGACCATAGTACAAATAACACTTGTCTAGAAAACACACACAGGTTTTCTGCCTTGAAGAAAAGCCAGCAGAAACAATCTGATTATATTTCTGTTAGCTACATGGCAGCATAATTTATTTTTGCATATTTTCATATGCAAAGTCACACTGGACCCAACAGTGCAAGTATCCCCTTCATTCTGTTGGTGGTTTCTCATTAGAAATGTTACCAGAAGGTAAACACAATGCACAGGAAGGTTTGCTGCAAAGTAATGAGGTTTCAATACCATACCACATCATACCAACAACGCAGAAATATTTTAAAAAGTTAAAAATATCTTTAGTAATTACAAAGAAACTGAAAGAAAAAGCATTCCCCTTAAGCTGACAACATACATTTTATACAGAGACAAGATACGAGACCATGAAAATTGTATAGACACAAATATTTGAGATGTATCTGAAAGGCAGAAAAAGATGTTAAAATGATCGTTGATTGAGCAACATGGAAAAAATTCTCTCAGCAGGAAAAAACAGATTTTTACAGGTCTTTGAGAAAGCAGAACAGACACTGTTTATATTGATGACTGTCTCCTTTGATATAGCTACTATTGTTTTTTTTGTTTGTTTGTTTGTTTGTTTTACAGATAGAGAAATTAGGTTTCCAGAATGACCATGAGACTTTACTAGGGTCAAACAATAAGTCAGAGACAAAGACAGAAACAGACTAGTTCTTCCCAATCTTATTCGAAGTCTACCCCATTAACAGATTGTACAACCACGAAAAACGATCTCTTCCCTGTGAAAAGGTAGATTTTGCAAGGAAGATAACAAGTTCCACCCGTCTCTCCAGCTGATACTAGCAATAGTGAAAATTTCATTCTGCAGAAAAACTGCCGATGCAGCACTTGTAAAAAACCTCCAAATTCATGTGCAGATCAGAAACTGCCGGAGCGCTTTCAACAGCTGCAGCTACCACACACTTGCAGAGAGTCATTTGAACTCATCAGATCTGACTCTGGGACAGACAGCAAAGCCCAGATGGCTCGGCTGTACACAAAGCCCTCCAGCCTCACGTGGGATGAGGCACGGCGTGGTTGGGGCCCCGCAGATTTTCTGGGCGCCAGGTTACGATGCACTGGGAGAGCCCAGTGCAGCAGCCCCAGCGGCCGCCCGCAGTGCCGCTAAATGGGGGACGCCGACAGGACACACACACACACACACACGTGCAAGCGTTTAAATAGTTGTTATTGGGGACTACACGAAAGCCTACAATAGACATTTTGCCTTGGGATGTTTTCACTGCTGTGTTGCAAAAAAAGCAATAAAAATATGTGCTAGTCTGAGGGCTCTTCTTCTGCTTAACCAGCCCCTTTATTATTGCCCAGTTTCTCTCAGTACATACCCTTTCTCCTGACAAGCCTGTACTGCTCTAAAGGGCAAAGCTCGTGTCTCAGGCAGGGGTTCCCGACACATTTTCACGTGCCTGCCTTCACTACAGGTCAGACTGCGATGGATTTGAGGGTGCCTGTCCACAGGCCTGTACAAAGCTGACCCCTTCAGCCGGACCAGGTAACTGACCTCAAGCGCAGCCTGGCTGCCCAGGGTGAGTGGGAGCTGTGCCAGCCCTGCATCCAGCCCCGCCGGCCCGCCCGTGGCGCTGGGAGCACCCACAGCAAAAGGGTTTTCACCAGCGCCGGCCGTCCACATCCCCGGCAGAAACCAGCTGGAGGAAGCTTGGAAAGCCCGGCCTTTTTATTCTCCAGAATTAAGACTTTGATTAGCTGCTGGCACCAGACCAAAACTCCATCTGAAATGCTTTAGACAACCCATCTGCACTGGGTTTGGGAGTCTGAGGAGCGCATGCTGTGGCCCGCTCCTCACCCGTGCCAGGCGAAAACAAGGGGGAAAGCCGGGGGTGAGGAGCTGTGTGGGGAGGAGCGCCCAGGGGCAGCGGGAGCGCTCTCGCCTCCGCACCCCGCCCGCACCCCGCCGCCTCATGCCGCCCCTCCCGCACAGCTGCAGCCTGCGGGGCCTGGCCCGGCGCGCCATGGCCACCCTGGGGGTCGCAGGCAGCCCCTGTGCTTGGGGGGAGCCTGGGCTCCGCGCCTCCTGCACCCGACCATGGCTGCCTTCCCTCCCCTTACCCTCCCAGACCCCTGTGGTTGGTTCTTCATGAGGACTTCATGATAAATTCCATAATTATTCAGCTCTTACTACCAACACCAAAATACATCGCTCAGAGTAAGTTAGCTGAGATTCATTAGAATGAGACATCTAGTAGGCACATGTGCTTTATTAGCCTCTTACACCAATAGTTTTAATTAGGTACATATTTCACAACTCTGAAGTTGCTCTAGTGAAGGGCTCCTTTTATCTCTTTTATTTACAGTAACAAGCTATCAAACAAATACCACCATAATTAAACTCAGATAAAAAAAAAATCACTAATGGTGACCTACTCAAGCGTTAGGTTTGGTAAACTTTGGATTTTCAATTGATGAAAGAAACACCTTGCAGCCGGACAGGGCGCTGGGGCGGGTGTCCCTGGCTCCAGCCCTGCCTCCATGTCACCTTCAGGTGGGGAGGAGAGCGCTGCCTCGGGTAGAGACAGCGGGGATGGGAAAAGTGATTAAAATCCAGAACGTTGCTAAATTATTAATGAGGAATTTAAATGATGTTATAAAAGAGGGAAATACAGGCGAAAATGTTACACATTCATGGAATTTTTACTCATGCATAATAATAAGTTGCAAACACTTTCGTTATAATGCTTCCGAAGTCGCAGGGCGGCCAGGGGGGTGGCGCGATGCATTTCTCGGGCCCGCCCGCCCTCACGCCACTCGGCGAGCAAGGGCGCCACCTGGCGGACCCTGCGGCGAACGGCGTGCGCCGCCGCCTGGCGTGCGGCCGCCGATGGCGGGGCCGGTGATGGCGGGGCCGGTGATGGCGGGGCCGCCGCCCGCCCGGGGCCGCGATGGGCTCTGCCCGGCCGCGATGGGCTCTGGCCCGTCCCCGGGGACTCGGCCCCGGCCCCGGGCCGCCGTCGCGGGAGGCAGCGGACGTGGCTGCGGCTGTCCCGTGGCGGGCTTTACTCCCGCGCGGGACCCTGCATTATTCGCTTTCTTACCTGCGGCGCAGACAGGTTTTCACTTCCCAGGTGTTGGCAGAGGCCGCCTGCTTGGGGAGAGCAGCTCGTCTGCATCCATTCAGCCGCCTTGTCAGCCTCTGGGGCTGATGCTGCCTATGCTGAAAATAAATAAATAAATACAGTAGTGCAGGGAATAGGCATATGAAAGAGCCCCTTTCTTCCCCCTGCATTCCCGGGGCCCACCTGCTCCTGGGCAGCAGAGTGGGCTGCTTGAGCCCGCCAGCCCTGCCAGGGGCTGTGGACACCTATCCAAAACCTCACCAAGCTGCCTCCTCGGGAGCAACAGCAGTAGATGGGACGTGGCCAAGAAAAGATTTCCCCACGGCAAAGCTGCAAGTGTAATGTACTCCACAGAGCTGTGTTTTTGTCAAATGTCTATATGGGCTTTTCTGTAAAGACTTATCACACTGTCTCTCAAGACTCCCCATACCAAAGTGCAGTGTGTCTCACCTAAAGAGTCACATGACACTTGAGGGCCTCATCTTTAAAGACCTATTAAGCTTTTACACAATGAGGCAGGCGCTTTTATCATCACAAGTCCTAATTATAACTTTCCTCTTCCATGGCAGGGGAAGAAACCTGCAAGCTCACAAAACCGGAGCACAACCTTAGTCACAAAATCTCTCAGACCTGCATGTCCCTCTGGATGAATTCCTTGGGGACATCCTGTCCTTCCAGGTGCCTTTCAGTCTGATCAAGCTGGTTTTGGTAGCTCTGCAAAGCAGAGAGCCACCAGCTGATTATAGTGGAAGCAAATAAGGCAAGAACAATCCCAGGCCGATCTGGGCTGTAAGGTCTATACAAATCCTGGAAGTCCTGGTGAATGCTAACTGGCAGCAAGCACCAATTACTGAGTAATGGGCTCTCCACATGCTCTTTTACTTAATAAGTAGACACAGCCTGCACTCACTTTTGGAGCTCAGTTGTCTCTGGTTGTAACACCAAGTGAATGCTTTACAGAGGGCCAGTCTCACAGTGACTAAAGCTCAGATTGTTATAGCAAAGTCTCAACCAAAAGAAATTGCCATGCTCTTCCCAATTGGAGCAGATGAAATAAAGGCTCTTGGGCATAGTTCCTACGTAGGAGCCTGCCAGAGCCTAAAAATTGCAACATGCTGTGGCTCTAAAACAAATGTGTCATGGAGAGATACCCAGGCTAATTTTGAGGGAGTTAAATTTGCCTGGACGAAACTTTTCATTAGCACAGTGTTATTTCTACCACTGTTCTAGCCACTTGTGGTCCCTTTGCCTATGTCACTGCACAGAGTACATTTGCTATTGTGAGCTGTGGATGGCAGCCATAGGGGTCCCTCTGGGCAAAGCAATGACATTCAGTCCTGAAAAAAAATTGTACTCTCTTTCCTCTTTTACTTCCTATGAAATCTCAATTGACCATATTCTCATTATTCCTTTGCCTGAACAACACTATGTAAAATTTCTGCTGAATTTTGGGCACTATGGCCTCTTCACATTTTCTGTCACAGGACAGCCTAGACTTTAGCTAGATGGAGATGCAAACCAGGTTTCAGTGAATGTTCAAGCACCACATTTTCTCCCTAGATCTTCAAAGGACTATGCTGAAGAGACGATAACAGAGAAGATCTCTGTGAAATCATGGTGCAAAAAGAAGTTACTGCCAAATAATCCTAAAGCATCTGAGATCATTTCCACAAAGAAAGCAGCAGGGACTCCTAAAACACAGTTTGTATACATCCTTATTAGGAATGTGACACCATTACTATCACAGCTAACACTATGAAAGGCTGCTGAAATGTTCAAAGGAACTTTGGTAGATTTATTTTTTTCTTTGGGAAACAAAAGTTATCACTAAAGGCCTTATAAAAGGTAGGAAGCTTTGACAACCTTAAGTCTCTGCAGGCAGCAATTACATGCAAAAGGTTGCCCCCAGTTTATATCCCTTAGCTGTTTTACATTTTTGACACTGAAAGGAGGGTGTTTGTAGTCAAGTAGTTAGCATCATGTTATTGTTTAATGAAACCAGCTGCATAAGTGTAATGCCATGGCTGAGACTTTTTTACATGTAAGCAAGTCAGTGGATTCAGAACCATGGTTTTGCAGCAGCCACGATTTTCACCCCATGTATTATGGACTATCTGGCAGTATTATAGACAAGGAGCCATCTCTGTGTGTGCCAGAAGTGAGAAACCAGCCACTGCACTGAAGCCCAGCTGAAGTTTTAGGTGTCCCAAAAGACACATTAAATTCCAATGTCATGGATTTATTACCATACATTTAATTGATGTGGTCATTTTTATCTGAAATTAGTTTTGTCCTAATTATGTATATAATGTGCAACACAGTGAGGTAATAATGACTGTCCCATACACATATTTTAGTTCTATGCTATAACAGCCTGTTAAATATAGTTACCAGGACGGACTTTCCTTTGTTTTTAATTCTGAAGTGCATACAGGAGGTGGAAATAGAACTCACTGACTGCTCTAGTTCATTGTGTCAGCCAGGCAGCCAATACAGATGTGGAACTCCATATTCATGCCTCAGCATGGGTATCTCTTCCGTATCACACCTGCAGGCATTTATATGATCACACACTGAAATAAATGCAGCATATGTGGGTGTGTAGAGCTGCACCTGTACATATAATGAGACATTCAAACAAATACACCAAGTTTTGTTGCAATCCTACTTGACAACATTCTTGTCCATTTTGTCCTGCATGTTCTGTGTTCTGTAGCCTTATCCCTGCAGCTGCTGAATCTTTTTCTGGTCTGGACTGGACTGTCCTATATACCCACCTGCCTCTGTCATCCCAGGGGAAAAAAATCTCCTACTTTGTCACTTGCTTTTCATTCTAAAGACTAAATTCTGTGAACCCTCTGCCTATCCAACTTCTGCTAAGCTTGAAGTAGCTGGAAATGAAACTGGGTATAGAAGACAATTTCCACACCCTTTGGGTTGGCTTATTTGCCTGCTTCATTAAAGATCATGTGGGCTTTTCCTATAGGGCAGCTATTGACTGTCAAGTCCTGCTCTGGCACAGAAATATTACACATCCTGGGATTGGTTTTGAGAGCTCTTTTGTGTCCTCTTTGAAAGGACACAAACACAAAATCTCATGGGGTTTGTGCAGTGTTGAGCCTAGTATTTAGTATAGTAAAAATATTATTACATCAAAGAGCACAAGGAACACAGACATTGTTCTCCGCATTTTTCAGAGGAGGAAACTGAGCCAAGGTATCCAAGTAAACTGCCCAAGAAAGCATCAATTAGGCTAAATGTTGGAACATCCCTTCTTACATGGAATTTCAAGCTGTGAAGTAATTTAAAGCTCCTTAAGACTGAACATGTGCCTGCCAGAAAGGTTAGACATCACATCATTGGTGCTAACTTAGACTACAAGAGAAAACACAAAGAAAATTAAACCATTATTGCTATGCAAAAGTTCTGAAGCCACTGGACGGTGACTTAGAAATAAATGTTTGGATGTTGTGTTGTAGTTCCACTGCACCATCAAGACTTGAAGTCTGCATATCTGTATATATTTTAAGGAAACAGGAATATATTAAGAAATACAAGTTGCTCCTTAATATTTCACAGGCAGACTCAGCATTTCCTAATGGCAAGTGTAGGAGAAAGTGCTACTTAGTCTTTAGGCCAAGGGACTGTGAGTAGAGGAACAAATTCCCCTCTGATTTTCTTTTTTTTTTGCCTCATAACTGGCTAAATCAATCAGTCATTCCATTGAATGATTAACACATCTATATCACAGATAACATCTCAAAGTATTTCCTTTTTCCAAAGAGGAGGGCCCCTCTTTGCCCAGTTACAGATTCTGTTTTCCCTTCCCTTTTGACAGATGCTTTGGTGAAAGAGAGATTTGTTTTATGACATTTACTGCATTTGTTGTGCTGACATCACAGAGTCAACGAGAACAAGTATTTATACTTCTATTATGCCTTCATTGAATTGAACAAGGTGTTCAACAGGACATTTTAATTATAATCCCACTTCTAACAGCATGAGTAAAGGTGTTTAAAAAACACAATCAAGCATGAAATAGAACAGTAAACATGCCATTTCAATTACAAAATTATGTATAAGCACATCCTTGCACAGCATAACATTTGAAGACTGCAAGAGATGCTAAAATCCTCACTGAAACCGTGGGAGGTATTGTACACGGGATTGAAGGAGCCAAAATACTCCTTCCTCACACTCTGTAAATTCACACGGAATATTTGATTCCAGAGAGAAATTCATAAAGCCCCAAACTGGCAATTTTTTGTAAAGATTTCCATAGAGAAAAAGTAGCCTTGAGCCTTTTATTCCCATTGCACTGTCATGTCAAACACCTTTTCTGTTTGCAGAGCTCTTTTTCACTTCCCAGCCCAACAGTGCTAGAATTGAAAAGCAAATGTCCTGTCAGATCCTTGCACTGTTACCTAGCCCACCTACTTGTACAAGTAAAATGCTCTCCAGCAGGAGTGTAACAGAAGAAATACTATTTCATGTTTACAGTTACATGTGACCCTCCAGAAACTTCTGCACATCTGTGCCCCTCTCGGCACAGGAGGATACTGAGCTGCTCTGCAAAATGCTATAAATCCCCAGGCCGCCCCTGATGTACTGTGACCTCACCTCGTCCCTGGTCCAGGAAAGTGATGCAATGCACTGTTTTACAGTGGATCTTCAGGGAACTTTATTTCCAAAGCTGCACCCTGGAAACAGCTGGGAAGCTGCCTTCTGGTTGCACAGACACTCAGTCCAGGAGCTTCAAGTGAGCATATATGATGTTCAGTTTGGCAAATTCCATCCTCTCTCTCCCTTCAAGTGAATCAACACACACTGCTTAGAATAATACAACCAGGCTGTCACAGAAGCCTGACAGCTGTGACAGGCTGCTGTAACTCAGATCTTTTCAGCATTCTAAACAAAAGAGAATGTTGATGCTTCCAGTGGTTAGGGCAGGGGACAGGACAGGGAGGCCAGTTCTGTCCAATGTCTTGGGGTGACTGAGGCACCGTGTGGAGACAAGTGTGCAGAAAAAAGGCTGCTGAGGTGGGAAGATAAAGGTCAGGGGCAGATTTGCCAGCTTTCTGCAGCCAGATGAGGATGTGGACACTGCTAGGTGTGACTTTTCCCTGTCCTTCAGGTAAACTCCTCTCTCCGAAGCAGCAGAACAATGCCCTCCGGTTTCTCCACACAGCCCCAGTGAGGAGAAAATTGGAACAACTTGCATTTCTGCCATGCAGATTAGACTTAAACCAGTGCTGTATGCATTAAGCTCACAAAGACATCTGGAAATCATAATGTGAAATCTGGTGCTATCTCATGATCTGGAGTATTATCTTTTCCACAAACTGTACTGTTCTGTTTAATAGACTATGTGATTGTCCATGGTATAGACTCGTCTAGAAAATTTGACCTGAAAATTACTCCATTATTGTAATTTGATATTACTAACTTTCTCAAAAATTTTGTGGTCATTTAAAGGACCCTGTAAATACAGTCAATAATTAGCGAGGTATGTAAGTATCAATATTTAATAAGCTGCCAAATATGTATGTAAAAGCATTTAATTGACAAGAAACTGTATGGGCATCTTTAGGTATTTAATACCACAGACAGCATTAAAAGTTTGATTGTCATCCCTTTTTTGAAATACAATTTGTTATTCTTTCATTAGCCTTTGAGAACTGAAGGAAAAACTCAGCGTATTTTTTCCATTTCTGGAAGAGCCTGTCTTTCTTAAAATGCCAGAGCACCTCATTAGTGGAAGCCTTGGTTAGCTTGTAGATAGCTGGCAGAGGTGTTTTGTTGTGCTTGTTTCCACTTCATTTTTCTCTGCTATTACGAGTAACTAGAAGTAAAAGCACAGTTTTCATTGCCTTTAATGGGAGCAGAATCTGCTTTTACTTCATGGCTATTTTCCATTCTTCTCCTGGCACTGCACAGAAATGCATGTGAGGTGAGATGCAGTAGAGAGGTGACTTGGCGGTGAGGGTTCCAAAAGCCAACACTAAATGCAGATAACATATTTTTTACTAGTTATGCACATCTACAGGCCCTATATGGAGAAGTCATTAACCAAGATTTAAATTTGGGAAATACAGGAGATACAGAGGAACCTAAAATTAAAGACTCACATTTAACATCTCTCTACTTCAAGCAAGTCAGCAAATGAGGCAAAGTTGTGAAGTTCATTAATACTAGAAGAAATGAACGTGAGTCCTACCTGATTCCTGAAGCTTCCCCTTGAATGTACCATTTTTTGTTACAGGACAGTTGTGCTGTTTCTTCTCACTTTCAGAACGGCTGGACCCAGCTTCTGGATAAATTGAGAATACCTACAACTACATCTACAACTGAACAAACACACAAAAAGGTTTTAAATAATTTTCTTACCACCAGATATAACTCAGGACATAATTATAAATTGGGATCATAACTAGTTTGTCCTGAATAGTTATGAGAGGTAATGATGCATGGGAAGGAAAACATCTCATTGATGAAGAGAACATAATTGTCAGGGTCAATTTTAGAAAGCCATATGTTTTATCTATATATTCAATACAGAAACAAGCATAAAGCTTGGCATTTGAAAGGTCAGATTTTAAATCGAAGCCATTGTTCAAACATCTTCCCTTGCAATGAGAAGCAGAAACAGCTTTGGCAAAGCAGCCTAAGTCTTCCCTTTCTGGCTCTCTTGTGCACAAGGGAACTGGACTCAAGAGCAATCTCAGGGCTGGTCTGTCTGTGCCTGCGTCCTGTAGGCATTTGTTTCTCTTCCCCAGGGATGGGCATGCCCAAAGGATGAAACCTGTGCAGGATGAGGTCCTGACCACTGCTGCTGGGCATTGCTGAGGCCCAGAGCCTGGACCATGGTCACCGTGTACTGCTGCAGGGCAGCACCAGCCAAGGCCACGGATGACAGGGCGAAGGGGGTGACATCGGCTCATCAGCAAGCCCAAGAGGTGTCAAGACCTTGCAGGAACAAAGGCAGAGGGGAGTGGAAAGGAATTAGCTGAGAGATGATACAACTGCTCTGCAGAGCACAGCCACCACAGGAGCTGTAATCACAGAGGAAACAGTGTCTGTCTGAAACACTATTTCTGCTTTTTTTTGTGTAAATATAGGAACTATGACTTCATGTCTCGCACTTCGAGAGATGTACTCTTGGGCTTGTTTTCTTCCATATTAGAGCTCTGAGAAATCCAAAACGTGTCTCTATATTTCAGTTCTGGCTGGGGGTTAATCTCTAGAAACAAGTAATGTAACATTTCCATCTATCTTTTCTACTCTTTTGGCAGTTTTAATTATACTAATATGCTATGACAATTTAAACAAGACACATCTCAGCTTCTGGCCTGCTCTGTAATGGTTCAGCTGCTACATGTGCTCCAGCATATTTTGCTCAGACAGGCTGCTGCTGGAGGCAAGGGGGAGGCAGAATAGTGCCCTTCTGTCATGAGAGGTTTCATTGCACTGATCATTGTATGTTTGACAGATTCTTTGTCAATGTCAAGTGTCTTTTGTGGTTAAGCCCAGTAAAGCTAAAACAAAAGGTCTCCTAGATATTAGATATATAGTGACATTACTGAATTCACTTGAAGGCAGTAATTTTTTGTCAGCCTATGAAAAGAAAAATGGAGCTAATGGCAAAACAAAAGGAAGATGCTGGCATGCCTTTTTAGCTATTTTTGTTTATGTCAGACATTGTGATTGACATCTGGCCCAGAACACCCCTTCAACCATTGAGCCTGGTGTCATGAAATAGAACAAAGGGAAATTGCCAGCCAAGAAAACACCACTGGCTCAGAAAGCATTGCTTTTTGTTTATTTTCTCTTAAGTGTTTCATTTTCAGTAATCAGTATTGTTACACAAAAGTAGTTCACTCACATACAACCCCCAATTACTACTTGGACTTTTAAGTTTCCTTCATGTTTGCTTTTTTCCTGCTTTCTTGAATGGCAACAGAATGCTGGTTTGGTTGGATGACAGTCTGTCATAACAGTGATGTTTGAGGTTAGTGAAAACTGACGTGAAAAATACAATCCACTGGCCTTTAACCGAAATAACAGCTCTGGTTTTTGTGGAGTTGGCAGGCAGCATTTTTAAACCCCTTTCACAGTGAAGGCAGTTACAACATGTTTTGCTCTGTATCAAGCAGTTCCATCATGAAGTACATTATCTACATCTGTTGTCATATCAGGATATTGCCTTTGAAGAGCAGTCTGCTGTTTCTTATATGGGCACTGCTCTTTTGAAGTGTCCTAAAAGGGTTAAGGTAATTTTATGGCCATTCTCCAGGGCCAGGACAAATACAATGCTTTAAAATTTATTTAAGAGTGATTTTAGGAAAATATCAGAGAGCAGAATAGGTCCTGCAGATACAACACCAAGCAGTCTTTGTCACCATTGTTCTATAAGTGCTGTAGAATTTCAGAGACCCAGTCAAAATTATGTATTGTCAGGAAGAAATTATTCCTTAAATTTCTAACTCATCTTGAAAGTATGATGCTGAACATAATAGCAAAATAAGACTTTTCACAAGATGACAGCAAGACAGTCCACCAGCCACTTCCCTCCATACACATATATGCTGAAATTGTATCATAATATTTACCCTAATAAAAAACTGCCTTAATCACTTAAAAAAAAAATCAGTGGAAGTTGGCCCTTGAATGCATCACATGTGCCAGAGTTAAACATTCTTGCACCATTTTAACAGGGTGCCCTTCAGGAACACTGGGGTGTATTCTCCTGTAGAAGCAGACACTTAACTCCCCTCAGCATTAACAGCAGATATGCTTACACTTCAAGTGGAGAATTTCTCTCTGTCTCTTTGCACAGTGCTCCAAGAAGAACTTTGAAGAAATTGAGAAAAACAGAGAGCACAGTATATTAATTTTAAGGAGATGAAAGCAGTACATGTCATTCCTAAATTTCATGGAAAATGCACCGTTAGTAACAAAGATGAGTAGAAAATTTCAAAATCATTCTGAGCAGCATTAAAATCAGTCTTCCCTGATTTTCTGTTTTCCCCTTCTTTTCAAAGCACATACATTAAGCTCATTTTATGCTTATAATGTATATAATGATTCTAGACAACATAAGAAGGACACTGGGATTCTTCCTATTTCAACGTATAAAGCGGCAAGCCAATTTATGCAGCTTAAACCATTGCTAAAGAAGATGTATCAAAAATTGCCTGTGATCATTACAAATAACAGCCTGAAATGTTCACAAGAAGCTGTTTGCTTATCATATTTTCATTAAAACATCTTTTCACCTGATTTTCTTTTCCCATGCCTGTAACCTGCATTGTAATCAGTCTTATTAACTGAGAACATAAATATGATTTATTATGGTCTGATAATGGAAGCTACATGGACCAAGAGAAGGGATATATTGTCCTTTGATAAAATGGCTCTTTTCTCTCAAATAGAGCTCTATCATGAGAGCATGCAGAATGTAGTGAGTGATTATTTCCTGAGGGTGAATGATGGCAGAACCCTACAGAAAATCTTCTTGTTGGCCATGACAGCCTCCGAGTGTCCCCAAATCTCAGAGTTTGACAACCTGCAGACACTTTTGATGAACTGTATTCTTCTGTCAGAGACAGCCTGTCTGGGAGGAGAAAAGGGAACCTTTATCGTCTGATCTGCTATTATTGTCTTGATCTTTTATAAGCAATCTCTAATGCACATGAATATAATATCCTTTCACAGAAGTGCCAAACATAATAGAAATGTAGTTAAAGGACCCTTTTCCCGGTTATGTAAATGTCCTAAGACCGTAATTAGAAAAGATGGGTTGTGAATGATAGCAGGAAGGAAAGGGTAATCAAAATGCTTTAACATTATCTTTCTGTTTTAAAGCCCAAAATCTGTGATAAATAGCATTTATGGTAGATATGGGGAACCAGCTTGTGCTGAAGCTTTTACCTAAAAAGAAAATAGTTTTGAGTGTAAAACTGTTATATTTTCATGAAACACATAAATGGCAGCTGGTCTTAAGCCAGGAATGATTACTGGCAGATATGACTTAAAGAAAATGAGTATTCCACTCAAAATCCCTCCATGGCTGTTACAGAAAGAACAAAGCGTTATTATTATGTAGTGTATTTGAACAAAGGGGTGTTCACGACTAACTAAGTTCGCCAACAAATCTCTCTTTTATCTACATCCAGAAGAACAAGCATACCCAAATCTTTCAATTAACAGCTGTACACCCATCTTTCTCAGCTCAAGCAGTCTGGCTTATTTATCAGAAAAAAATGAACTGCTTTGGGGGGAAGGTTTCCAAGTTCCCCAGCAAAAGCAAGATACTTGATTTTTCATTAACCTTTTGACATCTGGAGCTGGGATGTCCCAATATTAACTACTAATGGTCTTCTGCATTACCAGTTGGTGTTGAGAGAAGTCCCAATTGTCAGAGTCAAAAGGTTAATCAGCAATTTCACACCGGTGATGTGGTCAGAGTTTGCATGTTACTGCCTAAACAGGAGGAAGAAGAAAATAAAGTCATTATCAGAAAACTTCATCCCAACATTATTAAATTCCTCTTGTATTTTTTTTTTTTTTTGCTAGAAAATATTTCATGATCTGTTTACTAAATATTCTGACTTTCAGAAGATTTTGCAAACCTTTGCTGGGAAGTCCAGGTCCAAATATGTGACCAACTTATTTTACTTTATTCTACTTTTCAAAAGGAAAAAAAAGTAAAATTTTACTTACTCACCAAGTACTCAGTCCAGACCAGTGTGAGAGAAAGTCTTGTGTCTGTAACTCATGGAGATTTTGGTAAACCTCTCCAAATGGCCTAATTCAGCCTGAGAGTTGTGTCCTATCTGCTGGAAGTAAAGACATCTGAGTGTCCATTCAGGGTGAATTTCATAGTGCAGATGCTGTATCAGAGATAAAGAACACTTCAGAGCAAAACCCAGAGTGCAGACTTTTCCCTCCTACTCCTCTTTCTGTTTTGATTGTAGAAAATAAGTCAACAGCAGCATTCCCTTAACAAATATGAGCAGCAATATTATTTAATGAGAAAGTACCCACATAAACAGCCAGGCCAGTACCTCAGCTGGTGTCACTTTACCATAGCATACCATAGGCTCAAGAGTTCTCCTATACATAGAAAAAACAGATTTATTTTCTAAAACAAAATATAAAATATCACTGAAAATATTACAGCTTAGTATTTGCTAACAATAACAATGTTCACTCAAAATTACTTCTTATTTGCCCTGCTGTTATCTGAAATTGTTAACCATTGCTTGTCCTGTGTTTAGCCCTGATGAAAAACCTTCTGATATCACCATATTTATCAGGCAAGTTCCATGGTCTTGAGACATTATATCTTTTTTCCTGTGTCCAAGACAAATAAGTAATGAATCTTGCCCACAACAACAACCTAGATATTTTCTGCATCAGATAGTTCCTCTCATCTCTTTCTCTGGTTCCAACAGAATCTATAGATAAAAATCTTTCCTCTCTTGATTGCTTCAGTTTAAATGGGGACAGGATTTATCCTATAATGTTCTGAAAAAATACCAGTCTTTCCAAGAGCCCTATTGCTTAGTCCACCAATTAGGTGCCTATGGAGCCTGAGTGTCCTTGTACATCATCCCAGTCCCCACCTGCATACTTGGCTGCATATGTTTATGCAATTAGAAATGGGGAAAATCTAATAAAATTAGGAAAAACCTGAGTGAGCTATAATTCTGTTTAATCTCTCAAACTGGATTGTTGAAAATTTGCTGAATTCCCCAAGCCTCTCTCAAGTGCCAATGAGTGAGTCAATATCATACCAAAGATCTCACAGCATAGCAGACATAAATTCTACTTCCAGAATCTCATACACACCCTCAAATAATGAATCTAATGTCTCTAAAGTACTGTCAGGAGGAAAAAAAAAAAGCAGTTTCCTCCAATTACCAGCATTGTACTCAGTGGCCTAGAGTGTAAAAAAAAAAAGAACACAGGGTAGATTTGTGTGGGGAAGGTCACTTTAAAGGCCTATGCCTTCTTATACTGTATATGTACTGGAGCAGTCCAAGTGTCCTGCCTGCAAGGGTGTTCCACTGACATTAGCATACTTGACTTTGCTAGGTCCTGTTGGCAAGCCCTGAGAAGCTCCACATGATGGGAGAATGAAAGTTTGTTTCATCTCAATCTGATGCCTCTCCAGACTTTGCTTTTAAAAGCCCGTTTTGCACTTTGCTTTATAGAGAGACAGTAACTGGTGGCTTGCATGGAAATAATCACCAGCCTAGAATAATCGCAGATCACTTCAGAAGTGTGACTTTGGTTGAAATAAGAAGGAATTTTCCTTGAATGGGAGAACAGAATTATTTAGAGTTGAAGCACAGTAGATCAATTAATAACTCTGTTCTTGGAAGAAAGACCCCAAGCTTTTTTAACTCAAGTTGTGAGGGCTTTGGGTTTGTATCTAAGCCAAACTAGGTATTTGTTGCAGAACGGAGCTGTTCAGTATAAGGAGGAAATTGCAAGTTTTGTGGCATTAGGTCCAAAGGTCAGAAGAAAATGTTGTCTGCAGATCGACCAGTTCCTTTTCCCTTTTTTCCCCTCTATATTAATTTTCCTCATAGGCTTCATTTCCAAATTTGTGCCTTGTTTACTCTTTGAGATCATTGAGAATTTTGGTGAGGAGGTGACCAGGTCAGAAACAGGTTTTCCATGACCACACAACTGAGGTACTTCTCCCACTCAGGCATTATGGGATGCTGAGGTCATAGAAAATAGAATGGGAAGGGTCATCCAATAGCTGGCAGCATTCCCCAGATTTTTGACTACTCTGTCATAGAAATACTCTGATAGGTGCTTCATCATCACTCCAGTCAATTATCCCAACAGATAACTCTCCTTTCCTAAGTGACAAATACAGTCTAACTGTGAGAGAGACCGATTGCTTTTTTGGGCGTTATATGTTTTGCTCAAATTCAACTTACATGTATTTATGCCTTTCACCTTGTTTGTTTATATATTTGGTCCTTGTTACCAGTCCTTCACCATTTTTTACTTGATACTTTTCCTTTACATTTTTTACTTTACTAGGTGGACTTTCTCCATACTACCTTACCATTTCTACATTAAGTCACCCCCTTTCTTTTTTGTCTTCTGATCTACATGCTCATTACCCTTGCATTTCTTTTCTTCTTTGTATCTTTTCAAACCCATGAAAAACAAATTCTCACATGCCAGCACCCTCACTACAGAGACCTGTCCTTTGACATCTCCCAGAAAGCAGCTAAAACGCCACACTTTTATTCATTACATCAGAACCACTTTCCTTGTGGTTTCCATTGTGTTTAATTCCACAATGAGGAATTAAACAGATGTAGTCAAATTCAGGTCTAAAGGTGATGTTCTTGAGATATGACTGAAGAAAGCTTTGGGAAGTGCACAATCTGCTCTGAGCACACATATGAAGGAGCAGGCATTACACAGCCTCCAAAGAGGGAAAGCAGACCTCATGGCAGACATGGGAAACAGATGCTTGCTTCCTGCTGGCTGGTAAGGTGTTTCGTGTACAAAATGAGTTACAACACAGGTCTGGACCTGCAGGTTCCAGAGCACCAAAGAGACTTTGTATCAAATTTATGCCAGATAAAGTACCATCAAAAAGAGTTAAGATGGAGCATCACCACAGGCAGAAAATTGTTTTACTATGGTTCCCTCAAGTCAGGCCCCTTGCAATATTGTAAGGTACGTAGTACAGAAGTCCAATGCTGTCCCTGGGGCACTGAAGGCTGCTTAGTCTGAGAGATATTTGGAGATACCAAGATAATGTCCAAAATTCAGGGCAGCTCAAGCACCAGTATTTCTTAAAAAAAAACTCCAAAACTGTTTCAACTTATTCTTTCAAATTTTGACAGAAAATCCTGCTATGGCAGGAAGCAGTATGGTAAATAAACGGGAAGACTAAGGAAACTTACTCCATGCTTACAAGAGGAAAACAAGTTTGTTTTCCTGCATGTTTCATACTGCATTGTTGCTACAATGTAAATTTTTTGAACTGCAGTGTTTTCCTATCTGCTTTGACCAGGATCTGTGCCTGAGAGGGCTGAATGCAGTGGTCTGAAGCAAGACTATTGAGGTCACCTGACAGAGGAGCAGTTTGCATTAGCACTCAAGATGCACAGCAACGAGAAGCTCAGGCTGTGCCTCTCCATGGAAGGTCCACACATAAAGCAGGGAAACTAAACTTGGTCTTGGAAGGTAGAGGTTCTTTGTTCCCTGCATGATCTCAAACAACATGTTTTCTCTCTCCAAGACTCATTTCTTCCCAAAATAGGGACTGACAGCTTCCTGTCTTCTCTCTCTGGGCTGGTGGCTCTTCTGGCTAGTGGCTGTTTCTGATTATGGGTAGGTCTGATGACTATGAGTCTGACTTCCAGGAGGCCTCTGGACACTTCTATATTATATTTGATAATGAAGCCTCCTGTCTTATCCAATCAAGACAAAAAAAGAAAGTCAGACCAGAGAAAACTGTCTCAGCATAAAATGGCAGCCTCAGTGCAGCAAAGTCAGAGCCATTAGCTATTGACTACTATAGAAATACTGAAACTGCATCAGGGATTTCTTTCTTTAATTGCTATTTAGGGATTTAAATGAGATTTTTAAAAAGAGAGAAAGACAGAATGTTTAGTCTACAATCACTCTTTGCTGCCAATACAGGCTATCATATAAATTACTTAGACACTTTTAAAAATACATTATTTACTCAATAACCCATAATGGGTCCAGAGCTCCTTTTACACGCTATTATAGAAGTACATAATTGCTGAATTTTCAAATGGATATTTCTTCTAGGCAATAGTCTGTAATGGCTCCTTCAAAGCTCTTAGGCTTTTATCATATGAGGGCCTAAGTAGAAAATGTTTAGTTCACTGATCATTGACCTAATAGAGAGCAACAGCTTCTCTGGAACAACTATTGTCTGTTGGGGCAGATGATGTATGAATGACATTTTAAAAAATTCTTGGAAGTATGTGCTAGGGAAAAATTACTGTTCTGTACAAAGCAAATACTGCTGATGAGCTTCTCAGAATTCTTTTGTTTGGTTCTGCTTGGTTTAGTTTTTTATTTGCTGTGTGAGCCCAAGAGCAAAAGAAAAGAGTTGGTTTTGTGTATGAAATGCAAACTCAGTCTAGGACCCATTCAGAGCAATGAGAGACATTTTAATGTTCTCAGAGATCATTCAGCCCAATTAAAAGTTGTCTCAAATGAAAATGCAATGTAAGAAACTGAAATATGAAATTAGAGAAGTAAGAGATGCTGCAATGGGGCAAATCACATTTCTTAAAGTCATGCTGAACACAGTAAAACACACAGGCCTATCCTGAGCTTGATCTAGAAAGGAAGTAGGCAACTTGACACGTTTTCAGCATTATTGCTGTGAATCTCACAACCACTGAGCTGCTGTTCTCTTCTTACATATAGCTTTGAAGTCTGCTGCTTCCGTTTCACACACAAAGAAAGGTTCAGGTTCCTAAAAGCTTGGAGAGCACATTTTCTCTTCCTACACACTTTGGGCAGTAAAACCCTTGGTATTACTGCCAAATAAATGTCAACTGGATCTAAGTACAGGACCAGCAGGGATGAATGTGAGCTGGGGGCATTTAGGCAGAGACCCTCAGAGATGCTGAAGGACACTTCCAGCTGTGAGCCTGATGAGCTAGGGGAGAGTCCTTGCTGGGTGGCACAGCTCCCTCAAGGGCTTGGGGCAATGGGATGTGCAGCTCACCAAAGAAGGCTACTGAATAACCTGCTCAGGAGCTGGGTATGATCTTAGCACTGTGTGCCATCAAACCAGACCAACCATCCCCAGCACAGCACTGTTTTGTATGTGATCTGACATCAGAAGCACTCCCATGCTTTTTATCATTGGATTTCTCCAGCCTTGTAAGGCTGCCTGGGACTCCTAGTATTCTAGCATGATTAACACAAAAAAAAAATACAGTCGCTGGCAATTCTAATAGTTCCTTCTGTTTGATGCATCTGATCGAAGAGAAACTGAAATCACAGACCAATATACACCCAGGCTGCACCAGTTAGCCTCATCATGCAAATGAGGTACACTTGCAGGTGAACTTATTAGAGACCAAATAGTTTTAGGCACTGCAGATAATGAAGGCAGCGCGCTTATGTTGCAACAGTCAGAGCTGGAATTTAATCATGTTGTTGATACCTACTGCAGCAGTGAATAAACACAGAAACAGCCATAAAAATAAAACTCTTAGAATGAAAGGATGGTATAAACCAGACAAATAATAAGAATAAAAAACACCCAAACCAAGGAGCACAGTGGTTTTTGAGAAGGAAAAATCTTGCTCGTTATGTCTGGAAAGCTTTGAGCCCTGCTTTTTCAGCTAAGCACTTGGATAAGTGGGTGTTGCAAGAAAAAGCTGATGGGGTGTCACTGTCTGTTCCAAGAGTTAAATGGCTCCTGCCTTTGGAGATGGCCCTGCAAGGAGAAAGGGGCCAAGGAGAAATGCCAAGCAGCACAATGCTTGAAATCAATGAGAGGGTGAAACATAGCCCACACTGGGAAGCAGCATCTACTAGGAAAGAATTAAGAATGAAAGAGAGAAATAGCCTCCTGGGGTGGAACTTACAACAGAGGTTACACAACTGACAGGCTGGATTAGCAATTTGGTAGACATTAAAAATAAATACATTTTGCAGAGGCATTAGCCCCTTCTGTCTCAATTACCCCTCACATGCACTTACCATCCTTTATGCAAACATCTGGAGAGACCCTGAGAAGGCTCACTAAGGTTTGCTCATTTTAAGAAGCAAAGATGAGACCCAGCAGGTAAAACCTGCAAATGGGAAACATTTGAATTCCTTTTGGCAGACAGAAATGGATAAAAATACAGCTTGGCATTTCTTCTAATACCATTTGGTAGTAGAAGAGCTCCAGAGATGTCAACAGGAAGCCCTAGAGGTTAGAGGGAATGACGTAACTGTATGTGACATAATGCTTGTTGTAGAGATTTCCTGGAACTGATTAGTGCCATTCATGATAATAGCAGCCAGTGGGAGTATGAGGACTGGGTGAAGGCCCAGGCAGCATTCAGGTATATATTTTTCATTCTCTTTTAAGCCAATGTCTGGTCTCTCTTGTTTCAGATGCATAACAGAATATCTGTGTGGTATTCTCATGCAGCTTTGTCTGGGAAGACTTGGAAGCAGCACACTTACCAACAATGTGCAGCTACTCCCACGCAAAGGGCCGCAGAGAGAGAACTGTAGAGGTGGAAGGACAACGAATACTCTGAGCTCCTCCTTCCTCTAAAATGACTTCCCTTCCGTTCCTCTCTTATTCCCAGAAAGATAAGGTGCAGTCAGGTCATCCTCATCAGGATATTGGTTTATGCCTAGTCTATATAGAAATGCTATGAAGTGCCATCTATATTTAACAGGAGGCCTCTGATCTGTGTGAGTGGGTGGAAACTGATAGTGAGTGACATGGATGCTGACAATGGCACACAAACTCCACGACACTCTTAAAACTTTTAATTGCATTTTAAAGTAATGTAACAAGGCAATGTTTAATGAGTACTTTGTTAAAGAAATTCTGACTTTATAAGCTAATTAAAGAGAAGGGAGGGTTACTGCACTAGGGCAAGAAATCCAGGCTGCTGAATGTCTATACTGTAGCAACATGTAATTCAGATTCAATTGGCAGCTTTGCAAATCTCCAGCCAGCCAGAATGAATGATTACTTTTTTTTTTGATGGGCAAATAAATTATTATTATCATAATGATTATGTTAATAGAAAAAAAGTAAAGGATAGGCAAGTACTTTTTTTTGCCAGGGCTGGTAAATTTTCATGACACTTTTTGCAAAGCTGTCATATGGCTGGCTTAGATGAAACTGGAAGGCTTTATGTGGATAACATTTAACTTTAAACATTCTTCATGGAAACTTACATGGCACATAATTTACATATTCAATACCAGTGACAATTTACTTCTCCCATCTGAGCAGGGCTTTCAACTATGCCACTTGAACTAAATTAATAAACAGTAATTAGAGAATGTTGTGCGAGCGAGCTGTTGATGTTGAGAAGATTCTAATCAACACCTTCTTTTAAGGGCCAATTAAAGCTGAATGTATGCAATATAAACATCTTCTTGTATTTAGACATGAACTGGTGAACAAGGTAAAAAATAAAAATCAGAACAATTACAGCAGGTTAGAGATGATCCAATGGAAAGATGAAGCTTCATTAATAGTGAAAACAGCAGTAATTTCTGAAAACCAATGGCCAACTTCCATGGAGAAGCAGTGACAACTTGTGCAAGTTAATTCTTACCAGCATAAACCTCAATGAACCACTGTCAGGCTTTTCTCTGAAAGCAGCTCTGTAGCTGCCTCCAATTTCTACTGCAGTATTCCCCTGTCTGTAAGACAGCCCTGCATCTAAAGTGAGTCCAGAGCTGCAGTAGAAAGAAGGCCTCCCTGGGGGAGAGAGTAAAGGTGAATATAACCACCCCATTACTGCTACCTCATAGCAGAGAGAGGCTCCCTGGAAGGTGATCTGGGGAAGAATTTGCACAGCACAGCCCCCAGCAGCACTGCTGCTAGGAATACAAACACAAGGATGAGCCTGAGTGAGATGTAAAGCTGCCCCACATTTTCTCAATTCTGTTACTGGGAAACAGGAACAGTTAGGTCAGAAGAGCTAATGCACTTGTACCTGTTACCTGTGAGTAGTCCCTCACCCCACTACAAAGATAAGGTGGTTCACTCTTGAAAGGTGAACTTAAGACAACCCTTGTTTCCAAAATTCCATGAAAAGGGAAGGCCATCTTTGACTTAGACAGAGAGGATCCTTAGTGTAACAAAAGGGAGCCTGCAGTAGCACCTGAGACTTGTGTATCAGCACTATGAACTGTCAGGAAGTTAAAAATATGCATTACTTCACCCAAACCACAGCTCACTGCTTCCTAAAGCACATCTTTAAAAAAATTGTCTAAGCTGGTGCAATGAAGCACATGCAGAATTTGTCCTCCAAGTTAGAAGATACAACAGGCTAATAAAGGTAAGGGAAACATCTGTTCCAATACTGCACCAGTATCATTTGGAGAAAATGACTACATCACTTACAGCCATTTGGTATCCAGAAACACTACCACAGTAATAGGATGTTGTCACCTCAGGCTCTACTGAAATCTACAGGAATTTTACTTGTTTAAGAATATAGGATTAAGCACATGATCAGTGTTTCTTCCCTTTGAAAATAAACATTTCCACTTACCATTTCTATAGTGGTGTGAGATCATTATCTTATGACAGTGTTTCGTTCCACTGGCATTATCTCCTAATTAGCTATATTAAAATATATGTAAAGGGGTGAAGGTGGTGAGTGGGCTTGTAAACCTAGCAGGTCTGATGTGTTCTTACAAGCTCTGCTAATCCCAAACACTGAAAATATATTAGTAAAACCAGATTAGCACTTTAAAGAACAACACAGCAAAAGCCTCATGTCTTGAACCCTGTAAGTTCAGCATGCATCAGAGGGGCTCTTACACCCAGAACAAAGCCTTTGGGCAGGGGAGGGGAGCAGGAGCAAGAAGTGAGGAGCAGTATGCCAAATGGGAAATCAGCCTTGGGAAGAGAGCACCACTGAAAGGCTGATAACCTCTACAGTGTGGTCAGCCATACATTGCAGTAGTATCATTACCTAAGGTGTTTGGTGTAAGACTTGGGGACTTCTGAAAAGCCAAGCACAGAGAAGTTTACCATGGATGAAAAGATACAAGTAATACCAAGAGAAAATATCTAACAAACTGTGTTCAATATCCTCTGCACTTTCTCCATATCCTGAGAGATTATTGCATTTAGAGGCACAAAATCATAAAAGCTTCCTCCAAGATTCTTCATAATATATGAGCAGGTCTTGGGGGGTCTCAGTTGTGGAATGGTAAGAATTAGGAACGTGGGTATTCTGGTAAGCTGGACTCATTTCTTTTCTCAAGAAGTAGGCTAAATTCCTAACAAACTCTCTTTGCAACAGAAGAAACCAGGACACATATGTATATGACAGGTCATTTTGGAGGTACTCAGACACATGCAGGAAGCACCCCCTCAGCAACAGTATTCTTCTAGGCAGCAGAGCCAAAACCTATGAATTGTTTCTGTTTCTAAGTTGTTTTTAAAACTCAATTCAGTAGATGTGTTGGTGATTTTCAGGGTATTCTGAAGGAGCAAAGTAGATGGTTGAAGAATACTGATAGTATGAGACAGGCTCTAAACAGGCATTTACTCCAATGTCTGCAGATCAGTTCAATATGCAGCATGCATTATTACTTTTTTTCTGATCAGATGGAACTTCTAGGCCCAAATCTGCTTCCAATAACCATGGTCTGTCTGTAACTTCACAGCAAACAAGGAGATGCAGAGGGAAAAACTCATGTAAGTAGGAAGGGAATGAGTCTGCATTAATGTCCTCTGTAGATTTTTGTTTTCCATTGAAAGTTTTCTCTTGCCCAGCATCAATTTATAGAATAAATTGGGTTAGAAGGGATTTTAAACATTATCTAGTCCAAATCCCTCTGCAAGGGGCTGGGACACCTTCCATAAGAGCTAGTTGCTCAAAGACCCGCCCAACCTGGCCAACTTCAGTCCTTTTTCCACACCTCTTCAAGTCCATTTGGTGAATAAATTAAATTAAATTCCTTACTTGCTCTTAATACTTTTTAAATGCAATCCAAGCCTCTTCACTTTTCATACCTGGACATCTACATTTTTAGAAATGCTGTTGGATAATTTCCCTCTCTTTCATACGCTGGTGCTTTGACCTATATGCACCTTGTGCACTCCCTAAGGCTCATGCATAACTGCAATGGACGATTAGTCCAGGTAAGTCTCCAGCAATTTCAATGGCTTATGCAAGAGTAGATGGGGCACAATATGTAATTTCAGCTTTTTTTGTAAGGCTTTTCAATCTTTCCATGAACTAAATCATTTTATCAGTTTCATTCTCTCTTTTCTTTTTTTTTTTTTTTTTAATTTGTCCCATTAAACTACAGAACTGGAACATATTTATGAATAGTTTCTTTCTGCTTTAACTCAAGGAGTTCCTGACATAACAAAAACTGGTAATTAACTGGCTCGAAGACTTTTACAATAGCTGCTTTAAATAAGTCCTACTATGCAGCACTTGGAGCACTGACTCCACACTGCTGATACCACTGCAATGCGCCCTCTGTTAAACAAGCTTTGTTACTCCACCTCAGCAACAATTCTTGGCTGGTTTCATCGCTTCTCTCCTGCTCGGAAACACCAAAGTCCTCCCACACTTCTTTGCATGGAAAAGGCTACTGAGCTTCTCCATGATGATCCCCTGCTCTCTATCCACTTGGCTCTGTGACACTTCCTTAAACACTCCATTATCAGAGGGCCACTTGCCACCAGCACAAGGACCAAGTGGCAGGACTCCAGAGGCTGAGCACAGCCTGGCCTCCCCTCCTAGCTATTGTCACAGCTGCTCTGTGCTGTTGGCACAGATGCATTTTGGCATGCTTTGGCAGTCCCTATGACCTGTTCCTGCCTCACACCCTACTTAGAGCAGGAAGGACTCTTCCTGATGGAAGAATCAGGCTTCAGTTTTTCAGGTGTCACTCAGCAGTGTGTGATTCGTAGCTGCTGTTGCATGTTGGCTCTAAACATAGCCAGTTTTGCTTACTCATGCTTATCTCCCCTGGTTACAGTACATGCTGTCTCTGATGAAAATATTACTCTGAGGAATATTTGGCTCCACCATACATTTATGCTCCCTGCTAACTAGCCCAAGCCTTATTGTTTCAGTTCATAATATTTTGCATCATTTGTAGAGCCAGCAATACATTCTGTAAAGAGCATGAAGGAAAACTTTAATATATATCTTCCCCCAGTGCTGCAGACAGATTGGTTCATTGTGGAACAATTACATGTGTTAGCCTATATTCCTTGTAAAATCTAATCATGTAAGGACATCTCAGCCAGAACAAGCCATAAAGCTAGATGAGAAAAAAAAAAAAAACAAACTTCTCCAAATATGTACAGCTTAAGTTACAAAACTATAAGAAAATAAAGCAAAATTGAAAAGGGCAAAGGAGACAAAATGTAAACAGAAATTTTTATACACTGTGTAATACAGAGTGCATGTCATTTTGACATTCTGTTGTCATGGGCTGCCAATATAGTTCAGAAAAGAAAGAGATATCTCCAGAATTATGGTAATGCTGCTCTTACATCAAAGCTGGTTACAAGATATATGTTTGTGGTTGCTCAGTCTAACTGCCTGCTTGGAAACTAAGCAAGGAGAAATATTATCCTGAATAATTGTATTTAAAGTGTCCAGAAAGATCATGAATCTTCAGAACTACCTATGGAAATGCAACCCTTTTAGGGAGCCCACAACCACACCCCTCAGTGCAATGAATGCCTCATGGCAGCTGACAGTCTCCCAGATCTGCTGCACTCAGGCCTCCTGTGGGATGTCAAGGAAGCAATCGTAACACATCACTAAGATGATTTTATACCTTTGAAAAATCTCCTCCTTAACACAAATACTCTATTACTGTCAGCTGAACACTTTTAACTTTTGAATTAATATTATTTTTCAGAGGTCAGACCTGTGACAGTAACAAAAGCCTTTTGCCAAGCCATGTATTTCAGGTCTGCATCTGAATTTCCCCAGAGCCTGGTACTGTTTAAATACAAGAAATTGCCTCTGGCTCATGGCTAATGCAAAACTTCTGTCCTCTGGAGTCATCCAAGGCTCTGCTCATGGCTTCCTTCCCCACACAGGCAAGGGGAGACACATCCACCCACTGCCCCCTCTCACAGTACAATCTGCTTAGCGGGACAGTCACAATGTAGGAATGATGGCAGTCGTTTTCCCTCCCATTTTGTCCCCAGCCCGAAGACTGCCAGGTGTTTTGGTGGAGCTTTAGATGGTAGCCACGTGGTTTGTGAGGAGTCATGACTCCACCAAGGGCCGCAGCTGCCCTGGCACCACCAGTGTGCCTGCTGGTCTGCCTAGTGCTCATGGGATGGTGGAATGGAGCAAAAGCCTCTGGGAAGAGGGATAGCAGCTGCCCACTCCCACAGGTGGGCTCTTACTCCACTCCAGAGATGGTGTATTTTATATTACATTGCAATTAATTAATTTTATATTACATTGCAATTTGTATGAAATACCAAACCAGCACTCTGTACAGTAACTTTGGTGGTTATACAGAATGTACAGCATGTACAGAAGTATTTCAGGAAGCACAATTTCTGGAGACATATGAAGCTAAAGATGCCTCGGCTCTGCTTTTTGCTAGAAACAAGTAACATTCCTGCCCCACCCCTCCAGTCCCTGTGACTCCAGCAGCTGTTGTCAGTTTCAGTGAGTTTTGGGACAGGTCTGGTCTGTGTTGGTTCCACAGCCTAGTTCCCCTAATAAGGGAAGTCACAGATTTCTGCAGTACAGTTTTACAACAAGCCTGCTGTCACCAAATTACCTATTAACAATACCAACTAATATTGCATAAACACTGGCATTAGCTTTCCCCAAGCAATAATGCTATAAATCCTGCTATAAATCCTCCTCTGCTGTGAACTGCTGAGAGGATTTGAGGGACACAGTCCCCCTCTCCAGACCTACCTTCAACAGTACATGGCAATTCCTGTGATTCTTTTTCTCTCTGTCTCTCAGTACAAGTGGGGTCCAGATCTTCTGTCAGTTAAATTTTATTTTCCAGCCTTCATAGTAATTCAGATAGTGTTTTGGTTCACTTGGCTGGCACAGAGTATTTTCACCACACCCTTGTCTCTTCAGACAAACAACATCTTTTCTAACTGCTGGCAGAGCCAAACCTAGTGAGTAAGAAGGAACAGTAGTTAAGGCATAATAAATAAAGCCACCCTGAAGAAATACCTACACAAAGCAAGATGAATGGGCATCAACTACCTGGACAGTGTTGCTGCTAAACAAGGCAGGAGTAAATCAGACATGTCAGGAGCACTAGGATACCTGACAAACAGGGAATGGCGTTTCTTGAAACTGTAGTTTTATCTCTGCTTATTTGGATCAAACACTTGTAATAGTTGTGGATTAATTTCCTTCCCATAGTCAAAACAATAAAAGCCAGGCACCATTTTATTAATTTCCAAACCAGCGTCAGATAAGCAGAATTGCATTTAAAAAAGTAAACACCCTGCCATAGAATTGGAGGATATGTAAGCGTTTGGGTTTTTTTTTCCTGTGTCTATAAAAGGGGGAGGGTTTTAACATTATGAATAGATTTCATTTTGTAAGTTGTGCTACAAAGCACTGATAAGGCCACGGGAAAGCAGCAGAGATTGAGGCAGAGCAGGAAGAAATACCACCCATATTAGGAGACAGCCACTTACTTAGTGGCTCCCATTTGAATAAAGATGCCATTGTTCAGCCAGAAGAATGCACATATTCACAGGCCCTGCACAGAATAGCTCAGTGTATCTAGAACTCCAGAAGTGTCCAAATTACAGCCGCGGGGCCAAAATTGCCCTTGAGTCTTTCTGAAGAATGACCCTCTGCTTAATTAATCAGTGCTTTAACTGTGAGTGATCCCAGGACACACTTTTCTCAGGCCTTTTTCTTAGCCCTGCTTGTTCAGAACAAACCTTTAAATGTTCTCTGAGTGATTTTTGACCATTTTTTCCCCTTTCAAGATTATTATTTCCTGTTTTACTGTGAAAGCTCATTAGAAACGAAGACTAGAATCTAGATGATCTCAGTCCAGTTTACTTGGATAGGAAATGACTGACTCGGGATGCAGAGACACTGGCTCCCTTTCAAGGCCTCCCACAAAAGATTAAGTCCACAGACTCACAGAATATTGCAACTGCAATTTTCTTTCCATATATTAAGTGCACAGACTCCCAAAATATTGCTACTGCAATTTTCTTGCCATATAACACATAAGAGTTATAGCAGGGCTGATGAGTGTGTAAGTGCCATTCTGTTAGTCATATTTGATCCCATTGCCATAACTCCAGCTGTTGTGCATGGGATCTACCAAGATCTCTTTCCCGTTTACTCTACACAAGACAAGTCTGAATTTTCAGCACTGAGTATTCTTTGCTGTCAGAGGCCAGGTTGTCTGGATTCTCATAATGCTTTTTTCTTTCTTATCTGGAACAAACCAGAAATTTGATAGCAACTAGAAATGCATGAAGGCAATGAAAATCATTGTGCAAAATTTATCTCCAAATGGGACTCCACCTTGTCCACCTCGCTTTCATGAGAAAATTCCTATTCTAACTGAAATTAAACAAGGAAAGACAAATGTTTTGCTTTAAACTGAAGCAGCATCATCTTTTTTTAAACAGTGATCTTTACGGTGAAAACCAAATTAATTTTTACCATATTTACAAACTTGTATCAAAATATACAAACTAAAAAATGTTAAGACTTTAAAAAACTTAGCATGAATGTTTTGAAAAGCTATAGTGATAATATAATCTGCAGCTGGGGAAGCTGGAGCCATACTGTTTGATAGGCCCTATCTTATGATATCCAATATTAAGCTAAGTAAAATGATATGACCGGATGTCCTAACTAAATTTAGTAGTCTGGTGAATTGCCACTCTACTAAATTTAGTCGGCCCATAATGGGCATTGAATATCTACAGCCCAAATGATAAAATCTGTCTTGCTTTTTTAGGCTTCCAGCAAATGCACAATATACTATGTTGCACTATTAAGAAATAAGCAAATCTGCAAGGGAAAGCATGAGAAAGGGGAAACAAGGACCTTAAGGAACAAAGAAGGAATGAGGGTGTGTCAATCCACATCCTCATGCTCAACATTATCCAACAGCAGATGAGGGCCATGGGTGCTCCCCAGATATGTGACCTGAAGGAGAGGAGGACGAGGAGGTCGTAGAAGAGGAGGAGGAGGAGAAAGAGTTTCTAGGCACCCTAATCCTCCCCACTATAAAACTGCCACTCCAAATGTAACTTTGTGTTAGAGCCATGGGAAGAAGATTGGTCACAAATGGTAGCTGGGCTCTCTGAGCCTTGCTGCTCTTACAGAACATACGCTGGCTCTGGTTTCATACCATTCCTTTTGCACTTTCCATTTTGGGCTCTGCAATCCTGGTGGTAGACAGGGAAGTATATTTCTGCATAGATTTCCATGTATCTGTGAGCCAGCTTTACAGCTATGAAAACTGCTAAGTCACTTTTCTCAAAACCATATTTGAGGTGTTACACATTTCCTGCTGTTTAGGGGGATTTCTTCTCAGTCCATGTGTGTTGTGACCTCTCTACTGGTGTGAAACCATGTTGGACACATTTTTTTATTAAATTTGAAATATAACAAGGCTAGAAGCTTTTAAAAAATCTGCTATTCACAAGTAGAAAATAGTAATTGGACATGAAAAGGAATCACCATAATATTATACTTAAAAAGAGTTGCATTCTTCTGTCCTAATATAAAAATCTATTGGATGCCCCATGCAACCTAGTGATGCTTTTTAATAACAGACATGAAATAGTGCCCTTGTCCTCACTTCAGTCCCCAGTGCAGCAACAAAGACACAGACATGATATTCAGGAGGTTCTGCAGACCTAGCAGAAGGTTGAATATCATAAACTGTGAGTGAGCTTTGATCCTCTCCCTAGAACAGGCAAATTTAACCTGTCTGAAGTTCTGTAAGCATCATTCTCTGCAAGAAGCAATTTTATTGATCATAGCTGGATGTACATGTTCAACAGTCAGAGAATGACTTTCAAGAATAATATATTTCAAAATAATCAGTATAGAAACTCATTAGTTTCTTAACCATTCACACTAAAACAGGAGCAAATAGCACCTTGGAAAAATGGTTTCTCCTTTTGGCAGGGGAGGATGGGAAACTTCTACAGTAATAGCTGAGAAGTAGGTATGAAAATAAGATCATTACAGCTATTGTCTCTATGTTCTATATCCACAGAATATAGATATAGACACAGTGTTGTAGAAACAAGAGAAAGGAGAAGGGCAGGGTCTCAAAATTCAGAGCATTTTGTTAATTTGTGACGTTCCAATTTTCAGTCAGAATTTGCCCCCTTTCAAGATTTTAAAGTCTGAGTTCCCAGTAAATGGTTGTGGCAAATGAGATCACTGTCTCTGAGTTCCCTCAGAACTTCTGGAAAGGTTTGCCATTTGACCCCAGTTGCATTTGGAGGTTGTGTAGGGCTCAAACACACAGGACTATCACAGATATCATGAAGTGCAACCCTACCAATTCCCCCATTGAAGTGCCAGCCCACCCCTGACTCAGAAGGGCTGTCACAGAGGAAATTTATCAGCCACCTAGCCACAGTACCTAAATACATCAGGAACCAGGGTGCCCTAGTTCTGCTGCTCACACCGTAACTTGTTTTTCTTTTTATAATTATGTCTTAATCATTCTTTATGCTGAAATAATCATAACATATTTACAACCAGACTCTATTTTAATTTTTGTCTTCAGATCACTTTCTATGTGGCCTCATACTGCCATTCTCAGCCCAAATGACACCCTTCCTATCAAAGCCAATTTGGATTTATTTTCTCAAACACAAGTTTGCAAGGTATCTCTGTCAAATGATTTACTCAAGTTCAGATGTTGCAAATAGACCTGCTGGGGTAAAGAGGCAAAGCAGCAATTCTGGATCTGACCCAGCAGGTATTGGGTTTCTCATTGGTGTATTTCGAAACTCTATAATGATACCTCATTTGTGTAGCATGGCTTCATAACCCAAAAAATGCGATGCTTGGCTTCATAACCCAACAGACATGTTGCTTGCCTGCTCATTCTAGTTGTGCTTCTTGTTTTGAGTACAGATGAATACTTACTGGCAGGTAATCACTGGCATCCTTTTTCCAAACATCATTAGCTTTTTTTGAGGCTGTTGTTGCTTTTTTTTTCCCTGATATGACCTTTTCCTCATCTGCCATGGGTAAATATTTGGAAAAATCCATTAGCTTCTCATTGTTCTTTAGATGAGTTTCATCTAGACTTGCTAATTTACACATATTCATGTTTTACAAGTTCTTTCCCCCTCACTTTTTAATCCAACCCCTGTTTTCACAAGGCCTCCACTTCTTCCTAATTGTCAGTCCTTATTATTTTTGTTGAGGACTGATTTTTTTTCTTTAAAAAAAGCAGCTGTGATGCTCATCCATTTTAAAATCATAATTAACTTCATCTCCTTCCTCATTTGCTAATGGGTCTATTTTCTCTCCAGTATTTCCTTTTCCCCTGGTAGACTCATAAAGTCTCTCTTGTTTCTCTTATTCCCTTTGGCTAACTTTAACTCATTCTGCCTTAAGCTGGGGAAAGGGAGACCTTCACAACATAGTGCTCAGAACTTCCACACCATTTCATACTTTGAAAGTCTTTTGCAGACATCAACTCATTAACTCTCATAACATGCCAGTGAGGTAGAGAAGTATTTATAGCTTTATTTGGATAAGGAAAGGGAAGGGGAGGTCTTGCATAATTGATGCTGACTCCAGAGAGGCTGCTCCAAGGGCCAAAACCTCTGTCCATGTGTCCAGGCAAGCAGACCATGAAGCCTGGTGGTGGGCACAGCACCATCAACAGCTAAGCTGGAAAGCTGAGCTCAGGGGAGGAAGTGAAAATCTTGCTTTCAGCTGCCTTTATTTCGGTTTAATTTTTAGGTGAAGATTCCACAGAGGTTACACACCTAAGTTTCAGTTCAGTTCTGCTGGTCAGATGTTCCTCCACAATATAAGTACCTCTGACCAAAAAACACCAAGGGTGAAAGCAGTGCAATTGTATGCCTAGAGGATATTTTTTGAAAAGTTGTCACTTTATACAAGCGTCTGACAAACCTCTTTACTCTTTGATAGCCATTACTTTTAGAAAAACAATTTCAAAACCATATGCTCAAGGTGCTTGGATTAAGATTTAACTACACAGGGGCATATCATGGGCTAGGTTTATTTTTGCATGCAAATATGCCTTTCCTGTAATTTCCTTTAGTTTCACTATATCCACACAGCACTGTGAGTACAGGATTTTCACAGTGTTTCTTAGCCTGTGGTCCATGGATCACTGGTGGGCTACAAGAAATCAGGAAGTGGTATATGAAACAACTGCACAATTTCCAAGGAAGACCAAGAGCCTAAGCCATACGAGCACGTTCCACAGTGAGCAAACAAAGTGAAGGGGGTGGAATCAAATTTAAAAATGAACAATCAAACCTACCTGAATTTTTTGTTGGTTTGCAAATGAAAAGCATTGTGGTTAGGCACACAACAAAGCCTGGGGATATTTTTGTCATGATCTTAAACAGTGGTGAAACACTGCTTTCTATGTCTGGAAATCTAAAAAGCTAAATGATTTTCATGAGACTCTTCTTCTAAGCTGATGTCAGCAACATCTTCATCACCCTTGCTTGAACAGTGGCGCATCACAACACTGCTCCCTGGAGCTTATTGCAATCCTGCCCCCTACAATTGCTGACCACGGGGATCTTTACCGAGCTCTCTGAGGAGTCCTCTCCCTTCCCATTCTGTCCACACTACCCTCATTGCCCACCATGCCTCTCTTTCACAGGCACAGCCCCTGCCCAGGGGCTTCCAGAGGGCAAAGCTGGTGCCATGCTGCAATTTATGGGGCTGTCAACCCCATAAATGAGGTACGGACCTGTGATCTTCCTCTCTCTGGGGGACTTCCCAGGGTGGAAAGTGAGGTGTGATAGTCTAGTTCCTTCACCTCCAGTGCCTTTTCAAGAAAATGGCCCACTTTAGGTCCTGGATCTCCATTTGTATTTGTGTGTGTGTGTAGGGGAAAGCATGAGAAGCATCCAACCCATAAAAGTGACTTGCAGGAGAGGCTGAGCACATAGTCTGCTTAACAGCACTCCCAAATTGTGCTGGCTAACTACCCAGTTCCGATGTTTATGGAGGTTTCTTTCTGAGGGCTGAAAGTTTGCATCTGTGCTTCTAGTTCAAGTCCTCTCACAAATTTGAACAAAGAGCTTGTAAAGTTCTGCATCTTCCAAATTGCCCCATATAAGTTACTACTGAAACCACATCCAAATGGCTCCCCTCCCCCCTGCTGTACCTTCCACAGAAATGACCTAAACTTTGTCAGGTTCACATGTCCCTAGAGATGATCTCATTTCACTGCTTCAAAAGAGCTTTGGTCTGCACAGCCTGTAGCAGCAAATTTACACTTCAAAAAGCAGACAGCTTTTTCCACATCTTATTCACTTAATGGGTGAGAATGTAAAATTAGTTCCGTTGCTGATGAGGACCTTGAGCCAAATGAAAAGTGTTCATTTGTCAGCACAGACTTACAGCCTAAAACATGATTATATAGGTAATCCAATAATGGATTTTGATGCTGAGCATTTATTTATATACAGAATGTCTTGTTATCTGTTGGTAATCAGGCTCTGCAATTTACTGTTTTTTGTGTCATTAGCCATAGCAACATCTTCCAGACATATTACATTTGTGTATCAACATACAAACACACATAAAATCTTCCTGACCAAAATGCTGTCTTTGCCTATTTTCCTTGAAAGAACACTGGAATTTGAGCTTCTTTTAGCTTAAAATATTAGTAGGAAATGAATCATTTTTGACTGAGAACCTCTGTGCATCTTAGAAGTCTTAATAGATTAAAATTTGAAACATAAATTTTGTTTCCTTATTTGTAACATCATATGAACTGATTTATCACTTTTTTGCATGATGTGAATGCCAGTACCTAATTATGTCAGGTATAAATTTGTATACCTTAAATGGTCCCTGTCCTAAAGTATTCCATGTCCTAACATCAGAGGCTATATTAGACTTTGCTAATTATGTGAACACCATTATTTGATGGCTGAACAGATCCACCTTTTATAGAAAAGTAAGTAAAACTTGTTAAGGTCAATATCAGGCATTGATCCTACATCAGGTACATTAAAATCAATCAGAAAATCAGAAAGCTGTTTGTGTATCCTTTTCCAGCTTTCTGACTAATTGCTGTTGCTACCTGATACTCCTGCAATTGTGTGTATGACTGTAGCTATCTAACACCGTAGTACTTGGATAGTTTACTACTCATTTAAATACAGAATACATAAAATTCAAATATTTAAAATGGGGAGACATTTTAATAGCTATGCTACAGTAACAGTCACCAGATATTAAAAAAAAAAAAAAAAGTCTGTGGGAAAGTAAAATCACTCCAGTATTAAACTGGGAGTTAATTGCAAATGTGGGGCACACCTGCAAACTCTGTGAACAATCCTACAACACCACACAAAGCAATTTCTGTGCAATTTCTCTGCCTGCAGAAACACCCAGGAACACCTCTGGAGGTTGGATGAAGTCTTTTCTAAATTTGGCAGTCAGGAACAATTTAAAAGTAAAGTAATTAAGTAAAATTTACCTCAAAGGATACTGCAAATCAAGGATGCAGGTGAGACGATGTATGAGCCAAACTCGAGCTGTGCCACTGCCTCTCCTCGAAGCAGGATCAGGCCTCCCTGTGTGCTTTTGTTTAGCTGAAATTTAGTCTACAATAAATACTTATATATTGCTGCAACATGATGTTTTATTGGGCTGCACTAGTTTACTAAAAACAGCAGGCTGGTAATAGCAGTGCTTGTGGTTCTGCCTGTAATTCATTTGTGGATGGTAATGCACAGGGAGAGATATGATACAAGATAATAAGGCAAATTAAAAAAACTACTAAACTCAGTACTGGCAATATACAGTATATTAGGACCATGTTCAGACAGGCTGATTCTTTGGATATTTTTTTTTCCTTGTTTTGTTTTACCTCAGCAAGGTAATTCATTAGATATTCGCTTGGGTAAAGAATAAATGAATATAGCATACATTATATCCTCACTTTAGTTGCAGAAATAAATCTTTCCTGTACCTGCCAATGTAATCTTCAGATTTTTGTTATATAAAACACCTCAAGAAAAATGCACCTTGGTAAGATTTACACTTTATTACTCTAATGATTCCACAAACACTGCCACAATGTGATGAAAGGCAAAGCAGTCCTGATCTGATTGAGAGCTAATAAAAATCAGTACTGAAAACTGAAAATAGCACCCTTATCATCTTTCTTTCATTTAGACCTGATTACTAGGGGATTATAATGCAATCACAGCTATGTGTGAGAGGTAGCTATGGGAACCAGTTTTAACTGTTTATCTAGCCAAAGATCTTAATTTAAGTTTGAACACTCTGATTCATTTATATGTAAGACACCAAGGAGACAAAATGCAGAAGAAACAGATGCTCACTTGTTCTTTCCATTTAACTTCATAAGCTACCAGCCAATTTGTCTTTCAGGGACAAAATTAATTTTTGATGACAATGTGAGCAAGTAATAAACTAGGAGTTCCTGTCCTGGGAAACTTGTTAAGGCCATGTAATGTTCTGGAGTTATTTAGAAAAAACAATTTGCTCATAGACTTGCAGGGACATCTGTAACAGAGTTTTCTTTGTCCCTGTGCTGTTACTTATTTCTGGGGGCTTTATGACACCTTTTCCAGAGTCTGATTTGAAAAAGTTCAAAAGAAAATATATTGCCCATTATTTCTTTCCTTTGGGGTATTTTCTTTTTCTTAGTCTGTTCCTTTTCTTTCCCCTTCATATTCACAAATCATGCAAACCCCAACCCACTTGCTTTGCTACTTTCACACAGCCAGGGAAAGTAACCACCAGCCAGGAGACCTTCAAAATTAATCAAAAATTATCTGAGGAAAAGAGCTTGTTGGCAATTTTGAGGTAAGTACACACCTGAAAACGTGTGACAGAGCACTATGAAAAAGTCTGTGGCACATTTAGGTGGAAGGAGTTTTGCCCATTAATGCTGTAAACTCTTTTACGTTACCGTCATGAGCGGGGGAAAAGTATCAAAATGAGGCAGGGAGAGAGCAAAAGAGAGAGAGATATCTCTCCCTAAGAGCTGGCATTTTCAATATGGGCTCTGTGTACATGCTCCTGCATCACTTAACCAAAATGTTCTCCATCTTTCAGTATCTTTGCTGGCACTATTTCCCCATTTCAGTATTTATTTCGCATGTACAACTCTTTACTCTGGTAATGCTTTCCTATCATTTGGCTCATTTATTGGGGTTTTATCCTCACCTAGCAGGCCCTCCACATCTCAGGTTTTCTCTTAGGTAAATTCCTACAGTGTAATGCCTGTCCATTAGCACATTTAAAATTGCTTCTTCTCCTGTGCTTAACACTCATTTATAGCTTATGTGCTTCACATGAAATGTTCCTTTTTCAGCAGTTCTTTTGAAGAAAGTTTAAAGTAAGTTGCAAAATGTTTCTTTTTCATCTAAACAGGGAAATGAATTTAAGAAAGGAAGAGAAGAGCCTGAAGGTTTAGCTCTTTCAAAATTTAAACAGAATTCAAAATACTGTTGGAACACATCTGTCAGAGAAAGCATGAGAGCACCTGCATTTTAAGAATGAATCTCATCCCTAACTCCCTCTTTGATAATAGCTTGCATGAACAGCACCTTTAAACCACATCAATCCCAGATGCTTTCCATCCATCCAGTTATTATTTCCCTTGGCATTGAAGTGCAACTACCTCTATCTAGACTGAAGCTTCTCAGTGATATGCAGCCTACTGTACAGCACCAGGGCTCACAACAAGAAGTCATTAAAACTATTCAGCTGAAATTATAAAACAAGGGGAATTTTAAACAAGAAATTCAAACCCCAGCTTGGCCAGGATAATGCACAGAAGAGTGTTAACTTTTTATTTAAAGGCCAGGTGGTTTCAAACACAAATAATAAGAATGAACTTATTAAGAATTCAATGAAAGTTATAAACTATCATGGCTCTGTTTGTTTTACACAGCAGGATCTCACCAGCTCCCTGCTTCAGCATACATGGCTCTGTACCTGCAGTGAACAGTGCATCACAGCTCAGCTGTTTCCCACTGCTCTGCTCTGCCTTCAGTTAGTTTTCAGTGATCAAGACAGCGCTTCTAGACACAGCTACTCAAGTGTGGTGGCTTGGCCATTAGCACCAATAAGGGTGTCACTGGTAAGGACCACTGCAAACTTCTGATCAGTAGCACCCATAGAAAATTTAATTTCATTGCTTGAACAGCTATTTCTTTTCTGTCTTTGCCACACAGCTTTGAAGGCTTTTATGCAAAGGCAGGATACATACTGAGGCCACACAGATGAAAACAGAGCATTGACTCATGTTTCAAGAACACAGAGTAAGTAAAGTTCACACACTTTAGAAAAAAAAAAAAAACCACAACACTTTGCAAACTAAATTAGTGCTTGGGAGAGATGAGATCAGTCAGTGCTCTGGCATCCCCTTTCACAGGGATCTGCAGCAGGGACATAAGAGCAGAGCAGTGTTCCTTTAGGGGGATGCTGATGAAATTTCCCACCAAGACACTTCACAGGTTTAGGACATATTGATTAGCAAGGCAAATTTAATAAAAAAGAAGGTAAGGATATAAAAGAAAGACACTGTTGAGAAGGTTTGAGTGGGGGAAGTTTGACTGGTTATTTGCAGAGCTTTGTGACAATTCTGAAAATTCATCTTGGCCTGCTGGGAAGCCAAAAAGACACATTGGGGAAAAAATCCAATTGGTTTTCTGAGCTGCAGGTATAGGAAAGAGATGGCTGAGGTAGGCCTACAGTTTACCAAATATTAATCCTCCACAAAATAAAAATGTTAGTTAGCATATAATTAAGATAGAAATTAACCTTAGGTTGAAAAAATCCTAAACCAATAATGTATATTAGTCATAAAGTACAAATGCTGGAAAAATTGAACATTTCAGTCCACTTCACCAGTTACTCAGAATCCCTGGCAGACTGACTCAGTAAGAGCAATTTAAGGTGGAGAAGTGCATAAAGGAGAGGGGTGGAGTGTTGGGCTGGGGCAATTTTGGGAAACCTGTTCTACAGAATCACATCTGCCACTTTATTTCCTGTGAAAGTCTGAGACCTGACAACACCACAGTGCAAAATTTCTTAAAAACTTGCAGATCAGGAAGACATTAGTAGAACAATGAAAAACTTGGCATCTAAATAACTCTATAAAGTATTTCCAAAACCAAACAGATATTTTCCACTTTTCCACAAAACTCAATATAATGTAACTTATAACACATTTTAATGCAGAAGGTCTTACATAACTTATTGAATCTCCATTTCAATAAAGCTGTAAATCTGGGGGCTGTATATATGACATGCAATTTTGATGAAATAAAGAAGGGGGAATAGCATAGCTGGGCTGGAGTCACATGAGTTAAAGAAAAGAGAGATTCCACAGGCCTATTTAAAAAGCTCTCATCACAAAGTGAACCTATAACATTGCCTTTATGGTACTGAGCCCACAAGCCCAGAAGATGACAAGCTTGCTTAGGGTGGGAGATGTTGAAGCAGGATGCCTGTGCCTTGGCCTAATTTAGTGTTTTACAGATTGTAACCACCATATTCCTGCAACATGAGCTCTCTCAGCAGTACACTAGGGTCAAAACTGACAACAGAAAAAGGAAATATTTCTTTTAGCTCTAAAAATTAGTGTAAAAAGCATAAGTGAGCTACATGCGAGCTGTGTCACTAATACCTCAGTCTTCAGTGAAATGATCCCAGACTGGTTCACCTCTGATCTTGGAGGGCGTCAGTTTTCAGAAGACCAACAAGTCAGCAGATGCTCATCCTTTCTGCAATGCTTCATTAGAAACCAGATCTTTGTTTCATGGTGCATAAAGGAAGCTCAGAAATCTCAAGGACTACAAAATAAACCCACTCCTGTGCAGTGCTAGTACAGGAAATTCCAGTGTGAGGGAATGCAGCCTCTGTCCAACATACCACAACTAGCAGAAGAATGTGGCTTCCCAGGAAAAAAACTTTTAACTGGTTCCTAATGGGCTTATGCATAAGTTGACTTTGTGTTACAGTAACGAGTCCATTGGTCCATTCAGCCACGGATGTATTTCAGCTGGCTTTGCTGTGAGAGTAGCAGAGCCATGGTGGACAGCCTGCTACATGTCCCACGTGGGCCTGCGAGACCAGGCCCACGGGACACATCAAAAGGGTGATTTGCTTTTCCTGATGAGCTCAGGGGAGGCAGGCAGTACTGTGAAAGTCTCTCCCTTTGTGGGAAATTAGAAGTACCCTGAGGCTACCGCCTTCTCTCCCTCCTTGTGAAGTCAGTAAAAATGATCAACACCTAACATAGTAATTTAACTAAGTAGAAAGTACAAATTGAAGCATATCCTGTATAATGAGAAATGGTCTTCAGTGTCTTCTGCAGTTGGCAAGACTAGCAGTTAGTACACATGATATTGTCTGTACCTGTGCAATAGTAGCCTGACTACTGAGACCTACGACCCAAACCATGAACACCATACATGGCCTTCAGAGATAACTATTCTGAAAATGTTGGGGGTAAAAAAAGAGAAAAGATGAGAATTGGACTCTGAACCTGGCACAGTTCCAATAATGACAGCTTAGAGCCTGCCACTCTCATCTTTCCTCTGATAAACAGGTGGCAAGAGAATGCAAAAGATGCAAACGTAGGTCTGAGAGTCCCTCTGAAGTGGTCCAAGCACAGTGGCACCATGCCCAGAGGCACTGCAGGGTTGGTGGCAGAGTGTGAATTGGGGTGCAGGTCCCAGAGTCTGCTTTTTCCTTCCCTTCCCCTCCAGTTCTACCTGCCTCTGTGGCACAGGGCAGGGACAGCATGGATGCACCTGGTGCTTTGAATTTGTTACTTGCAATAGTTCCTTACAATGATGTGCCAACTCAGCTGTAGTAAATCTTGTCTTTTAGGTTTAATCATGTTATAAATGTTAGCCAGATATCACAAAAGCAAAATCCCCTCCTTTTTTATACAACGGCTCTCTCCATCACCCAAGTGAAAGCTAACAACCTGAGAGCAACTGTTACCAACACATGAAAGCTTGGTTGTTCCAGCTAGATGAAAGGCACCAAACCTGAGACAAATATTTTGTCAACCCTCATGGGGAATCTTGTAAAGCCATCTCCCATCCTGTAACCGCTCTGTGGTTAAATAGCAGCTTCAGTTCTCTGATGTTGCAATCCAGCACCTTTCACAGGCATTAAATTCCCTCTAAATTAATTCTAAGGGAAAAAAATGCTTTCTGCTCAGAGTTATTTCTATTGCCCAGTTATTTTATATGAATCTGATAACTAGTTTCCTGCTACAGGGGTTACATCTTGAATACTTAATGCCAATTTGGAAATCTTTTAGACAAAACAAAAATACATCTAAAACATAACACACACAGTTTAGCTAAGTGTAGAACATTAATGCAAGGCATGATTGTAAAAACAGCAAATAAATTGGAGGAGGGGAGCAGATTCAATGGCTATCTCTCAGGGTTAGTACAGGCTGTAACTGGTCATTCAGACATATCTGGTTCTGAAAGTACATTCTTTTTGGCATAAAAATCCCAGAGTTCAACAATTTAAAAAAAAAGTTAGAATGAAGGATAGAGTGCAGCCAAAGGATAGCGTTTAACAACCATTTCAAAATGAAATCTAAATATGCTTACATAATAGATAAATGTTGGCTTCCAGGGAAGCTTTGCAACACTTTAATTCCATCCTGGACTGGGATATATGGAATTGTTTTGAATTTCCATAAGTATTCAGAGCTCTCTGCTAAGCACACAAGCTGATATTTTGATTCATATAGTAGAAGCTATTTTTGCCCTGAAGTAACTCACTGGGCTCTCTTTTGCAAGTTTCTGTTTTTCCTTTTGAGCCGCCATACAATTTTATTAATAGGACTATACAACAATTAGTCTTCTCATATTTTCATCAGCTATTGATAATTCAACTGCCCTATTTTTTGCTACATGGATTCCAGGATCTACATTTAAAAAATCAAACATAAGTTTCTTCCCCCCATTACTTAAAATTCAGCAAACATAGGGGTTTGCATATTGGTCACAAAGTTCACTTTCATGCTGCTCCTCCATAGCAAGTTCTTTGGAAGGTTTTCTTATCCTTCATAGCCAAACCAGCAGGGCTAGTCCATGATCTATGGCCCATCACACACACTGCATGCACACATGCAGAATACCTGTAGAATAGACAAATTAAGGCTCAAATATCCCTAACCTAAGGTATTGCAAGGAGACCTGGTGCGTTGTCTGAATGGTGCAATGAGGAAAGAGCAGGCGATTATACTGCCAGGAACAGATGAGGAAAATGCAACCCTGAATTTGAAATGATCAGACCTAGCTAAGGTCTGCAGACTCCTGAGAAGTGTAGGCAGGTACCTGATCCCAAGACACATTAGGCATCCCTCCATCTGTATTTTGTCCTTGTTCATATACAAGTAAAATGAATAAAAATGTTCTGTAAATGGCTAAATCAATCAATGGTTGTTAACATGAAACAATATATCAAGAAACTCCTCTTGACTCTGTACCTTCAGCCTGGTACAGGCAGCCCATTTCTCGCTGCTGGTCCCACTGTTGGCTCCAGCCTGCATGCAGCGGCTGGCAGCGCCCCATCCTCCAGCACTGAACCTGGAGCTCTGGAAACAAAATGGCACCGGTTCCTCCGCAGAGAGGCCTGCTCAGTCACTGCTTTCATGGGCAGCACCATCAGCTTAACACACAAATTCCTCTTGAGGAAAGTACAGACGCAGAATCCTCAGGCTGGTGGGTGCAGCCTGCAGTGACCATAGGCACTGGTGATGACAACCTTTTTAGGCACAGACTTACAGTATTAATTTGCAAGCAACAGATAGAAGCAGGGCTGTCGGCCAACAAGTAATATTTTGTAGAGCTGATGCCATATGTCATATATTAAAAGTCTTACATCAGCAAAACACATGGTTTAATGCTAAATACGGGGGTGTCCCAATGAAGCCAGTTGCACCTCTCATGGTCTTCAAGAGAGCTATCCAAAGAATTGCACATATAGGGTTTAATTATTTTACTATAATTTTTTCCTTTATGTTAGCATTCTTTTTCAGGCTGCATGTTTAAAGTTGAAGGAAATTACATGAAAAAAAACAAAAGAAAATTGAAGTAGGATTCATAGCAAAGCAAGTAGGTACTTTGATTTTAAAGGCACTTAAAATTAGGGAGGAACTTGAAGGCTAAAGAAAATGTCCCATATTGCTAAACAGTTTTTGAAAGTTGTCATTGAGTATGATGCTTTTAAGCAAATCCATCACTGAAGGCTGTCCTCTGTCATTAAACCCAAAACCCTGTACAATGTTTTTATCTAGTCTAGTTTTCCATGGCTAGTGTATTTCAAGAGATCTTATCAAAACAGGAGAGATAGAAACAGCAAGCAAACATGCTCAGCAAACAGATATGAATCTGGAGAGACACTTTCACCTGACAAAAGCATGTCCTACAGATATGGGTGAAAATTGATTAAAATGGCTATTTTAAAAAGTTGAAAAAACATTTGATTTCTGCAGATTGAAAGGTGATTCCACACTCTAACTGCTTGTTGGGCAGAGGTATATGCAAACCCTTTAGAACAGCTGCCCAAGGAGTAGCCCAAGAAGAGCAGCTTTCACAACTTGGCAGCTGGATGTGGAGATAATCATGTGGATATGGGCCCTGACCTCTCTGCTAGAATAGATAATAGAACAAAAAAAAAAAAAAAGAGGAAGATGGTAAGGAGATAATTGATTTCTTTGGGTCATAGTGACTTACAGTTTGTTATCACACTTAAGTTGAACATCAACGAATTTTGGGGGTTTTGTAAATTTTTAGGGAAAATTGATTAACATCAGTAGTCACGTATCTCCTATTGCCACTCTCTTGGTTCCTAACACAACTAATAATTCAGACGTGATGGACTCCTTTTGATCACTTTGAGCCAAGGTGTGGGGTAAAAGAAAATTACTGCAAAAGAGAAGACATTTGCCTGGCCATAGCAGTAACCTTTTGTACAGCTGCAAACCTGCACCACAGATAGTGTGTCACCCTCGGTATTTCCTCCGCTGCCAAGGACAGTGACTACTTTGGCTAGATGGCTTGTTCCCTGGATGCAGGAACCTGCTCACATCAGCCCTTGCATTCTCTCCAGTGCCAGGAAGAGGTTCCTCCACCTCTGAAAGACTGAAGTGGATACCTCATTAGGCCTTGGTTATCCTCAAGCAATTGCTTAGATTTCTGCCCTATTACTGATCTGCCTTTTTTAGCAGGGGTTGTGGAATGGGCAGTGACTGTCTTGTCTTCGTTATAATGCATGATTTGAAACTTTTCAATTAAGCTTCAGATCAGGCCATAGTACTGAGACCACTTTAACGAGGGTGAGTAATGACCTTGTGCTGCACGTGATTTCTGGCACACCATCAGTTTTAATTCTTCTTGATCTTACTGTAACCCTTTGATACTTTGGATCAAGGGTTCTCTTGAAATGCTTTAAGCACATCGTAGGACTTTCAGGGAGTGTTCTGACATGGTTTCTATCCTACTTGTCTCAACACAGCCAGACTGTCACCTGTAAGTTTTCCATATAAATTCAAATTGTCAAAGATTAAAAGGGAGTTGAAAATCTGGCTTGTGTGCAGAACCAGGGAAATCTGGTGTGGGTCCCTAGAGTGAGCGAATCTGAGGAGGATTCTGCTACGAGAGCAAGGTAACCCCTTTGATGTGCCATGCCCAAGTACAGCAGTGCTATGATTAGAACAGAAAGCTACATTATACTGGAGTAGTGAATTTAATAAGAACTTCTGAGAGAGACTTCCAGAAATTTAGACTTCCCAATTAATACCTATCTTTATGTTACCTATAGGTCAAACTAAAAATCTGTGGTTTTAAACACAGCATAGGCCCTCATCCAGTTACGCCAGTGACAGAAATCACATTGACATCAGCAGGATAAATGTCTCACCTTTGAATTAAGGACTGTTTGGGCCCAGATCCAAATCCAAGCCTTGTAGCTGGAATCAATTTCCAAACAGTGTGTGCATGGACAAAGCAGATCAACCTTGGTATTTTCTAGGTCCTTTCCCAAGCTTGAAGTCTCATGAACCTGGATTTCCTTCTCTTGTGAGAAGGAACAACTTCTAAATATAAAATTAAACCTGGAAAGAGTTTCTAGAAGACTCTTAACTTCTCCTAGGTTCGTAGGCTCCCCACAGCTGACACAAGACTTCCATGAGCATGAGACAATGAAATAGATACAGGTTGGGTCATAAAAAAAACATAAAATACTTCTTATTCAAACTAATATAAAACTCATATATTGCTTTTAAATATGAATGTTTCACAACATCTGGATGCACAAATTCTCAAAACAGAGTTCTTTTCCATGGGAGCAATTGATTCCTACTAACAGCACAAGACCAAACACCAGATGCCCTGAGTGGCCTGACTCAGCATCTGTGAGGGACAGAAGCAACTGCAAGCCTCAACCCCAAACCATGGGCAGTACCAAGCAACTTACCTATTGAGGAGACAGTGAGAATGGGACTGCAGCCTAAGCCTTGCCTAGGCATGTGGGAACCAGCACTGCTTGGCCCATAGCCCTGCTCTCCCCTGTACCAGCGCAGGGACAATGCTTGCTGGACTTGCCAGAGGGGTGAATTTTTAGGTAGCTCTTGTCATCTGAAGTCTTCTCTTCAGACATCCCAAAAGCTCCTTTCCTGGCTGACAGCACATCAGGGCTGTCACTCCTGAGCAGGATGATTTAAGCATGGCTGCTGACAGTCTCACAGGCTGCCTACCAACAGAGCAAGGCAGTGAGACATTCCCCTCCTGCTACAGTTTAGACAATTTCACCTTTAAAAGCAATGGACTGAGCTACTTGAAACCAAAAATTCCCTGTACTTTTTTTTTTTAAAAAACCCTTTAAACTCTTCTTACATGCAGTTTGGGGGGTGAGGGGGGTGGTATCTGCAAGGGGAGCAGAGAAATCCATGTGTTTTATTGCAATTGGATGGTACTAACAAGGAAGTGGAAAAGCTTTCAAACTTGCTATCAGTTATTTGATATATGCAGGAGTTGATTTTTATTGATATGCCTCTAGTCACCAATGGAAATTGTTTGTCTTTCGTTACACTCTTTATAGGAGGCCTTTTTCACTGCACTTGCCTGGTGGCTTCTGCAGAGCTGGTAACATTGAGCAAAACCCATTTCCCAAACCAAGCCTATTGGATAGAAAAACATTTTTTTCCCTAGGATGTAGCAAGCAGAAAATACTCTCATCTGACACTTTCTTGGTTGCAAGGAGAGCCGATCAGCAGTAACCGTAAGTGTTCTACAAGAGCAGGCATTGAAGCGAGGTGAGGGAATCCAATGGATTTCACTTCAGACAAAATTATCATCACTATGTCAGGATTGACTTTTTTGTTAGCCTAACAGGGTCACACCTATTAGCATGAAAAAAGGCATTGGTCATTTAACACAACCCTCTTTACTGTGCACTGGAAACACACATTCCAGCTCCTGCGACTCTTAACAAAGCTGCAAAGAGCAAATCACAGCAGTGTGCTGTATCCCCATCTCAGGTCCTCTAGGCAGCAATTATAGAAAACATTTCTGTTATCGCCACATTTCAAAGCCAAAGTATGGCCATGCTGATGTGTGGCTCTAAACCCAGTGGAGCTTGATCTATTAAATGCATAAAGGGGTCTGTGTGTCAAAGGAGTCTGGTCTAATCAGGGGACAGAAACCACAAACTTACAAATTCAAAACCGAGATTTCTTCGGCTATTTGACCAACAATTCAGAGCACATCCATACATACATTTTGAATTTCACACTCTAACAGGAATACATAGCAATACTCCTTTCAGAGGTGTTGCATTGATTAATAAGCTTGTCACCAAAGATGGAAATTGCTACATAAGTGTTAAGCACTGGTTAACTAATGAAAGACAATTCCATAAAATCTGGTGGAATCTAGAGAACTTCAGCAAAAATTATTAGTTTCATTTGCATTTGTACTCTGTCTGACAACAGTGATCAAGCTGGTGAAAGTTATTTCAAATGTTTATGCTCCATGACTGCGGAAAAAATTAGAGAGAAAATTCTGCCTCATAAGGCAGAATCGTGCCTGCTGAAAAATCTCTAATTTCTGAAATATATAAAGAGCACAAACAACTATTTCTCTCATCAAATATGCACACACCTCAGTGATATTCATCTTAATAACTGTGCAAAGAAGGAGCAGTATCAATGAATTTAAAGTACAGAACAACATTCAGCAGGGAAACTGCTAATGCCTTCCATTTTAGTCACATGCCCTCATTAAGGGCTCAGGCTTCCTGGCAAACTAGAGAACATCTGTTTTAGCAACTTCTAGCTCTGTTCTTCTGTGATTCACCTTCAGTGCCACATCACCAATGTGAAATACTATGGACCACCTGAGACTTTATTGGCACATGGCTATGGGCACTGCTTTTGGATTCTCAGAAATCAAACTCTGCTTTTCCTCAAATAAACTAATCGGATGAATCTCTGTATTTGAACATGTCCTGTGACAGAGTTTGGGATTAGAAACTTCATCTTTAAACTTCCATTTCTATGCCTTCGTCATAAACCCATTTTTTTCTTGATCAGATTTGTAAACAAACAAACAAAAGCAGCTGAGCAAGACTGGCAGCTTCTGCCTCCAGGACTTCCAGAGAAGAAGCCTGCTGAGCTTGTGAGCTAGCAGATGGTAGGCTGCAAGAATCTCAAGAACACAGTATACTTCTCTGACACTGGCCTACTCTGTGGTGAAGCAAATCATTTTACCTCCAGATCTTTCCCCTTTTTGTTTTTCTGGGTCAGTGCTGTCTCTTAACTGATTATGGTACTGCATCTCCCCGGACAATGGGGTTCAAATGGCCCTATGTGCTGTTAGAGCATGGTTTTCTCTCTGTTTCCTTTGTTCTAGCCAACCATTTAGATATGGAGAGAGATTTATCTCTCTTTTCATTATAGTTCTGTGGAAAGAAAAAGGGAAAAAAAACACTCAACAGGCCTAACTTCCTGACTTATTTGTACATGCCCATTTTCTCAAGGGATGTGCTGTGTATCTACTGTGAATTGCTGAAAATGTAAGGTAGCTATGAAACACAATGTTCTTGTGCTTACCAGCCCTTTGCCTTTAAAAGATCTGTAGCCTAAACAGGCAGCTTTAAGAACTCTCCCAGCTCAGTTGTAATCAAGATACCATCTACTTAAATAAGCATTTGTACTCCCAGTGATTTTAGGAGATGAATTACTGATCTTATTACCATAGTAAATACCCTTGAGGCAATGTACAGGCCAACAGAATATTGCTTTCTGCTGGTACAGTACCCATTTTCAGGAGAACTCTAGGAGTATTTCTAGTCATGTGGTAATAATAGAAGATTTGCTTAGATTATATTTGCCAGAAAGTCCTATTTGCAGAAGTGGCTTTTAAATCTTTGACACTGTTCATGGGAAACAGCTTGTCAGCTATGAAAATATTCCTACTAGCTCCTGTATATCAGCCTTACCACTGGGAAAAAGAGATTTTTCAGGTGGCATAGCCCAATAGCAAGCAGATGAACTTTTCAGCTGATAGGGTGAGTGGCAGAGTAGCATTACCTGGATAGGCAAAGGTGGTTTTTGCCTGCCAGCAGCAGTGCAGCCTGCAGTGCCCTTTGAGGACAGTCCCCTTTCCTTGCACAGCTCTGTGTCCGGGCAGGCAGCGGGAGCCAGAGGATGGGGAGTGATGGCGCGTGGGAGGCCTCGAGCTCAAGCACACTCCATTTCTTTATCACCGAACCGTCATCTGGTCAATAGGAAAAGTTGATAAAACCGTTACCTTCGGGGCTCTGTTCTCCTTGGGAATAATGAAAAGGTGAAGCTGGTTAAGGTCAGTGCACAGGAGGCCCTATTGAAGGTGGGAGCAGGTTGGCCATGAATTACTGAGCATCATCTGGCATCACAGATAAGCAGAATGGGTAAGAGACTAGGCAGGCTCTACAATAAGGGATGGATTTAATTAACAATTGCACAGAGGGAGCAGACCGTAGCATTCTGGCACGAGGACATCCTACATCTGACAGTTGTTTAAAGAGACAGGGAGCACCCTATTATAAAAAATATATTACTCCTCAATGCATTTTAAAAATTACATGAGAAACAATAACATATTGTATTACCCCTTCTCTCCAGAGCTGCCTGATTACACCAGCACTGAGCACCACAGGCTCTCTGCAGATACTCTGCACTGGGGCCTATTTAAAAACATCAGTCCAAACTTAGTTGCAAAAGTACAACACTGCTGAAGTCAGGGGGCTGTGCAGATGTAACTAAAGGCAGATGTTGATCCATATTAACTAAACTATTAAATACATCAATCTTACCCAACCATCTGACACCTTGTCCTACTTCCCAATATTTTGTTTCCCTAAAGTTTATTTAAATTCAGCCAGCTGACAGTTTGCAAGCTTCTGGGCAACCCTTTTTTATAATTTCTTGCTTTCCACCCCACCTTCCCCTCCTCTTTCTCTCTCTCTCTCCTCCCCCAACCCCCTTCTCCTTTAAAGTTATTACTTTAATGTTAAGTCAATCTTCTAATTATTTTTGAAAGTTCAACATGATCATCACTGCACAGTTCTAGCTGTTCCTCTCTTCAGTCAGTAAAAAACAACAACAGCAAAACACCCAAGGAAAGAAGCTGAAACAAACCAGAGTTCAATTCTTATTTCTTTTCACACAAGTGTTAGCAAAACAATTAACTCCTTAACTCATGGGTCTGTGTTCAAAAAAACACAGACAACTGACTTTGATGGTCCCAGCTTCAGTCCCAGTGGGTGTTAAATCACATCCCACAGATCAGTGCAGCTTCAGTGGATGGACTCTCACCCAAGGGAGCCAAGCATGGGACACATCATTGCCAAAATGGACATATATGGAAAATAGAAAAGTACATCCCTGAACACATCTGCATGAGTAAATCACCTTTTTTCTTCATTCACCTGAATAAAGCACCACCCAGTCACTGGAAACAATAAATTGGTGGTGGGGGGGAGGTAATTGTTTACTAGCCAATCTATAGAAAAAAAGGTGCAGAGATTTCAGAGCTTCCCTGCTAGCAATGCATCTGATTTCCTATGTTACACCAGCTTCAAGACCATACAATATGACTTACTCTGGACTTTTTCACCAGTGACAAGCAAGACCCACCACTGTACTACTGCATCCTTGGCCTTCTGTAAACATATCTGTTTACTAGAGCCCATCCTGTAGGTTTTTTTTTTTTATCATACTTAAAAATCAGTGCTGTAAATTATACTCTTAAAAAAAAAAACATAGAAAAGGTGTGACTTGAATGCATAAGAATTTTTTGAATGAATAGAGCCCTTAATATTTAGTTTTGCCTAATGAAGTAAGGCATGAATGTAAAAGGATTAGTATTCCCGTAACATTCAATTCACACACACAAAGTGTAATTCATGGAACCTGGCTTTAATTTTTTTACATATAAATAATTAATGCTGCATTTAAAGTATGTTAAAATGTTTTATTTCTTAATCAGCTAATTTGACAGAGAAACAAAGGTGCCTTTATTTTCATTTTCCTTGACTAGAGTTACTGTAGTAAAAGGTCCCCTCTAGCTTTTGGCTTTTGACTTTCAAGTTTGCTGCTGCCAATTAATTTTCTAAAGTCACCATTTTGCAAAATGTTTCTCAGTTTTTAAAAAATGTAATTGAATGTCTGTACATCACAGAGTTTCTTGTGTGCAGACACAGGGTGTTAAACATTCTTTGGGTTGACTTGGGTCAGCTTTAAAAAAATCTCAGACACTGAAACTTGAGAAGCAGTCGTGTGCTAGTGTTTTCTCCACATCCTGTTAAGTATTAAGTGGTTATTTAAAATAGACTTGTTATACTCAGCAACTGACTAAAAGTGCTTGATATAGTTTACAAGACGATTAATTAAATGAGAGCATAGCATGTGATGCACATGTATTTCCATAATCATTCACATTGGCCTATAGTTGCCCTTTAATTTTCATACTAATTAAAGTAACACATTGAACTGCAAATTGTAAATGGCTGCATTTCTCAGTAGATGTTAACACTGATGTAAGCTGAATGGCAAATAAAAAACCTCAACATTTAAGCAGAGTGTTTTTTGACTCTGATCTATTCAAGTTTCCCTACTCATTCTATTATTGGACCATGTCCACATTTTAACAAGACTGCATTTTTTCCTGCGTTTTCAGTCCCATATTTTTCTGAGGTACAATGTGTGTATTTTTTCTGCATTGTGGTGTCTGGTTAGTTGGTTTCCATCTGATACAATAGAGCAGTTATGCAGGGTTTGCTGTTACAGATTAGTTTTTTTAAAGTGATGGTGGGGCTAAGGTTTGTAATCTGATGGGCAGAAAGAAAGAAAACTTATTTCACCAGTAGTTTTACTTCTTACTTACATCTGAGCCATTATCATCCTTGGTTGTTGCTCAAATCTTGACATGGCTGACTTGGAACTTGAAATGCAAACTGGAGGGCTGCGCTTTCAGGTTGCATCAAGGAAGGGGGAAGTTACTCCTTAGCACATTTACTGGGACTTGGAAAAGAGAAGAAACAGATAGGAACAATTATCCTGTGGCTCACACAGCTGCTGGCACTTTGACTTGACACATGCACTGATGGGGACCACTGCATCCACCCCAAGCAGTAGCTAGCATGTAATGGACATATGGTAATTGCTATTGAATGAGAAGTAACCTTGGATTATAGGCATCCTTTAAAAGAAATCCTTGACCAAAAAAACCCTCTGTCAGGGCCAACAACTCAAAAATTAACAACTAATCACTGCTTTCAATGTGTCCTCCATCTAATTGCTTCCATGATGAGGGAGGGTTTTTTTTCCTTTCAGAAATGAGCATTATAAAAGATTTTTTTTTAATTTAAAATGAAAAATTCCTTCACTCCCAGGTGACCTATCCAAGAGAAATAATAATAAGCACTCGATTGCTCAGAGAGCATCAGCTCTCGCACATATTGCAAGGCTGAGCATTCATGCTCCCTTCCACCCCACCCTGCTTCCTTCCCACAGCGTGTCCTATCTCCAGATCCGAACTTGGTTTGGCCCAAGATGTTATTTGTTAAAATTAACTTTCAGATCAGGCTGGAGTCAGTGTACTTGGCAAGGAAGAGAGGAAGCAAGACTAAGGGAGGGAATGGCTTCAGGAGGCAAAGAGGGAAGCCCAAGCAGGGTTTTGGGGAGCAGAACAGGCCACAGCAGCACAGCAGTAGGACACAGAACTGAAGCCAATTTTGCCCCCAGTTTTGTCACTGCCACCTTGAGCATTATGCTGTCCTCAAGTCCCTTGTTGAGGGCCACACAAAGGTTTCTCCTTCACCTGCCCCAGCCCCCTGGGCTGCAGCCAGGCAGGCCTGAGCTCCTGCTCCTGCCTTGGCGGGGGGGCACCCAACATGACTGTTCCCAAGACATGCTTTGTTTCAGCAAAATTCTGAAGTTCAGCTGTGGGCAATGCTGAACAGCCACGCATTGCAAAATGAATGGAGTCACACTGAGGGAAGACTGATAGACAATGGTAATAATGTAAGACCTTTTTTCCCCTCATAAACCAAATTTCCCATACATTTCTGGAAGATTAATTTAGATTTAGGGAGGTTTCAACTGAGATACTGGAAAAAAGACTCTAAATGCAAGGCTGGTTTCTACCTGACCTTAACTACTACATCAGCTACCACTGCTCCAGTACATTTATATATAAAATGGTCTGGCACTTTAGCTTAATTACTTAAGGACTCTACATAAGAAAGCCTTTAAAATGTTTTAATTGCAAATTTAGTCTTTCTGAGTACACAGCAGTGGCATCATCCCTTGAATAATTAACCACGTATTTAAAGAAAAAAAATAAAATAACTCTCAGCTACATGGATACAGTCCTGCTTGTCTTAAGTAGATGATGCATGTAAATATGTGCACATACAGAATTAAACAGTAATTTGAGTTTGCTGGATTTTGTCTTTCCTTTGAGACTGGTGTAAATGTAACATTAGATTTATTTTCAAGTTTATTCTCAAATTCTATTGTAACAAGGAAGGGATTGTAGACTGGGGGGAATATCCTAAAAGAAAAAGCTTGTGTAGCTTTCTGACTCCTGTGGTACAAAAGGGCTGCTATGTTTCCAGGTGGGAGGTTCAGTTGACTCTTCCATTTGGACACAAATCTCCTCTCCTCCTCTCTCATTCCTCTAACCTTCATTTGCACTCACCTACTAAATACAGCATGGACTTTCTCCTCCTCTGTTGGAGCCTGCAGATTGCCTCTGATGGGACCCTGCTGGTGAGGTGCAAGTGGGTGGTGCCAGCTGCTGGCAGGGCAGTTTGCTGTGCTGGCACTGCAGCCCCAGTGGGACCACAGAGCAACACATAATAAAAGCAGAGCTGCTTCAGCTCAGCAGCATGCTGGCCATGCAGCAAGGGTGCTTACATAAAAGCCAAGGGCCTGGGAAGTCTTTCATCTTTCCAGAATCAAACCCTTTTTTACACACACTCATGACAGCTGGTTATAATGAACAAATTAAAACTAATTTAAAAGTTACTCTCGGGCACAATTGTCAGGCTTTCATTCAGGAAACTCTCTAAACAAGCACTTAAGTTTAAGCAGGTGACTAAATCCCACTGAACACGGTAGGATTTATACACCTGTTTTAGTGCTTTCCTGGGCAGGGACGGCCCTCAGGCAAGCAGTATGTTCATCCCATGAGTCCCAAAGTCCAGGTGTCTTATTCTCATCCAGGTTTAGTTGTTAGTGCCCAGGCAGCATTGGGATAACACCACTCCTAACTGATGTTTTTTATTTTAGTGCACATCCTCCTGTACTACAAACCTGCCGCATCCCCACAGGCAGCTCTCCTACTAATGAGCTGCAGCACAGAAATCTGAGCATGAGAGCCATCTAAGAAGGTTCATAGACACAAACTGCCACTGTGGATGGCAATGCTGTTCTTTCAAGCCATGAATAGTGCATTGAGCCATTCCTTGAAGTTGCAGCTGGGCTTTTCTTCCTGTTTTATTCTTCTGAAGACCATCATTGCAATCAGCAGGGACAGCACTAGGAGCACCAGAAGTCCTCTCCTACCAGAGAAGCAGAGTGTGGTGAGGGTGCACATTAATGGTAATCTCCTTTTTACAATGTACAGATAAGCCTGCTCAGTGGCAAAATTAGCATGCTGGGAACAGCTCTACTCACCCTAGAGTAGCAAACTGCAGAGCTGGTGGGAGGAGAAGGGAAAGGAGAACAGGAGTCTGGCAATATGACAAGTACTGTGAAGTATTTTTTTGAGCATTAACACCGACCTAGGCAAAACACAGAGTTGAAAAGTAGCAAGCATTTTCAATGAAAACCCCACCACGTTTCCCTAAACTTTGAGTCATTCTTGTTACTTAATTGAAAAACAAACCCAGAGTTTTCATTTCTCTTTCTCTCTCTCCGTGTTGGCAAGAGGAGGATGGGAAAGGAAACAGAAAAAGAAAGGGTCACCACTAAACTTTCTAAGGTCTTTCCTTTTGATACTGTGACTTGTTTTGGTTATTTTTTCATTACTTATTTTCACTGAAGTAGAAGGTCTCCAGGAAAGCATTTGCTTCGGTTAAAATCAAAATTAAATCTGACCTATCACTGAGGGAAAAAACCAACTGAATCTAAAGAAGACAAACTCTGTATGAGGGTGCTCACATGTTAAAGGGGGCATGTGCGAGTCAAATTGCACTGACAGACCAGCATAGGTCAGATCTGTGGAAAAAAAAAGAAAGAGAAAAAAAAAAAAGGATTTTTAACAATCTTTCAGCCCTCTCTTTATTAGACCTTAATTAAATCAATGGGTCAAAGCAACAGAGGGAAAAAATGGTTCAGCTAGGGGACACTAATCAACCCCTTTCAGTGGACTGAAAAATATCTTAAGGAAGAAGTAAGCTTTAAATCAACATCTGCCTCATGTAACACATAAACATAGACATTACTACTTAAGAAAAGAAGTATTTGTAGGACCTTTTCTTGAAAATAAAAAACATGTATAAGAGAAAATATTGCTCATAACCACTAGGTAGATCAGTGAGCATACCTGAATACCGGGCGAATCCTTTGGGGTTTGGTTGAACAGCATCCTTACACGTGTTGTGAATTTTAGGGAACGCAGAGCTGAACTGAGCAGCAGCTCCTGAGTCATCGGTCGGTGCTCTTGCAATCGGACAATGACATGGCTGTGTTGACCATCAGACCTCTGAGTAGCAACTGAACCATTTAACTTGATTAATACCAAGTCTGGACTTGCCCTTTTTTTATCCCCCACAAATTTCGGCTAGAAACCTGAACACTGTCTGAGACCCCACTCATGTGCATGACAGAAGGGACAAATTCAGTTACATCAATGCAACCTCAGTAGCATTAGAAAAACAAAAATGCTTCATATCCTTGTTACTGAGAGTGGCGCCGGAGCCACCATGGCCAACATGACTGACAGAGTGAATGCTGGCAATGCTCAGCAACAGTCTGGTCCCCAAACTAGCATGTAACCCCCCTGCAAGAGCTGTACTGCAAACAGACAATGCAGAGATCATACCAAAAGAAAATGGCTAAGATGAGCATTCTGCCTTGAAGACATAAATGATTACTTTTGAGGATATTCAGCACAAAACCACATTTCCTGATCTTCACAGAATATGTACAGTGTGCTTGCACTGCAGGAGCCAAGCCAAGTGGTGAGACTGAGCCAGCATGCAGCATGGCTGTATCCCTCTGTCCCAGCACAAGCCCAGGGGAAGGAAATATGACTCAGAGCTGGAGGTTTTTCCCCTACTCACTCCTGGCTGGGGAAGCTGAATTCCCGTGTGCCTGGGTTGTGGCTGGGGTTGAGGAACGCCTCCCTGGTTCTCATCCCTCTGCTAGGTTTTGTGCAGATTTGGTCATCTTGAATACATTTCTTGTCTGGTTCAGGAAGCTTCTGTTATGGCCCCACAAAAGACAAGATAGATTTTGCCATCTTGATCAATGCTGCATTAAGAGATAATCTTATATGCTAAAGATGAAGTAGTAGTTTTAACTAAAATATAGCAAACAGTAATGAATAAAGTCTGATTTGCAACACTTAACTATTAAATAACATATAATACTTCAAATTAGCTTAAAATTGCAAATCTGCTGGTTCAGATTTTATTGGTCATAGCTGAGTAGGTAACATTATTGAGGGAATCACTTTTTACCTGAAGAGTGTTTGGAGCCACACTCCCTGTACCATTTAGCCAAGGAGAGTGGTGATCTCTCCAAACATGACTGGCTCTGTGCAGTTTTCATGACAAGCTGCATCCAAGAACTACCACCAAGTTGCTATGTAATATCTTACTTATTATAATAATTATTTGTCTCTACTGCTTAAACCACTGTTGCATGAGAAAGTTAATATTTCCAAGGCTCTGGATGGAATACCTTTCCCAGAAAACATGCTCTCAACAGGAAACCCAAACACAGTGCTAGAGAGTTATCTTAAGCAGATTTAAATAATTAAATCCAAAATTCTCAAACCACTTGCTGTTTCAAATTTATTTCTTTAATAACATGCTTGTTTCAGCAACACACTGGATTAGGGTTTCATTTATTTAAAATTTAAGGTCTGTCCCACTCTGAGTGTTATTTTAAGTATTTAGGGGAATTTTGTGCTTGTGAAAACGAAGAGATTGTTGCATTATAAATTCATTTCCTCTGTTATTGCACAGGCCATGCACAGTGCAGCTGTGAAAGCGCTGTAAGAGCCCCGGCAACGTCCTCAAGCTCAAAGTAGATGGCCGAGCCTTTGTTTTTGAACAAAAAGGAGCTGGTCCTTTCTTATGTCATCAGCTACAGGTACTTCCTGAACAGCATTGCTGACTCTGGGCAGCTGTGCTGAACGAAGAGAAGGCATTCAATGACTATCCATGTTCCCCGAGGGCCAGCTGCCAAGAGCTATTTTTGTGCAGGACTTGCAAGAGAGGTTGAGCCCAGTGCCCACAGCCCCGCACCAACCAGTGCAAGCAGCTCCTGTAGCAGGTGTTACCTCCTAAGGAAGGGCTTGGTGGCGGTTGCCATCCACACCAGCAATTTTACAAACAAGCAAGTTTCTTATGTGTTCTCCATCACCTCCAGGCATTCATATTCTTTTTAAGTACAGGAACATTAATTAGATTTTGACCACAGACCCCAGATTTGACTTACGCTGACAGGGTTTCCATTAGTGTAATCTGTAGGGGAATTCACTGTTTCAACATCTGTGTGCCTAAGGCCTATCTCACATTTATTGCTGCTGCCTGAAAAGCCTCCCTTGTACGGCTGTGTGTTTCTTCATGCTCCCAATTTCACAGAAGTCATTTCAGCACCAAACGGTAATTAGCAAAGGGATGGGCCTCGGCTGACATGAATGCAATTTATTGTTTTCCACAAGGCCCTGAACAGAGCAAACAAAGAATGCAGTCTTGCTGTCTGGCATTTTATTAACTTGTATTGTGCGATGTACCTTTCTGAAGGGAGATCTCCCACTAAATGCAGCAGCGAGGAACCAGTAACATGCGTGCTTTTGAAGAATATTAATTTTGGATCAATTAGGCAAGTTTTGTGGGACCTCAGCCTCTAAAATAGGACAGCCACTTTTATAATTATCTTCTGTATTAACTTTATCACCACCCGACTTTTTACATAAATGCAACCTTTCATCTTTAAAATGCCAACACTTCTTCAATTTTGGCAACCGTACAGCATTGCTAATTATTTGCTCATTATGTGTGGTTAACTGATGAATCATTAATAAATGAATGAATGGCTAATATATTTTTATGGTAATTGGAGATATAACTGATTGCAGACTTCCTTTGCTTCTCAGAACTGCCCTGAATGAGCAGTAGCTGCCTAATTGTTTACAGATGATATTTATGCCACTGACAAGCTCTTCCTATAGCCTTGGTGTCTGAGAGGTGAGCCCTCCCTGTGCCCCACGGTGGGCATGGCAGGGTGATGCTCTCCCTCCCCCACAGGCGCAGCAGATGGGCAGGCGCAGACATTCTGGACAGGTTTCCCAGCAGCTCCCCACAATGGCTGGGAGCAGGACTAGTGACATCATCCCAGTTACTGCTGCCATTCCCCAGTAACACCAGACCCTGACATGGAAATGATACCTTTCTGCAAGTGCTCTCCCGCAGTCTGGGTGTCTGCAGTGAGTACCACAGATAGGAAAGGGAAATCAGGCTCCAGTGACATTTTGTTTAACTCCATACTGTGCATTACAGTAAATGGCTTACACAACCTCTTGCTGCCAGTGCACAGTTAATGAATTCAGAGATAATTGCAGGGTTGATTTCTTTCTTTCTGCTTTTTTTTTTAATAACCTATCTTTCCATAAATCATTCTATAGGATGCACAGTTCCAAAACACATAATTTAAATCTGCTTGACAATTCAAATCAAAAACAAAAGAAGTAAGATGTCCAAACAAGGCTCCTTTAGCTATGCACGCGCATCCTGAAGATCAAGTTAAAAATGCAAAGGAGATTACCAATTCTTAATTATAATTATTTAACCAGGTGGGTAGTTTCTCTAATGAACATTTCTATGAAAACAGAATAACTAATGATGGTCTTAAAGAAGTCTTTGTCTTCCCATGTACTAATGATCACATTTATAAATATGCAGGAAGGCCCCCATGTACATTGCTAATGATAAGTAATTAAGCACCAGGCGTCAAAAGCTATAGAAAAGGGTCAGGGTAATGCAAGAGAAAATTAAAAATGCAATAAAATAAGTTGTGGAGCAAAATTAAATTTCTGGCTTCTGCAGACGTGGCTATAAAGAAATCTTTTCCCTTTCAGTATAAACCATGGCTGCTGTGGGGTATCCAAACAAAATCTTCTAAGCACTTTCATTACATTTTACTTGCCTCTGTGCTTGTACTCATATTAAAACCAAGTGAACCACCAGCCATTTAAAACAGATGCTATATTCAGTAAAGCTGCAGTTTCTCTCAATGTTTATGAGAAATCACTGTGGCTGAGATTATAACTATCACCAGCCTCGTCGGAAGCATTTCAGAACTTCTGATGAAAGAAAACAGGGATGTGTTAAACTTTAAACCTGGTTTTGTGATTATATTTTTAATGTGGAGGTCAACTCATGGAGGGCCTGCGATTCAATCCCTGTCAGGATCTCCACCAAGACAACTCAGACCCAGGAGGCACAGAGAGCTGGCTCAAGCCCACACCTTCAGTTCAGCTGTGGAACCCATATCATAGACCATCGCAAAGCATTAAAGGCAGTTTCCAAATTAAATGAAATGGGTTGTCTTTGGTAGGAAAGACATGTTTTTCTCTCTAAATGCAAAGTTGTTAAATTAGGTAACACTGACACTCTTTCCTGGAGGCTCAGCACAGGGCTGCGGGAGCCTGGATGGAGGTCCCTGTGCTCCTGCTGGCTGCCGCAGTGCCCCTTGCTGGCCTCCCACCAGCATCCCATACCATGGACCCACTCCTAATGGCTAATGCCCCTGCACCAAAATCCCATTTTCTGCTGCTGCAGTTCAGAGTTCAGTAAGACAACAGCCTGGGTCTGAAGGGAATAATATACTATTATTACTACTTCTCATTGAAAGCTGGATTAAACTTGTTTGTAAAATCATGGTGAGGAAACAGGAAAAAGTAGAGAGAGGGAGTGATGGAGTAGGGGGACACAAACAAGGGCCATCCCTCTACCAAGCACCTCACAAAATGGTGTTTTAGTGGCTGATGGAGCCCTGCCATGCTGCAGGGCCTTGGCCTGCCTCAGGGCAGCAAATACACCAGATTTCTTGGCCTGATGTCAAGTTTTACCAATAGGTTAGATTAAAGCACACACAGTCTTTGTATTTAGAGATTGTGGACATTGTGGCACTAATTGCAAATAATGCTGTGGCATTTTTTCAGGTGAAACCAGTGACTCTCCCAGATTTCTAGCCTTTCAGGACTTCTTTTCAAAAACTAACTTAACATTTACTTCCAAACTGACCTTTCATTGCCTCACACTGGGTATTTCCACCACCACCTTTAGCTCAGCCACGACCCTGGCTCTCACACGAAGCACCAGGAGCGTAAGCCCTGCCAGGCCAGGCGACACTCACTGACAGGGCCGCGCGGCTTCCACTTTTATGGGCCGTGCAGCCAGCCTGCCTGCTCGAGCTGTTTCATTTTGTCTGCAGCTGAAACTCAAATAACCTGGAGTAAAGCTGTGACAGTGAGACACTGCGGTGCTAGGGAGCTCACTTGGCCCTGAGAGTGGAGCAAGTGCTCCTGAGTGGCGGCGGGCAGCCAAGCCCCACCTGGGACCCAAATCCACCCTCCAGGGGTAACTTTTCCTGCAAAATACCTAAGGGGACATGTCTGAAAGAGACAGTCTTAGGGAGTTCATGACTGCCACCTTGTCCCTTCCGTTGGTGAGCCCATGCCTGGGGCTGCACTCGCTCTCCAGATGCTGTGTGGCCCCACGTGCCTCCACATGCCTGGGACAGCCTGCACCACCGCAGGGCTGCTGCCGTGGCCAGGGTCTGGGGGACAGGGTATGAGTGTCTGTGTTCCTGCTTGCAACCAGTAAAATACAAGAGGGGTAGGAAAAGCAGGTATTGGGTTCCAGTTATCTTCAATTTAAAAACTGTTTATCTTTGAAAATACGTATCTGTTACTGACAAGCTCTGAAAACCACCACTCCAAGTCTGTCAGTAAAACCAAATGTTAAATGGAAAATATTTGCCAGGATTTAAAATTAGACCTACACATTACTTACAGATGTTTCAATGAAAAACACTTGAAACTCAACCACATAGAGTAATAAACCCCACAATGGTCTATTTTTTTTATGCTCCAAGTTAATTTTTATTATATAAGTAGCCATACGAAGAAGCCATTGCATACTGCTTAAATTAAATGTGGAGGAATGAAATCAGCAGTATCCCTTTACAGCATATGGTCCAGCAAATCAAATTATAAAGCTTTCCACATCTCATTAACTGCAATGAGTAGAGTGAGATTTCTAATAAGTCACTTCTTTTTCATGTGAGAGGTGAGCAGTGACTTATTGTAACTATTCTCACAGGATGACCCTTGTGCTGAAATTAAGAACTAATCTAAAATGGGAAAGGTCATTTGGTCAAGTCTGATCATAACATTTCCTCGTTATTGTTTTAGTTGGCATTGAAGCACATGCTTTCCCAGTGCATCAGCTGAAAAATGCCTTTGATAATTTCACTGACAGCGAGTAACCCACACACTGCCATTTAATGAGTTTGGGCTGGATTAGCTGACAATAAAGAATACAGTATAAATGCTTTTATAGAATGAGTTTTTCAGCAGGAAAATTTCATGCAGGCGAACTTAACTAATTTATTTGCATTTACCACTAAGATGTCAGTCCAAGTACCACTCTAGTGAAAACTTCTGATCCCCAGTTAGACAGCAGCCTCAACAATCTCTGCCTCTCCTTGGAAGGAACCTGCTCCATGTCCCCCGATCACGGGCCATCTGTAGCCGCAGCTTCAGTTGCAGTGGGCATGCCAAGGAGAGAACTGCATTCAAAGGCTGACTTCCTCCTCTGCACAGAAAATCAAATCAACATACAATTGTTCATCATGTGGCTTTGCTTTATGTGGATTCCTGATTTAGTGGCAGATCTGATTCAGGAACTGAGGCATTCCTGGCTCCCTGTCCCAGGCTCAAATCTCTAACCTGAATCCAATCTCCCTTCCGCCATCAGCCTGAAATTGTTTGCTAGAGGATATATTGACCATAAAAATACAGTACAGTGCACAATGAGAGAAACATCTCAAGACAGTGGAAAAGAGAAAGCTCAGCCAGGCCAGCTGAAACACTTGGGAGGAAAATCAACAGGCTGTTTTTAGCAATTACAAAGTTGTTGGCTGATCTGATCTAGCTGGGCAGGAAATTCCATAGTTTTTGGAAACCATTGACAAAAATGTTCTGGCAGCTCTATTCTCCATTTTGTACTTCAAGAAGAGTCAATGCACTGTGCCCAAGAAGTTCAGTATGCAAAGCAAAATGGGAGAAAGCTTTTCAAATGAATATGAAGACACATTTTCTTCCACAGTAGCAGAAAAATCGTGTGATTTACTTGAAATCTCCTGATGTACCATTGTAATGAATGGGCAGTATTAAGGATGTGATCATTCCTGCCAGGACATTTCACTTGGTTATTAACCTCATGGAAAAATCTGGAGGACTGTAAACCAATCCTCAAAGGATGGATTTATTTGCTCTAAAAACACTGCCTTACTTTTGTGCAGCCACTACTGAGAAGTCTGAAACCTAGCTACTGTTTAGATTAATTTAATTTCCCCTTAATGTTCATTAAATACTAAGTTGTTAGTTTAGGGCACCTCAAGATGAATTGTTAGAGCTAATTTTTGGAAAAAGTAGTGTTTGAGTGCAAAACGCAGCATGCAGGGGATGCTCATGTCATTTCCTTTGGGCTATTTTAAGCATTTTAGAAATGAATCAGTTCAGAAGACTTGATGTCCCTCTGGCCCATGAGTGGGGACCAGCAGGCACCTGCAGCCATCCCAAGCCCCAGGAAGAGGGGGACAAAGTCTCTGAGCACCTCCGTCAGATGGCAGCCAGCCATGGGCTTGCCTGAGTGGGTGTTAGGCCTGGGATCAGCAGCAGTGAGGAGGAGACCAGGAGAGGGAGGATGGGCACCATGAGGCTGTCTGGACCCACTGCCCCACAGCCACACTGTGAGGCACCAGCTCCACTGTCAGTCTGTGCTTTCCATGTCCCCTCTGCAACAGCAAAGCCTGTTCTCACTCTGCTCCCTAAAACATTTGCCGAGTTGGATGGTATTTTTTTTCAATTGCGTATGAAAATTCAGAGGGTGGGGAAACCTTAAAAACACAAATTGGAACAGTGACACTCAGACTGCAGAATGCTTGAAACAACAAATTTTTTTGGCAAACATGGACAACTCTCACATCTCACTAGAAGTAACTTTTGACCTCCAGACCTCAGAGAGTCAGTTTCAAAAAACGCAGCTTTGCAAAATGTGCACTGAATTACTACAGTTCTCATGTGCATACAGTCGGGTAATTATGTATGCAAAAGTTTAAATTAAGGCCAGAACAGACAATGTACTTTAAAATACTCTGAGTTTAAAAAGTGTATTTTGTTTTGTTGCAGTGAGTTAACCTGAATGCAACAAAGTGTTTACCAAATAAAAGCTCTGCCTCTTCCTTTGTGCAATGATTTCACAGTCCAAAGTACAGTCCTTGACAGCTCCAGTAATACACCACTGCCTTTTTAGCATCTGATGAAGATCCACTGCAGAAGGAGGACAGTGCATTTTGGCACAGTTGCAGGGCCTTCAGTGAAAAAGGATCTCATTTAAGAGGGCATTTGCAACTCTCCACTGGATTCATCTGATGCTCTTGATAGTGCCTAATTACTACATTTATCTAACCACATATTGACATTCTGGGTATAAGGGAAAAAACCTGGGAAAAGCCAAAGTGATGATACACTTAAGCAGAGCACCCTGCAGCTGTTCTGGAGGGATTAATTTTCAGAATATGGGGCGAGCCCTTAGAAACTTGGAATTCCTACTTTAAGAACTTGGACAGGCTGGTCTGCATGAAGGTTCAGAGTGTATGGCGCAGAAATGAGGTCACCCTCCCAGGCTCATTAGACCCACGACTAAGCAAAGCTATCACTTTTCAAACACCAAATGTGGGCAATTGCTATCAGCATTTCCATGCATGTTTTACTTTAAATAGTTGCTACTTGCTCATCCTTCTCTTAGCTGAAAATTACCTGCATACCTAAATGCATACACTTGTTATGTGCCTTGTATATATTTATTTTAAAATAGCTTATGCATATATAACACAGGGACACAAAAGTTCTCTGATGCTTGCTCCTGGAGGGGTAATAACACAGAAATATTTAAGATGATTCAACAGTGGACGGCTCAGCAGATGTCTCCAGCATGGTGCAAGACATTAATGTCTGCTGACTCATCATAGCAGTTAATTCGTGCCTGGCTCATGTTCCCGTCATCTCAGCAGCAATTTAGTACTTGGTGAATTTTCTCTCATCAGGAGTAAATGTTATCACAGACTTGTGATTATGTGCTATTTGAAACTGGTAGAGCTAAAGCCATGTGTGATAATAAAAGGTAATTGTTTACCTTTGAAGTCGATATCTATGGCCTTCGCGGCACTCTGCAGGAAATTGGGCCAGTCCATGACTGCTCAGGCAGTCAGGCTGCATCTGACACCCCTCTCCAGGGCGTGAAAATGAGGTGGGTGCACATGCAGAAGTTAAAACACACTAGTGGCACTTCTATAGACTTGTTTTCCCCTACTAAGTGAAGCTGAACACACTGAAGAATTCAGTAAGGGAAAGGTTCACCTTCTATTTAATGTAATGACGTTGCTGGCTAGAGTGGAGTATTTGAATTTTCTTCCAGTGGAAGGATGAGCAATGCAATACCAGCTATGTGCCCATAAGCACACCTGAGCATAGGCCCCGGTGTCACAGACACAATGGAAGGCAGGGGAGTGTGTCAGCGTGGGGGTGCCCAGTGGCTCGGGGCCAGCCCTCAGCCAGCAGCACAGCCACCTGCACAGGGCTGGCTACACTCTCTGCAAGCACTGCCTGTACACCTGAGGCCACCACGTCCTGGGACATGGCAGAGCCAGCATCACCTCCATGTCTGGGACTTGATGCACGTCATCTGATGGATAACCTGGAGAAGACAGCATTTTGGGTGCTTCAGGGGCAATTTTTCCTTCAGCAGCCAGAAGCTGTGTGCAATTTCATGCCATTCTTAGGAAGTAGATCCGTAAATGCCCAAACCTGGTTCTGCGGTTACTGGTCTGGCTGCAGGCAGACACAAACTGCGTTTACCATGAATTCCCTGATCTAAGAAACAGAGAAAGGTGTAAATCAGGAGTACCAGTTGAAAGGATTTAGTGTTTGTAACATATGCTATTTACATACTGTTAGCTTTCACAACTCATTTTCAGTGGATTATAACTACTCCTAACAGAAATGGCCAGGGAGATGAAGAGGTCTCAACATTTTTGCCTGCTTTTCCTTTTTCCATCTTATCCTCCCAAACAATCCACATTGGAATTCATAAATAAAGACATATGCACATTTGGAGCATGTTCAGATTAATTATCCCACATAATTTTTTTTGGAACTGGGAAGAAGGTATATTGCCTAAACGGTAATGCCTATGGATCTTTAATATTAATGTGATGCTCAAGAGATAATTACTTCTCATGAACCGGAATGAGTCTGGCCAAAAAGGTTGAACACATCCAAAATTCAGCTGATTTCAGTGCAGCTAATTCTGGCGGAGTTTCCCCCCCCCCCCACTTCTGGACACACTGCCAGATGTAATAGAAATAAACCCCATTGAAACTGGCTGAGGATACGTATCAAATTCTGTTTGGTAACAGATTTGCAGATTATTAGACAGGGGAGGAGAATTTACTAAAATACAAAAGTCAGTTAAAATACCATCATGGTTCAAGTATAGCCCCTTCAAAAAGAAAGTCTTTCCCAAGAGGAATCCTCACATGGAAACATAGCTTCTGCCATGGCAGAGGGTCCCAGAAGGAAGAGAAAGGAAACCATTTACTGCAACCCTGCCCATGGATAAATGCAAGAAAACTCTGGTGCCAATATGATAGAAATGGACTTCTGGAAAAAGAGGAAAATATTAGGTTTGGATTGAACTACAATCTAGGAGTGTCAGACCCATGGCAGGATGCTTAGTGGGTGACCTATAGAAAATGGCAAGATTCAAAGCCTGAGTAAAAAAAAGCTGCCTCCATCACTTTACAGAGGGAAAAGCATCTCTGTCTCTTGTATGAAAGGGTATGAGAGCACTTGCACACCTGCCCTGCAAAACAACACTGAGCCCAGCTGACACAAGCACAAGTTAATTCCTGCAGCCTGGAGAACTGCTCCTCTGCATGGGACTGCCTTCCAGAAAGCTGCCCAAAACAGGGCTGGTGAATAAGGAAAGCAGCTCCTGGGCAGCCCAGCTCTGCCCTGGCTCCTCCGTCCTGCTGCAGATGAGTCATGTACAGAGCCGGAAAGGAAATAAATGCAAACACATGGCAGTCAAAATGGCTTTCACAGAAAAGAAAACATTGGGCTGGAGCTGCTGTGGGTGTGCAGCATGGAGCTGGCCCTTGTGGGACGGGCACCTCTTGGTATGCAGCTTTGTGCAGCCATCTGCCATGGCACAGGCAGCTACCAACATTTCCTGACTTGCTAAAGCTGTTCGCCAAGGTCAGGTTAAATATATAATTTCTTCATAACTGAGTTTTAAATGTTTAATTTACATGGTTCTCTTTGACATAAAAAAGCCTGGAAGATGGAAAAAGAGGCGGCAGAGCAAAGGAAAAAGCTAGCAACCCTGGATACAGCAGGAGTGGAGGGACATAAGGGGGAAAATCTCTCTGGAAAGAATACATCTGTCTACTTCTAGTATTAAATGCAAACATACACTTAAACATATAGGTTACACATTCAAATCTGGAAATACCATATATTTATCCCGTGCCACTTTAATTTCACTTCCTCATACAAGGACTGTTTAATGGCTTTTAATTGCACTATCATGTCCTCACCTCCCCATAGCACCTCCTTGCAAAGGCAGGTGACAGATGAGCTGTGGTGTAGCAGATCCCTCCTGCAGGAAGCCCCGTTTCTTTGCTCTGGAGGAAGGATTTTAGCTGTGCTTTTTTTATGGCTGGTACTCCTCCTCAACAAATACCCCTGCAGCTGCTCTTGCTGAGCTTTGTGCTCTAACAGGAGTGTAAAATAATCTATAGAACACCCCTATCATTTTTATTTTGGTGGTCTGAAAGCACTTTCTGAATAAATTAAAGGCAAAAGACAACTACATTTTAAAGAAAAGGTCCCAAAATTTGATAATGGGGGAAAAAAAAGTACTGTCCTGGCAAACTTTGTCTACTCTTACACCTAGAATGATGCGACTTTTTACAAACCATGTGTCAGTACTGCAACTTCCTAAAAAGTTTATCTCTAAGCACAGTCAACATAATGATTTTTACTGGTCTCCTCTACAATGTATCTCCAAAGTCAGAGAAAACACTCATGATTAAAGATGCTCACAGATAAGGGCCGTGACTTTTTAAATGCCTGAGTGACAAAATAATTCAACCCATTAATATTACTACTACAAAATTGAGAGGATTTCAGTAGTTCTCACCAGAAATACTTTTCATGTGCATCACGGATCTCAGGTTCTTATTTTCCGATGAATTCTCACATACATGTCAGGTGTAAAGGCATAAGAGAACAGCCAGCCATGGCATGTTTTGTCAGCATGAGGTGAGACACTCCACTCAGCTTTTGCATAACTATCCAGCCATGATTTTAAGTATTCAATTCTACTTGTAGGACTCCTTAAAATTCCCTGCAATATAATTATACTGATGGGAATGCAGAAAGATAATTGCTTTTAGAGAAAAGTTTCTCTTTTGTTTCATATTCATCTGGCTTCCATAAATAGAACAGGAGACCTTGAACAACAGCAATATGCATTCATGTGTCTCTAGCTATTTATTTACAAAGCTAGACCTTGACAAATCTAATTTGTTCAATAAAATTATAAAGTATGCACAATAATTCATTTAGACAAAAAGGCTTGAAAAGGAATGTCACTGGGAGCGTGTCTCATCACTGGAAGTGATCAGCTGATTCCTGAAGAATTGGCAGGTGCTTTCCTTTTGGAAAGCAGCAGCGAGGTAGTACTTAGGAGAGGAAAAAAGTGAGGTAGGAACCAGAGTAGTTCCTTATTCAGACAATAATTATACAAATTAGATCCATGAAAGCCAGAGAATGACTGTGCCTTGAACCCTGTCTGTGTGCATGGAACAATGGAGAAATTAATAATTAAATCTATTACAAATGCTCAAAACTAAGCACAAAAGATACTTCACTAGCTCAAACAATTCTGAATTTTCATTTGAATAAAGCTTTCACATTTTTTCTCATTATATATATGTATTATATTTTAAATTTAATCGCTTATTTTGTTGCCTTTATGCCTTAAATTATTAAGGCTACACTTTAATGCACTAATGTTGAATAGCATTAGCATGCTTTACAGTCATTACTGGGGGGGGGGGGGGGCAAAAAAAATCCCAAGTTTCCCAGTGGTGAAATCAATTTGCCCATAACTTCCTGTCTCTCATAACCTCTGCTAGCATAGCTTGAAACTTTGTGCTGCTTTTCGTACCAGAAGACTTGTTTATATGTTCTGGCTGTGGCTGGGGCAGGATCTGAAGGTAACACTATTCCGTTAAGTTTGCACAAACAGTTCAGGAACAGACTGAAATCTTTTCAGCCAGTTAAAGCAATTAGCAGCCAGATACACCGACCCAATGCTATTTCCTTTGTAAGAAATAATTTAGCCTCAGAAACACAGATGGCTCAGTGAGTTTTGACCCAGAATTATTCTCCTTTGGCCGGGAGGGGGGACGCAGGCACACGGGGGGGCTGGTGGGGGCGCAGAGCAGGGCGGCGGCTGGAGGACCAGCCGACTTCACCCCTTCGCAGCTGGAAATAAGGACTGGCTGCAGCATCTGAATGCCGAGCGTGGAGGGAAGAGGATATGGGGGAGAGAAACCACTGAGAGACTTCAGATGTAAAAATTACTGAGAGTTCCTCCAAAGTCCTCTTCATAGGTGGAGGCTGACTCCAGGCCCTCACAGCCTACAGCCCACGCAGGCCCTCCGACGGCTGCCAAGTCAAATAACACTAATTGCATTACAGATTGCAAGCAGAATTCGCTGTTCTTTTCAACTAAACCCAAGACTTTCCATTTCCACTTTGTTTGGGGAATTTAAGTGGTGTGCATATTCCTGCTGCCAGCCAGGATATGGGGTTAGGAAAGGGGTGGCAATCGCTCACTCAGAGACCAAAAGCAGATCTGTAAACTTGAGAAACCAGAGAGAGTAACTGAAGGAGCAGGCTAGAGACTGACAGCTGTGGGAACAGGAGCCTTGGTGGAGGCTGGCTGCCCCTCACACACCCTGGGTAGCGCAGCCCGACGGGGGCAGCTGGACCCTGGTCCGGTGTGGGGAGTGCAGATGCTGCTGTGCCTCGCCACAGGGGCCCACAGACCTCCTGCCCTCCAACACGGCGCACCCACACCCACGCTGCCTGTGCCACTACTGTGGGAGGCATCAGTGGGGTCATCCTGCAGGGGACACTGAGCCACAGCTTAGCCCTCACCCATCCCCCAGAAACAGGAATGTGGGACGAGCAGTGCTGAGGCTGCTCCCTGAGCACCAGTGGGGAGCCAACCCATCTCAGGGGGCACAGCCACAGCTAGTGGTGCTTCCCGCAGCAGTACACAGCGAAGCGACCTTCAGCATCACAGCATAAAATCCTCTCACTTCTCCATAACTTTTGGAGTAAATTTTAAAAGGTTAAAAAACTTCTGTAGGAAAACCAGATGCCCGTATTTAAGTTAAAAACTTTACGTCATCCTATTATTTCCTCAGAAATATGTAATACAGAAATGCATGCATGTGTCCTGTCTCTTTTTGCTTAGTTGCACATCACATTCAAAACCCCTAACACCACTCAGTATTAAAGTACTTTGCAATTATTGGGATGGCTCCCATTGTCTGGCAGCCTTCAAGGAGAAATGAACTCTAATTTTTGGAGGGAACAGAAACTCTGACAAACCCTCCCGTCAGTCATTGAACACGGGAAGACTCCAATCCTCTTGAAAACATCCTCAGGATTGCTCACCCCACTCCATCAGCTGCAATGCAATACACATTTCACACTGCAGCATCCTTTTCAGTGGCATTTCAGCTGAACAGAGATGTTAGATTGTCACGCTTATTTAAGCAGAAGGGTTATCACTGTTCCTTCACACAATATTATATAGCTCAAAGGTGCCATAAGAAGCCCCAGAAATACCCCAGAAAGGTTTGTGAAAATAAACAACGTAAATTTGCTCCTTTAAGTATCATCATGGCAAATTTACCGTGAGGTCGGAGAGATAAAATGCAGCACTTTAAATACCTAATCAATAGAGAGAGCCAAGCATGCAATCCATTTTCTGAGAAGGGCAACCTTTTAAGGTTAATTCTTCATTCATATAAATACAATGCCAGGGTCATTATTTAACTTGAAGCAGCCCTTCATTAAACTATAATATTGGGCTCAATTTAGCACTGAAATGAGCCACCCCAAGCAGCCGCCGTCCTGCGAAGGCGGGCCGAGCGCGCGAAGGCCGCGTGAGGGCCGCGCAGTGGCGGCGGAGCTGCGGCCGGGCGGCGCGGCGCGGCATGCCCGCTCCTCGGGCGCCATCTCGCGGCGGTCAGGGCTGGGGCTGGGGGTTAGCGTTAGGGTCAGGTTTAGGGTTGTGGTCAGGCCCTTAGGGTTAGGGTTAGGCCCTTTGGGTCTAAACGTTTCTGAACGTTTCCAGGTATGGTGATTCTACCAGTTCAGAGCCTCACCAAGATTGAATTCAGCAGCTACTAGTTTATCTGTCCTCAGATTCAACTGAGAACATCATCTGGTTAAAGACTAGGCTTTTTCATGATAAAAGTGATAAAAAGCACAAATGATCTTTCTGATTACCTGCCATGTCCCTGCAACTGCCTCCTCCTAACACGGGCAGGGGGCCAGCGAGCGGCCTGCCCATGGAGCAGGCAGTTGACAGCGAGCTCCCTCCCGCTGCAGCTGCGCGCGGACACAGCTCCTGCTGCTGCCCGGCCTCGGGCGGCCGGCTCTAAGTCCCTGTTTGCAGAGGGGGTCTGAGCAGGCAGGCCAGCGCCACATCCTGCTCAGACACCACTCTCCAGGGCTCTCTGGCAGCACAGGACTTCAGTCACTTGTTGGCCAGATCATTCCATATGTTAGTGCCAACAAAAAAAAAATTCCTGTCAGATCTTGAGGAAGCCACTGATCTTGCTATGCCTCATTTTCTCCCTTTATAAACCAGAGCTAAATTCTTCTTTTAACTGTATAATAGTATTGTAAAAATCCAGTGCTGTTTCCATTTCTGACTATCCCTCCTTTTGTAACACATTATCTAATGTCTGTCCCGTAATTAACTCATCTGCTACTCCATCACCCTTTGAATATTGCTTGAAGAAGGAAACAAAGCCTCTGTGACTAAACCAGTAAGCTTTTCTCTCACCTTTCTCTCCAACATTGTCCACTGTGATCTAAGTGACACTGGGAAGCACTGGTATCATCACCATCTGCTGAGGTGCAGCATGCACACGGGGACAGATACAAGCATCCCCGTAGTCCTGGGACAGACACTGCTTTGGCAGCCACTGGCCTGCCACACAGCTGTGTTCATGCACAGCCAACTTCACAAGAAGGAAAAGGATTAGCAGCACTTCTGGTCAAAGCAAAGGAGATAGCACGAGTTCAAAATTACTTTCCCGTGACCACACAGGAAATCTGCAGTGAGATGGAGAGCGTGACCAGAGACTTGTGACCACGGCTCATGCTGGGCACGGCAAGGGGCCATCTCTTCAGCAGTGGTGGAAAGGCACATGCACATCCTTCTGAGATATTGATACAGAGTAAGCTTAATACCTTTCCTTGGCATAACCCATCTGCAATGTGCTGCTACTGGCCTAAGAGGTGAATAAAAAGTGAACTCTCTCTCAGCACTTGCATTGGATTTCTTTGCTTTGGACTTCATTTCTCATAAGCAGAGCATTACTTAAATCTAGTGAACCGAATTTTAAAAAGAAAATAAATCCTTGTGCCTATTAGGAAAAAAAAAAAAAAAAAAAAAAAAAACAAAAAAACAACCCAAACAGGTTGAAACAGGTCTTCTGCCTTTTGTGAGAATCATCTGCAACACACAGGCATGGAGGGTCTGTCCCCTGTGTGTACTGAGCACTGGTGGCAGCCAGCAGCAGTTCCAGGCAAGAACTGATTTCACTGGTTTCCCAAAGGTAAGTGCATTAGCACAGATCTCTGCCTAAGACAACAGAGGGCAAACACAGGAGACACACATCTTCAATAAGAGGGCCAAAGGTGGCAGCACAGTCATGGGACTCTGCTGGGTTGGCAGGGTGGGGATTGCTCAGAAGTAGGGGTAATGGCAGCATGTTCTTGGTGAGCACCACAGATGTCATGTGCCCTGGACACAAAGATTCTTCCATCCCCGTAAAAATGGAAAACACTTATTTTGAAGGGCAGGGGGAGGGGAGCAGAGAGATGTAGAAACAAATGGGTTCAAACAAAGTTTTATGAGGAGAGCTGGAGAGCACTCAGCCTGTAAAACAGCCCATGGTAGTGTCAGGCCACCACTGGGCAAAGGTACTTCATGATGGTGTATAATCAGGTTTTATGAGAGGGATACCACTGTCAACAGGTGATTGAATGGCTTTTTGCATGATAGACCTTGCCAGGGATCAGCAGGGGGAAGGACAGAGACGGCCATTTACCTTGACATGCTTCTTCCACACAAGCCAAACTAATTGCACACGTCAAAAGGAAAAGGCAATGCATGGCTTTCATCCGCTCCTGATAACGATCAGATAGGGCTCTTCCTGTCTTCTCCAGCAGCCCTTCCTCCAGCATAGCATGCAGAGGAGGAACAAAATACAGCTTTGAAGGTCAGGTAATGGCCTAATTAAAACAGAATTCCAACTCCAACGCCGCGGCCCTGCCCTTTTAAAGCACTGCACTGGGTCAGGCTGTCAGTTGTGGTTTAGTGCACTGGTGCTGTTAGCACACCCCTAGTAATATGCTCTTTGGCTTAACGTGGGTCATTTGACAAGGCAGTTTCTAAATAATTGCAGCAAGTGCAAAAAGACATGTGTTAATTTTAAAGCAGTTATTGCCCTGTGAAGGGTGCCTACCCCCAGCCCTGCTGGAGATGGGGAGAGTTTTCAGAGGCCATGAGAGCAGGTTTCCCCTTCAAAAACCAAAGAAAAGAGTGGGCAGTCAGGGATGGGGAGGTTGCTATAGAGGCCTTTGCAGTGATAGTTGGGCAGAGTTTAAATCTGTTACTTGCCTAGAGTTCCAAAAAAGTGTGCAGTAGCCCTGCAAGTATGGAAAGACCTAGGAGCTCTGCTCTCTAAAACAGATACAATGTTCTACCCCTCAATTTGCACAGGTATGTATTTATGGCCCACTGGTATTTCTTTGGAGTGTAGGGGGAGGTAATATTCCTTTTGACAGCATTACTGCATGGCAAAGGCACAGGTGCTCTTGGGCTTGTTTTCAGTTAGACATAGGCCTGAATGTATACTGAAAGTGAAAAGGCTTTTTCGGCATGATCTCAATCCAATATCCTCATGCTTTCATTCTGTATCACTAGTCCTTGCTAGGGCAGGGAAAGATGCCTGCTTTCTTTTTCAAAATGAAGTAAAATAACCTCTTTTTACCCTGTTAAATATTAATGGAGTTTGGGCAAGAGGGATGTCAGTCTGGGAACAAAAGTGCACAAGTTCTATATAATATGTTGCTTTCTGTGTCTCCCCAGTTCCTTCCACCAGCTGCATACTTCATCACAAGGCTAGCTCAAGACAGGGCTCTGAAACACCACTGTTCCCAATAGCTACAGCTGTCCAAAAGGATCAGATCACCTTCTCTGATCTTTTTCTCCTTGTTTTTTAAAGTGGTTAATGTAGCAGGCAAACAAAGAAGGTAATTGTGACATTTCTTTTCAAATCTTCAGAAGCAAGAATCAGACCTGGAGGGAGAAAAGCAGGTGCAATTGCTGCTCTGTAATCCACTAACACTGTCAGCACAGACAGCTTTTCCTGTTCTGACTCTTTTCCAAATCAGTCACACAAGTTAGTTGCAACTTTCAGAACATAGTTGTACGTTGCTTTATTTCCCACTTCAGGGCCTAGGATTGATTCTGGAGTCCCAAATAACAGTATCTTGTTTCCTGATACAGCCAACAACAGCAAGTTTGAGGTATTCATAACTCATGAGCAGTGCTGCAAATACAGCAGTCCCCTGACACCTACACCTGTTTTTTGACCCTTCATGGTGCCTGAAACATGTCAGGCAAGTACAAAAATTAAATTCCGTATTAAGACATAAATTATTACTTTATTATATTAAAATGCTAGAGGTTAGTACACATTAATTGGGAACATTAGTCATGCCAAGGTAGAAAGTTATACAGGAAGAAGATTAACGAAGAGACATAGGAGCAGCCTGTGCAGGGCTCAGGAGGTCTGAATTCCTGGCTCCTCCACAATGTTCTTGCCTAGCTGTAGGCAATTCACATATATCAACACCAGTGCTATATTTGCAGATACCACACTCTTGGCTTAGGAGTGCAGTGAAAAACCCAATCTTGCTGTTATCTCAGCACACATCAGTATCAAAACAGCTCAGCAGGCAGACCCACCAGGTGTAGGCCTCGTTCCTGCGAACCGCTCCAGGCTGCTGTACCTGACAGCTGGCAGCAGCGTTCTCCCTGCCAGCAGAGGGGGGAGTCCAGCGAGCCATTCCCTCCGGGCACAGGGCAGCCCTGCCGAGGCACAGCCTGCCTTGCTGCAGCTGGGCGGGGCTGCACAGGCAGCAGCAATCAGAAGATGCAGCTTCTCAAGACAGGTAAACCCCACCAGAGTTTCAGTGCCTTACTTCTGACACAGGACAACAGTACCAGATTTTCTAACCAAAACATTGTAAAGGATAAGGGGACTTTATTCAATATTCAGGCAGCCACATGGCAATACCAACACAGGCTTCCTTTGGATCTGCAGCACTACTGCTTTATGTGCCAATAAAAACATTTCTGTGCAGTAGTAATACTAACACAGCTCTTTATCTAATTGATCTACAAAGAACAAGCATCTATACCGCCCCAAAATAAGTAAAGAAAGTGCTTACCTGATGGAGGGACTTTTCTCTGCTGGACAGATGATGATGACAACAGGTGCCCAGAGATGAGTGGAAAGATGAGATGTGCCAGATGCAGCAATTCACTTCTGGCACCTGTGTTTGTCTACTTGCTTTGCACGTGCAGGGTGAAACATCTGTCTCTGATGAGTAACTGTGGGGAAGTTACTTAAACTTCTCAGTTATGCTCTGTGTCATCTAAAAGACTGGAAAACCATAATTCCTAAAACCTGACACCAATATCACACAACTACCCTTTCTCCTGCCTTTCAGTAGACAAGTCTTCAGCCAGCAGTTTTTACCATCTCTTGAATATTCTTCACAGGAATTAGAAACATCAGCAAATGCTAATAAATCTCATTATTGATGCATTTATTGAGAGTTGATGCATCAGCAGATGAAGCCTAGAAACCAATCTGCAGAAGCCTAAGAAACACTCCTCATCTGAAAGGACATTCAGAGAGTGGAATTCTATCAGTTTTGAAGTGATGTGGGTAAGGATTTGTACCAGCTTTAGGCAGGGTGAAAATTTGGCTTTGTTTTTAATTTACATTGCTTAAACTTTGTTTCCCAAAAATCCTTTAAGATTCTGTTAATGGCCTGTTTTTTGTGCTGGCAACATCACATGAAAACCAGCTATTTATTCCTTGAGGGTTCTCCCTGCCCCCACCTGATTTGGGAAGAACAGCTGTATGGGGTTTTTTGATTTATATGGAAAGAGGAAACCACCCTGGGCAAAAAGTCTACAGTCAGCAGAAGCAGCACTTTTTCTTCAAAGACTTAAGACACTAGGCTCCCAAATGATTAATGTTTCTAACTCACATTTTTCATGCAGATGTGATTACAGAAGAGAATATGAAGAGGAAATGATTTTTAAAAAATTGTTAGAAATGTATAGATGTATTTTCATAACAAGGCATGAAACAACAGAAACCAATTTTCTGGCTGGTTTTAAAATAATGAAGTCAACAATTACAAACTCAGATGCCAGAGTGTTGTGATGTTAATACCTTGTCACAAAACTAGATATTATGCTTTCCTAGAAAGTTACAATACTTGCCCAACCTGAAAGAAAACAACCAAAGAACAATTTATTATGTAACCACATATTAACATAAATAGCTGAAGTCAGGCTTCACACTTGACAAATGGACAAATACTGTCAAATAGTACAACATTTAGTTTGCATTGCTTTTAGGTATGGAGTATCACAGAGTTCAAGAAATTTTAGAACATCTAGTATGGCTGTGGTACCCAGGTCCCCATTTCCTAGTCTTCTGTAGTACCTTTGGAACTAGACAGGAAGACTTCCAGTCTTCAAGCATTATTTGAATTTGGATAAACAAAATGAGATTGGCATGGGAGAGAGTCTGTTTTGGATTTTAAACACATCATTTTCATGCGTATGATAAATGACAATAAAGAGTTTAAATTACCACACACAAACCAGACATGAAATGATGCAATTAATTTGAACAATCATCTGTGAATATCTATGATAAACCATGATGACATCAGGGATTCTCTCTCCTCTCTCAGTCACAAGGTACACAACTACCTTGGAAAACACTGTTGGCAAAGGAGCAACAAGCTTTAACATCAGGATCTTTAATTGCAGAAAGCTCTTTTAAACTTGTTTCCTAGGTACTTGAACTGAGTACAGCCCCAACAGTACTCAGATGCTGAGAGGCACAAAGAAGCTGGGTTTTGAAAGCACATCCATGCATCTGCCTGTGCCTCTGACTACTTACAAGGTTTTCAACCTTGTCTTCAAAAGCTGCCTTTGGCCTTGTAATTCACTCTTCATTTTTCTTGAACATTCCTGGTTGGGTGAGTTGGGGAGGAGGGAGTATAGAACCAAAGATAGACATAAGCTTACTGCAAAGCTTTGCTCAATAAAACCTGTTGATTGCAGCCTGATTCTCATCTTGTCAGGCACTTTTCCTGCACAAAGTATAAAAAAAAGAAAAAATATCCTCCCCCCCCAGGTTAAGTATATCCTTGCCAGACACATGGGGTAGATGTATCCAAGCTGTCCTATGTGCTGTCAGCAGCACACAACACGTGAGTGCTGCCCTCACACACAGGACAGGGACCTCCATTGCCACCAGGCTCTCAAAGGTGACCCTGAGTAAACACCAAGTTTGATAAACTCCACACTGGAGTGTGATCTCATGTCCCACAACAATACCTGCAAGATAAGACTTGTCCTTTTGAAGGCTTGCAAAGGAACAAAAACTAGCACACTATCTCACAGAGCCAGCTGAGAAAAGGGAGAGACTGAACACAGATGTCATACACTCATACATATTTTTCCACACACTTGGGGGATAAAAAAATAAAAGGACACTGACAAAGAATGTTTGTTGGTGTGGGGAGGGCACTGACATGCTCCTGGTTTTGCTGTTTTAAGGGGAAAACTCCCTGTTTGCCTTACAAAAAAACCCTCAAAAACCTTATTGAAAAGTTTTGTGGAAAACATTTACAGCCATTTTTGCTGACAGTAAAACTCATGTTTCCAACCATCTCTCTGAAGTAGCCTTTAGTATTAACAGATGTCTTGCTGGAATCTGCCTGAGCCAGTGAACTCATTCTGAATGGACACAAAAAAAGTGCAGCATTTTTGCTCTACATAATCTGAACATTAAGTTGCTTTCTCCCAGACTTTATGGATTTGACTTCTATCATGCAATTACTATTTTATCTTCAAGAAGCAAAGACCTCAGATGCAGAGCACATGAGCCTACCAGTCAATGTAATTTACTTTTCCAGATCTATAGGTTAGCTGTAAGTAGTACTGCAGCAAAGTGTGGGAAGTTGGTATATGGTCTGGGTTATAAATAGGAGCCATTTCATTTGGTGGTGTACAGTCCTTGCTTCTAATAGCAGCAGCCTCGATGGCTGCAGCTTTAAGTTCATTAATTCAGTCAGGAGAAGGCACTGAAGATCTAAAGCAGATAATTAGGCCAGAGATAGCCATCACAGCTGTTAATTTAAGCAATTACTGCAATATGTAGTGGTCTATATTTCTGCCTGTACTTTCCTCTGTTCTTTACAGACTGTCTTCACAGATATAAATACACCCCTCCTTCCCTATCGACTGCTTTGCATGATGTTTGCCCATATTTACATCCATTGTTACACACTGCTGTGAGGCAGTCTTGACAAAGCCAGCCTGTAACTGCACAAGTCTCTAGCATTCCTTCTCCTCTTGCCAATTCTCCATGTCATACAACATTTTTAAAGTTATTAAATTCTAAATAAAGGAGATTAAGGATTCCAAATTCTATTCTGTGCTAAAAACAGCAATCAGTAATTGTCAAGACAGTAATAGAGCCTTTAGGCCCTCTAGGCCATTATTCTCTACACTAGCTTTTCTCTTTTTTTGGTAAAGAGACAGTTCATAATATTTTCCAGTAAATGCTGCATCAAACTCAGAGTTCTGGTAGAGTTAGAGCATTCAAATTATCATACCAAATTAGGTATGTTTCTCTTTCAAAACAGAACAAAGTTTTTCATTATTAATACTGAAACTATGTTTGAAATAATACATATATGTATACAACACAGTAGTGAATCATTTCTTAAAACATCAGAGGAATGCAATACCTGTATACTTGAACTATAACCACAATTCCCAAGAATCACCATTTTAACCTATTTTGTTCCCAGATTTTATTTTTTTTTCAATAGGAAGATTATTCTCTGTGCAACTATTTTGACAGTCATATTTATTACAAAAGGTTAATGTCTGCATGCAGCAAATACGAAAATGGATTCAGGATCAGCCTTGTAAGTGTGCAGAAAAGGGGCAGAGAATGTTTATCACAGTATTTTCCATTTTTATGAGGATGCAGTTGGTTATTATGACAAGGTTAAAGGTCTCAAAGCCTTCATTTTTAGGCTACAGGTGTTCTTTGTAGAGTTTTTTTTTTTTAATAAAGAAAATTATTAGTCTTTTAAATTAGCTCTTATTGAAAGTTACCACATCTGTGTTATGTGGTAATGAAGCTGGGGGAGGAGGTCATAGCAGGGGACTTGTGCTTGAAGAAAACATCTGGGTATTGCTTTGACATTCACTAGGAACTTTTTTTATTTTATTAAAAAGTAAGGAAATTATACTGAAATCAATTGCAAGATGCAAACAATAAATAAAATGAAAATACAGCATCTGAAAAAAAAAATTGGTTGGAACAAAAACCACCTTTCCTTTCTATTCCTCCCCTCCCATGAATTCCAGCTGCTGAGATTAATTACGTGGGCAAATGGCAGCATCAGTTAAAAAATGGTTCAACCAATACCTACCACATACACTAGTCATTCTATCTTTCAGAGGAGGAACTACTGTCATTTTAAATAAAGCTTTTTGTTGTATTGCAACTTATTTTGGCTGTCATTCTATTTACTACATCCTAAGGTACAGTGACCTTAGGAAGTCCTCTATATTGGCATTTTTTCCTCCACTTCCCCCAGCTGATAAAAGCAGACACTTTGTTTCCTGTGCACAATTACACCTATCACTTCCATTCACAGGAGAAAGGAAAAGTCTATTTTCAACAAAAGGGGGATTTAAAAGCCATCAAAATCCTCAAGTGGAAGTTGCTGAGTAATTCCATGATGGTTCTTAATTGTCAAGGCTGGTAACTACATATTTAGGAACTGCTGCATTAAGAAACTTGGCAGGGTGACATGATGTTCAGCTCCATAGCACACACAGCCAGGGATGTTTATAGGGCAGTGGTTGCAGTATGCCTCAGAAATCCTAAACAGCAGCATACCTGTGCTCACTGTGTTTTCTTGTTCTAAGTCCTTGTTTACAAATGCAAATGACATTTCTAGTCTACTCAAGTTCTTACACCACTCTCAGCACTGCAGTACCTAAGGGTGTTCCCATACCACAGCAACTGGTTGGTCATTTGTTTCCTCAGGCAGGGAAGCACAAAGGTATAAATCTGCTGTTTTAGTGCCAGTTTTCTGTTCTTACAAATCTTGGCTTTAATATCAAGAACTTTTCAAAGACACCTTCAAGCACTGTGTATAACCCCTACAAACTTAAAACATATCTGGTCACAAAGACCATGCAAGTTCTGAGGACCTCTAAATATATTTGGTTATAGCTGTATGAAATTATTACAGACAAGCTACACTCTAGCTTATCTCTCCCCTCCAAAATCACAATAGCTGCCAATAAAGTTCACAATACTGTATAACAACATGCTCCAGAAAGAAAGCATTCAATGTGAATGTTACATGCAAATATTAAGACAGGACACCAGACTTCTTTTCTTTCCCCTTCCCAATGGGTGTTTTATTTTATAGCATTTGCATTAGGTAATCAACTGAAACAAATAACAGAAAGCTGGCAGCACAGTGAGGAAAAATGGAGATTATTTCTCAAACAGCTGTGACAAAATTGTTTCAAGTTGGAATAGTATTGCACAAATGAATCAATTTACGGAGGGTGAGTGGGAGCAAGCATCTTCAACATGGATTGTGAGGAAAAAAGGCACTATTTAGCTGTGTGTGTGTTTAAAAATAAAAAGGTCATGAAGCACAATCCATGTTTTTCAAAATTACATTCAGTACTGCTTTAGAAATGCTCACAAACCTGTCTCTTTTGCAGAAGCTACGGAAAGCTGCTGATGTAAGTATCAGACAGTACAAATGTACGAACATTTATAATTATGCTCCAGAAAAGTCTCAGGAAGAGAGGCTGTTTCTATAAATACTGCTGCAAAGGTTACACAGTTGCATAGGCTTACAGTAAAGGAAGCATCCATCCAACTAAGCAGCCTTAAACTTCCTTTAAGTTTAATGTCTAGTAGTCATAAAATGTGCTCTAATTTTGAAGAGCTAGATTGGCAGTGCACTTGAATCAGGCTTTTTCATTGACTGCTTAAGCAGCACAGTTCAGACAGTGTCATCCACACACCTTTTTGTCACATACACCTTTAAGTATACATATACACATTAAGCCAGGTAAGCTTAATGGTAAATTTTAACAGAAGTGTAAAAGAAAATAACTGAATTTTCCCCCAGTATAAGATAGAATTACTCTGAGATTATCAATAAGCGAAAGTTTATTCCAGTAATGTAAAAAGAGCTAGGTATCTTCAGAAAAACTAAATACCCAGAAAAGGCATTTCAAATGATCAGGATGGGCTGGTTCTCCATCTCCTACATTGTATAGCTATAAATTTTAATGTGTGTTTGAAAATGAAGCCATGATCAGCATACCAATAAAAGAGAGACTGCTAGAAAATCTACCCAGAGCAAGCAGGAATGTGCACAGAGGACATTCTGCATCCTAGCCTTGGGTCTGCTTATAGATGCACTAACAAAATAAAAGTGAAATTCTTGTGTGGCTGCAGAATTACTAAGGGAAGGAGCTAAAACCACTGTTGCTCTCCCACCAGCACTGCCCAGAGTATCACAAGTGCCCCAGGCATGCTGTGGGCATGGCTGCGTAGTCACCTGCACAGCAGGACCTCGCACCTTGAGCTCACATCAGGAGTTTAAACAGGGTTAAAGTTCTGCACAAAATCTGGGTGGGACTTTTGTACAGAAAGTACAGAACAGTGTAACAAAATCTACTCTCAATTATATGTAGATATATGAGCATTTCAGCACCTTTCAAATGAACTTAGCCCTGCAAAAAGCCAATCTCACTCCTCTACAGAGAGTACAGTGACTCCAGTTAAAAGATCTGTGTTCAGGAGGCTGCATAACAGTTTACTGATCATACAACCTGCAGAAACAAAAATTCACATATTGCTGCTTTCCTCTATGAGTCATGAAGGGAAAATAAATGAGATAAATCATATTTATATACTGTAAAATATTTTTAATGGCAACAATTTGGATTGTTTCTGTTTCCAAACAGAAGACAAATAGAACAGATTACTAAAAAACTGTAAAGCTCCTTTTCTTAAACTGTCTTTTAGGAAATCCAATTTGATAGTTCAAAATTCAAATTATTCTAAGTTCACAATTGTCCTTAATGGTTGCAGTAGATATAAAAGTAGACAGTCTTGGTTCCTTCTGTGTTCTACAAATGATCACATTTTCTAAGTATATCTGAAATTAGTACCGCTCCTATTGTTGTTAGCATTTCTAAAAAATATTCCTAAAATTCTTGTTTGTCTCAACCTTCACAGTTCACATCAAAGAACAGGAAATGATATCTGATTAAATAAAATGTGTTATCTTACATGAACTATGAAAAATATATTGCTCTTTTAAAAGTAAAAAAAATTGCATTGTTTTATTGGTTTTGTTATTGGAGTCTTGTAATTAAGAAATTCAAAATCCTGGAAGGAAAAAAAACCATAACTTTCAAAACTGCTTACAGAATAGAAGTTTCTGTAGACCTTACTGAAATCAGTAGTTTTGTCTATTGTTTTCTTGTCTACATACCTACTTAGATGAATATTTTGCATTTTCACTTAGCAAGCTCTTCAGCTCTCTTAGAGGTGCTCTGCTGAAAATTCTGAAGGAGATTAAAGAAGATAAACTAATCTGAATTAGAACAACATAGTAAAAAAATCTAACATAAAACTATCACTGAGCAGAAATCTTTCCTGGGATTATAAATATTTATTTTACTTTGAGAAAAAGTGTCTGCTTTTTCAATCAAAACTTTTAGATCTCCATTAACTACTTTTTGTGTATGACTCCTCAGTTCCTTTCATTAGCTAGGAAACATGCCTTCATGTGTGACCTAACACATCCTATATCCAAACATGTTGGCATTATTATTGATGTCAACAGACAAGAACAAGAACAGGAAGTCTGATGCATGGTTCATGCTATATAAATGGTAACTTATGAGAAGGAACTTCCCTGATTATTTGGGAAGAACAAAGAGAAATCTATTTTTAAAATCAGAGGGGAAAAATCTAAGAAAACAAAGAAACTGCAAGATGTACTTGATAGTCTCTCATTATCCCCTCTGTAATTGGGCTGTTACTTTTGGCTGCAGACATCCAGTTCACAGACCATTTTCCATTTCCTTTGTTTTCATTACAAGAACAAGTTGGTTAAAGAAACTCCACTCAGTAATTTTAAACTAAACCTTCAGCATCATACCTTAAGAATTGAAACCTTTCCCACCATTCCTTTCTTTGTCTCCTCAGTGCTTTCCCAATCGAATCCTGTGAAAAGCACTTTTAAGAAAAGGCAGGTGGAAGTTGTGTAAATACTCGTATCTTTAAGAAAATTCAATAGGAAAAATTCTTGCAGTACTCCACGGCCATTTGCTATATAATGCAGTGGCCCCAAACATCTGTTCTCAAATTTCAATTTACTTAATTTGCCAGGTGTTTCACATTGTTAATAATTGCAACTCACAAATTTACAACAGTCACGTAAGGCAGTTACATAAATACAATTATGTCAATCAAGTTCACTGCAGCTTTCCCAACCAGACTGCATATGACAATTTTTGTCCTGTTCTCTTACCCTAATAAAAGGATGAAGACTACTTTTCTGAAAAGAGAATCCCTGGAAAACATTCTGGTATTGAAGTCAGAGAGGTCACTGAAGTGTGTTTCAGCAATGTCCAACAGTTAACTCAACCAGGAAGTAGATGTGATGTTTTTCACTTCACATGTAACAGAACCGGTGCAAAAAACCCCACTCTAAACTAGTTACTTTAAACCTTTTGGTCCAAATACATAAAATAAGCAGTATTTACAGCATTTCACTCATTTTGTAAATGCAATGCTTTAAAACACATTATAAAGCACCTCAGTAAAAATATTCTACAGATAAAAGTATTGAAGTAGTAGGAAAACCCTAGCCATACCACAGCTCACTAGGAGAGTCATAATATGGATTCACCAATACCTCAGTTTACAATTATTACAAAGAATCCATGGAGAAACTTACTGAATTTACAATTTTTATACCACTGTGTAAGGATCAACTAGAACTGCAGACAATACCAAATTTCTTTCCCAACCTCAGTCAGTGGTGGTGGTGATCAAAAAAAACAAAAATAAAAACCCCACTGCTCTGATTCTTTAACTTTTTACAATATTAACGTGAAAATGACATTTGAACACTAATGAGTAGTTGTAATTTTTTAATAAAACCACATATATAAATATGGGCAATTCCAGCAGCAGCATTTCTCAGCAGAACATTATTAACCATCCCAATTAATATCATGTGACATGATTCACTAAAACAAAGCACAGATGTCAACCAGTTATTAGGACTACTCATACTGTATACAACCAAAATTTCCATGTTGAAACCTGGGGAAAAATGATTTCCTCTTCACAGAAGTATAAATGAAAATAAATTGCTCTGAAAATTAAAAATAGCATCAACAGAAGTGTTTTTTTGTTTATATTTTCAAATAGAACTGCTGTGTATTAATTGCTCTGAATTACAGTGTAGATTTCTTCAGGTTAAGGATATTGACTCCCACTGAAAATATTAGTTAGATAAAAGAAATGAAGCCTTTGCTTCTGGATTACCAACACAGCTATATCCAAAGCCCTGGAGGTGATCCACAACCCACTTTTCTCGTATAAAGAAATGTCTTGGAGGTCTACAAGCAATCTAGTTTCCATGGCTGAGGACTAAGATGATGATGTGGCCAAAGATTTAGGTCCATAAATCTAACAGTATAGCATTCTTAGTTTGATTTAGGGTAAATCTTTTCATAGAAAAAGTTTTGAGCCAGAATATACAATTCTCCATCTTTTTCCCGAACTGCATGTGCTCTGACAAACTGAAATTGCTCCAGTGCAAATTCATAGAACTCATTCTCCATTTTCCAGATTTCAGACTGCTGTAGCTTGGCAATAGTTTCTTTTGTAGGCAGTTTTTTCTCAGTTGTTTTCCTAAGATGCGACTTCTTTCCTAAATGCAAAATGAAAGCAATAACTTCACTTTCAAATTCATGTGCTCAAAAAATGTTTACAATCCTTTGTTATTTACAGAGTTTTTATACTCTCAGTGTGTTGACACACTGCATTAGAAGGAGCAGGCTTTAATCCAAAATTTATTAACACAACATGCAGAGTTGGAAAACTGCAGCCTCTCTCACTAAATGTTTATGAATTTTGCATCCATTCTTTCAGTTCTTCCTGTTTGCTCTAATAAACCCAGGGAATCAACATTCATTTAAGGAATAAGATTACTCCATAATATATAATCTACCTGGAGCAAAACTGGTCTTTCAAAATTAAATTATTTAGAAGTTAATCTGGTATCAAATGTTAAGAATTTTAGAAACTGTAGAAACTTCTTTCATAGAATCATAGAAACATTTAGGTTGGAAAAGACATTTAAAGTCATCGAGTCTAACCACAAACCTAACAGTGCCAAGTCCCAGACAGCCATGTCCCCCAGTGCCACACCTACATGTCTTTTAAATACCTCCACCGCTTCTACACATCTTTTAAATACCTCCAGGGAAGGTTATATTCAACTCAGACTACCAAAAACCTTCCTGTTCTGGTGTAGCTCTCTGTAGCTCTCCATAAAAGAGAAAAAAATCTTATTTTCGCATTATTTCAATTGTCTATTTCTAATCAAAATATAATCTCTACTAATAGCATTTAAATCATTATTCTCCCATCTTAATAGGATGCTATATTCTTATCATAAATGATACATAAGCCACATCCCTGTTGCAGAGTTTCTGAGACAAAGATGACCAAAACGATGACCAGATTTTCCCCAAGGAGTGCTGTTGCTTTGTAATTAACTTGTTAATACTGTATATCTAGGCTCTGTACATCAGATCCTTTTTTCCCTCTATTTGCAGTTAGAAGTCCTGCTAAGACTTCTACTGCTAAGATAGATCTTTTATCCTGCTAAGATAGATCTTTTCTTCATTATAAATTGCATGGCCGGCCCCTAGAAACTGAGCTACTTCTCATAGCTAGGAGCCCAGGAAGGTAAACATCTACTTGGCTCTCTGCATCCCTCAGGCTTTATTGCTCAGCAAACCAGGCTGCATTGAGCACAGTTAATTTCAGCAGGGCTTCTAAGGAAATGGAAATCTGCCACATCAGCCACTTTAAAAAACTGAAGCCACTGTAAAACCTTAAAAAAAAATTCTGTTACAAACACATCACAATGTTACATGCAGTATACCTATACACCTACCTTTACCCCAGCCTTAAATATTTATCATTTGTGTAAAGCAGAAGGATACTTGGACTAGCATCACCCCTGAGAGAGAAAGAGAGAAAGAGAGAGAGAAAGAGAGGAAGAAAGAGAGAGAGAGGAAGAAAGAAAGAACAGAGAATCTTCAAAAAGGAGTTTCTTCTATAGGAGCATCATCCAGCTGAGAGGCAAACTTGGCAGAGACTCAAAACTATTCATCTAGATCTAAAGAATTCACATTAAAAAAGGCAGTAAGTGGATAAAAAATCCATGGAAATCAACTATTTTAATACCTGTCCGGTACAGTTCTGTGGCACCCCTGAAGAACCGGGGCAAAGCTGCCTCCAATAACATGATAAAGTCTTCAAGCTCTTCAGTAACTCCCACTAGGAAGTACTCATTAATCAGATTGTATTTGGCTTGTTCCAAAGCCCATCTGCTTCCCACATTCCTAAAATGACAGAGAACAATTATATCAAGTTCTGATGTCAGCCAACAATCCTTAGTCCCTAGATGGAGATTACTTCACAACAGAACATTTGTGTAGGAAAGGCAAGACTTATTCCAAGTTATAACTATTCCTAACTTCATTTCCCTTTCCAGTTCCTCTTACCTAAAAATGTGACTCCTCTACTTAGAAAATAGTCTAAACAAAAATACCCAGTGTGTGTGTATGATTAATGCTTCTATTCAAGCAATTTTTCGAGGATTTACACTGTAATATTAATAATCTGTCTCTACTTTCACATTAGATACCAGAAATCTGGCAAGAACATACCTTCCCTTTTGCACCTTCTTTCTTTCTCTGCTTCTCCACATGGCCAGAGAGTAGATAGGTCTGAACAACAGGCACTGAAAGAAGAGCTCCTAAGTGGCCATTTACTTTGCTTGTGTTTGAATGAACAAAACCTTTAACAAATAATTGCCCTTGCTATCACTCAGAGTCTTTCAAAAACTCTATGATTTTTTGGTTGGTTTTTTTTTGTTTTGTTTTTTTTTTTTTTTTTTTTTTTTTTTTTTTTTTTTTTTTTTTTGGTTTTTTTTTTTTTGCTAAAGAGTTTTTTAAGTCTTTGCCATTATTATAAAATATTTTGCATTGACAGATGGACACTATTTGCTTTTGTTTCAGTTTCTGCTAAGTAGCATTGACTACTGGCTATCTGGTAAATGTTTAAAAGCATAAATTTATCCTGATCTCAATTATTGTGTACTCCCCAGGAACTTTAGGAGCTTGAACTAAAATATCTTCATTCTAAGAGAAGGATACTTTAGTCTGACATAGAGAAAAATGTCAAAACTCTCAGTCTGCAAAAATGATTTTTGAAATTGAAAACATGTTTTCCCTCACAGGACTGCTGATACAATATTGTAACATACTGCTAGTTTAAAGAGCTGCAAAACTGTTTCTGTAAATTCATCTTCAACAGAAAACACATTACTCAAGTATCCACTGCTTCACTCTGTTCAGTCCCTCACACTTTTATCAACTGGACTACATACTGAAATTTGTTAAAGTTGAGATTTCAGCACTGATGTACTTGACGAACAAGCCACATTTATCTCCCTACCAGCATTCTGAGCTGTGGCCACAGAAGAATGGAATTTGAAGCCAAAGTTTCTCTGGAGCACAGTCGGAACCTCCAGCTGCCACACATTCATCAAAGGTCTGGAACAAAGACAAAATTGAGCTGAGCTTTAAAATCTCATATATGTATCAAACATCTCAAACTGATTAGTTGTTAAATGTTGTGGGGACAGAAAAACACATATATGATGGTCTAGAAAAAAAAATTTCAAGCCTTGCTTTCACAGTGTTATTAGGATGATCTACTGTCTCAGCTAAATAGTACTTGGACACTCCTTTATGGTTACAACTAATGAACAATTGATCATACCTGATACATTGATATACCTTTGATATAACTGTAGCAAAGGCTATTTGTCAAAACTAGCAAAAATAGTCAGTAAGTGTTGGTATAATTATTTTTCCCTATAAATGAAGTTACTGAAGATACAGCATCAAATGCCCTAAGGAATTGTGTGATCCTGCAACAGCTGGATCTTTTTTAACACAGAACATTGTGCATTTTGTGTTTTAGATTAAACAAGCTTCTATTACATTTGAATAATGACAAATAACTGCCATTTCAGAGGCTAATTTTGTTTTGGCAATCAAAAGAACTGAAAAGAAGTTGTTCACAGCGTAACAGAATATTCCATACAATATTGCTCTCTACCTGGATACACAGCTGTAGTAACAGAATTTCAACTGCAGTAACACAGTTACAACAGGAACTCCATTAGTACTGGAAGGGATTTGTAAATGCTTTACTGTGTCACCATAAAGGAAGTATTTATGATATTTCTAATCAAGATATAAGGCCTGTATTTAAAAAAAATAATAGATCCCATAGACAACTTTTTAGATTGCTTCTTCAGTATAATTACAAGTTTCTGTTCAAAGCAACTATGTAAAAACATGTTTGTGTAATTATTTGGAGTTAAGAACAAGGACAACATAATTTGCTTCTATTTTGAGGTGAAGTTTATGAGATAATCTGAAAAAATTATTGATACTATGCCAAAGCAGGGAGTAAACTGTGGTGCCTTAGTTCACATTGAACTCTGAGTTTAGACTAGCTTGTACATGTCGCACATCATAGATAAAAATGCAGCTTAAGTAGGGAAACAAGACATTGGTATGCTTTCCCTAGCATAGTTCTCTAGGGAAATTCTCCACTCATCTATTGTTAAATGCACCTCCTAAATTATGAATGTTTATACTAAAAATGAACTGGCATCTGTGCAAAGAAGGATTTCTTTGCTTATACCTGCAGGTTATTTTACAATTAATAAGCAAGAGGAAGCAAGCCATTTTCTAAGTAAGCTGAAATAGGACAGACTTCCTTCCCCACTTCCTCTTATGCACCTACCTTGGCTGCTCCATCCAGAGATTTTATTATAATAAACCCTTGCCTCTACAGACTCTGCATTTGGAGCCAAGTTAACTATGACTGAAAGCACAGGGATACAGAAAACAACCTAGTTTAGAATTCTTCTATATAAATGCCGTGGTATGGACTAGGAGGGGACAGGAGTATAAAATATGTTGAGATTCCTTTCCACTAATAAAGGAACAACTGAGTTTCACTAGAGGTAATTTCTCATCTTCCCTACTTTTCAACTGAAGAGCTTTTCATTAATCTATTGTAACACATACTAGAATAAAGACACTGCAATTGGCTCAATCAATTTTTGAGCTTACTGAATTTTTTAACTAATATATGCAAAACTTACATCATCTATACATGGACAGTTCTCCAGGGACACTTTGGAAAAATAGTAGTACCTGATTTACATGAAAGAAGCCAGAAGCTTGATACAGTAAATCAATTTCACTTCAAATGAAATGCTTACAGAACATGTTAAATCTGTACAACAACAACTAAGTCTCTCAGACCTAAAGAAAGTGGTATCGTAGTGACAAAATGTAAAAAGCACCTTTAACAGAAAAGCATAAAATTAATAACGCAATGCATTGCAAGCATTATAAACAGAAATGCATATGACCTTTTTCCCAGCAAATCAAAGCTTACAGTGCAGTCTACCAAGCAGCAACACTAAGGATTTCTGGCATGTTTCCCAGTGACTACCTAACCAGGTCGTTTGGATTATAATTCAAAATGTAAAAAAACACTGTTAAATTTCACTCTTTTTAGTAAGTTGTATGTCCTAGAAACATCTCAGACTTAGCAGCATGCTCAGCTTTCCAAGTGACTGATCTCCAGCAGGAAAGAGGAAGACAGGCTACAAAATAAGAGATTCTATCTCTCTTTTTTAAAATGCCTTTATGATTTCATATCACATCACCTGTTCATCTGTTTAGCCAGTTCTATAAAGACAATTTTTAAGCTTAATTACAATTTATTCTTGAAGCTTTCTTTTTCCTATGCTGCTGTGCTTCAGGATACCTGGACAAACTGAAATGCAGTAACTGAAGATGGCGCTAAAGCCTAAATAACAGAGGACCAGTTAGTTCCCAACTGGAAAGAAAAGAGGAATGCTTTGCTCCAAGTAGTTAAAAATCATTATTTGAATGGGGGCAGCACACAAAATGATTATTAAACTCACGATTATTAGTTATTATGGTGTTTATATATTAAGCTGTATATTTTGTGTGACTTTTGCTTGTTTTTTCAATGTCTTTTGGTACCCACACAGCACTACACTAAATTGTCAACGTTACAGAAAAACAGCATCAGCTTAAGGAAATATCATCACTGAAACTGCATAAAGTGTTTGGCTCTGTAAAGTACAAAAATTCATTACATTTTATAGGATTCCACACTGTTCAAGCTACAGTTTTGTAAACCATACTCATATATTAACACCCTGCTTTTCTTCCCAACATGCCCAGAAAGGTCATGCTGCAAACCATTACAGTGGATGTATAGATTCTTTCTGGAACAAATCCATTATGGAGCCTGAATGATGTTGTTATCCTGAAACTGTAGTAGTAGTCAATGTTTGAATGTGCTAACATGAACTTGTCTACAGCCACCTAAGACATGAGGAGGAAGTACAGAAATTTATGTGTCATACTCCACAGTTTCCAAAAAGACATTGCAACGTTTACATTATAAAAAAATAAACTGGGTTGCTAATTATATGAAAATAATCAACAAAGCCAAAGAATCAGCAGTTCTACAGCTTTTGCTGAAAAGATATGTCTCAGTCTTCAACAAGAAAAGATGTAGCCTTCTTACATAGCAGGATAAGTCTAATCTGATAATTATAATTCTGGATACCTAAACAATTAAAAAAATATTTTCTTTTAATTTTTCAACAAATTGCAACATACAATTTATAAGAGTACAGAGAACCTACCAATGTCATGCTCTGCTCCAGTATGGACAAGAAATGGAGAATACAACTTACAAAGCCACCACTATCACCAAGGTTGATAAAAAAATGATTTGGCTTTTTTCAGGGCATTTTTAAAATAGTTTTCAGATTCATTTTAGTAAGTTCAGCATATTATTAGGTGTACTTTACCTTTTTATCCCCCTGCTTTCGCCTCCGTAGCCCTGGTCTGTAATCATCTCCAAAGCGCAGAAAGTAATAATAAGAAACTAGGCGTTCTATAGGATCTCTTATGACATTTATGTAAATTGGTTTCTTTTTAACACCAAATCTAAAGTAAAAGAGGAAAAAACATCTTTCAAAGGACAAATCAAAGCTTCTCATCTAATACGTAAAAGCCTGTCTTTATTGCTACAACTGAAATCCATACACAGAATACATGATACTGAGAGGAAGTTTAATGATCACTTCTTTTCATCCTCATATCCAGTGCATTGCATGGATGTGAAAGTAAGTTCAATTTCAGTCCGCCTAAGATTATGATTTTAGGGATTTATTATTAAAGAAACAAACAAAACAGACATATTGTCACACAAATAATACTAAAAATGTTTACATAACCATCCTGACTCTAGAAATGCCTTAACTAGTTTAGCAGCCATATACATGTTTATAATAAGTACAAGGAAGTTTGATATTGAGTTCCTGCCCTTGTGAACTGGGCTTTGCAATGCTGTGAGTGGTTTTCCTGGCAGGTCTCCAGGAAATGCTAATGTCAGAGACATTAACTCTAACAGCAGGAAGACAGAGCTCAGAGCCTATCCATTGCCTGGGTTGAATGCATACAGCTGTGCTTATTAAATATAAGTCTAAGACAGAAAAGTTAATATGGTTACAGATGCTATCTAAATATATTAAATTTTTCCATAGACATTTACCCTAAGCAAATTTTGATGCACTCCACTACAAATGGAAGCCTGATGAAATGAGGTGCTAAGCTCATACACAGGAGAAAAATTTAAACCACCAAACTATTTTGTGCAAATGCTACCTTTCAGTGATCTGTGTTCAAGTCAGCTTTTACAATACATTTCTCATTTTTTCCCCCATTTGAAACATGCTATAGCAAACAATTATCGTATCCAAATATTAAAGAGTTTATATCACAATGTGTCACAATTCCAAGTGTGTCAAGTGCCCTTAAGTAAAGCTAGAAGCTGGAAAAAAAAGTTCTGTTCCTATGCAAACTGGGAAAGCGTTCTCTATCAAAAGAGGGCCATTCTTGCTCCTAGCTTGGCTAAAACAGAGCACTCATAGTTTTAAGATGCGGTACCATGATTTTTAAAAGGGTAAATTTTACTACCAGATACTGTGCAAATGAGGAATGTTAAGTTGAAAAGCTGAAGAACAGAAATGTAGCAAAAGCAGCAGAAAGGAGGAAGTTAGGAAAAAACAATTAACAGGCATTGCTTTTTGCCAAAAACAAGCACTACAGAGAGAGAAATTGTTAAAGGCTACAGAAAGAGCAATTGATTCTCCAGTGCTGCCAGTAGAGTACCAATGATTCAGACTGGAGCACTCTAAGGCAGAATTGCTGACATCTGTCTGCATGCCAGCTCTGACTTCCCAGAGTCTGCAGAGTAGAGAGGGTGTGAACACTTCAACCATTCTGATGCAAAGTCCAGGCTTTGAACTTCAGCCTCTTTAAGCTCCACTGAAGTGCATGAGACATGCACTGTTCCCTTGCACAGGCTACTGCAAATGCTGAGGAAGCTGTAACAAACATTTCCATACAGCAGCAGACCGAACCAATGAACAGCACATATCTGTGGGTTAAATGCAGATGTCCAAGTCCTGAGAAATGCCTGTGCTGGATTGTACAATAGCCTGCATTTGCACATGAGCTTGAAGAACTAGCTTCAGTTCCAGCAACATAAACCTACTGGTAACATAAGTTATTACTGTAACTTTATTAATAATGATAATGAATTGGCAATTGCATTGTCAAAGAACTTTTTTTCCCAACTATTTACCAGAGAAAATAGAGAGTAAGTGGATAAGAAATTTTAAAGACAAAAAGAAAAGTGAAAAAATTTAAACTTTTATTAGCACAATTTCTACATGGATGGATTACAATAACCTGTCCTCAATACTGTGAGTTATCGATGGAATCCAGTACTTTAATTTTCAGCATATTTTAAGAGGTATTTCTGATATTTGACAGAGGACCTAAGTCTGATGTCCATGTATAAGGAAGCACTGACTCTTCTGAAATATTTTACACGTCTTAACTATAAGAATGTTCATTACAAGAACATACCTCACAGCCTTAAAGGTGTGGGCCTTGCCAAGCACAACCAGCGTATTCGAGATATTATTTTAATAATGAAAACCCAAAGAATGAGAAAGCAAGCTGTTGTGGGGAAAAAAAAAAATCACTCAGGTGAAAGGATAACAAACAACAAAGACAAGGATAACACAGTCCCGGAGGGAAGATGCAGATGAAAGAAATCTGTGAAATTGCTTAGATGCTTTCTAGATCTAAAATATTTTAGTTTTAAGAGTTCCAGTATCTGAAAATGTTTTCAGCTTTATGAACTAATGTATAAAATAACATTCAGCATTTCTGCACAAGAAAGCTGTTGCTCAGTTCAAGTGTTTATTAAGGTTGCAGCATTTTAATTTTAAAAAGGCAGAAAGGAAACTAGTGAATTTTGATATATTTTATTTGATTGACTGATTTGTCAGTAACTTTTTTGCCTGTTACTTTTTGTAAACTTGGTGCCACTGGTCATTTTCAGCTACTACTGTAGCTTTTAGCATTTTCTGATAATGTACTATATTGGGAATCTGCACAGGTCTCACTTCCCCATCTCATTCTTTGTAATAAAAAGTCCAAATTAAAAATCAGTGTACATGATAGAATGAGTAATTAAAAGGAATGACTAAACAAAAGGAATTATTACATACAAAAAAGAATTTAAATAAATACTTTAATGCACAGAAACATAGAAACACTGAGTGACCATCAGCAAAAGGTAAAAGTAGTGGTTACCATCATTTGTGCAGTCATATGTAATGAGATCTGAAAATTCCACTTTCAATTTTAAATAGTTTTCTACATGCTCCAAGTGCAAGATGCAGCACTGCCTAGTAAGCATCTTAAGCAAAACTGACTTGTCAGTTCAAGGGGAAGTTTCATAAGACTGAGCTACTGAGGATACCAGCTTTAGATCCAGAAGCAAAAAATAAGACAAGAAAAGAAACATATGAAAGTGGGAATAAAGATATGATCCTGAACCTTTGAAGTCAGTGGGACGATTTTTAAGATATTTTATTTAATTTAATTTTAGAAGTAGCAGCATTTAACTCCACAAGAATTATTTCAATGCTTTTTCTAGCAAATCAAACTATTATAGACCAGAAAACTACTTCAAAAGATAACTTTTCATATTTTGATAAAGTGTAAAGGGATACTAAGGTAGAGAAGAATTAAGCAACTTAAGAGGCAGGTGGTGTTACTCTTTATATGAAGCATTTTTGAGAACGGGTACATTAAACTTCTCCAAATGGGAAGCCAACCCTAAACCAGAACTGACAGTGTTTCAGAGAAAAGCCATGATTTTCAGCAAAACAAGCTTGGAATTTAGACAAAGAACACTAATCCCAGTATATGAACGGTTTCTTTTTTAAATGAGCCTCTGCTCCATTTTATCAAGCAAGAAAACAAGAGAAATCGGTGAAGATCACCCCCCAGTTCTGGCCACCTGGGAACGCCAGGGCGCGGGTTTTGCCCGAACTGCAGTTGCCGGGCTGCGAGCGCTAGAGGGCGCCGGCAGCCCGGCCGGAGCCCGTGGCGCTCCGCAGGTACCGCCGCGGAACGTACTTGGCGAAGTCCAGGTACGAGACATGGCCGTGGTAAAATCCCGGCTTCATCTCCTTCCACGAAGTCACGTTCTTCACAAATCGCACCTGTGAAAGTGGGCACAAAAAGTGTTTCTGTACGGCTCATTACATTTACACCCATACACGGTGTTTCCTGGCTTTTAATCTTATAATGCATTAGATTAAAAAGTCTATGTTGAGTATTATAAAAAATTGAGCCCCCTAGAATAGACTTTCCTGCAGCATACAGATGACTGATTTTAGGTCATCAGAATTTAATGATCAGAAACTAACAAAAGCAGAACACAGCAATCAGAAGGACAGTCCAAGGAAACCTATCACAAAAACATCAGCAAAACAAACATTTGTATTTTTGTCCGTCTGTTTTATTTGTAATTGGAAAGGAATGCAGAATTCTTTCTGTAGAAATGCAAGTACATATTTTATAGAATTGTCTGATCTGTATTCAGTCCCTCAAGTAAAAGTGTACCAGATTTACAGCAGCCTGTTCTTAGACCTATTTTACTGGGTAAATTTCCTCCTCCATCCCAAAATGCAGTGCACAAGAATCCAGAAGTGTTATAAATGCAGGCAATGTAAATCAGATCTATAGTTTGCTATTTTGAATAGTCACCTTCAGCCTAACATTTCAGTGAAAGTTTCATGCTAAAGCATGAAGTAGCCCTTCAATGTGGGCTGATAGAGCACATTTTGGCAAACCTCACAAAAACAGGAATAGCTTTACATTTCACAGAACAAAATAAAGCACATGCCCCAAACCAGAGAGTATGATCAAATTAAGTGGGACATGCAAATCCTGATGGAGCTTGGCTTTACTAGATGAACAGAGTATTTTAACATCAAAGCACGTAACTGAAAGTTATTCCAGAACTAGTGAATTGGATAATAAAGAGAGGATGATAGATTTGTACTGCCTGAGCTGTCTGACAAAGATATGACATTTCTGAGGCTGCGAATTAAAAGATAGTGTTCTCTGCACAACTGCAATATATTTTCTGTTATACAGAGAAACAGATAACCACGAAGATTCTAAGGTGAGACAAGAGAGACAAAAAAGGAAAGTTTGAGATCTCAAGACAACACACTAACTACCATTCTGTAAGGTCAAGTGTATTGAGAGTGTCCTGAAGCATATTTACTACTTATTGTAACCTACCAGTTGAATATTTTAAGAGGTGAGACTGGGCTGCTACTGTTTCTTCAATTGTGCAAAACTCATGGTCTATGATTTAAGAGGTTGGCAACCTTATTTCTTTAAACACTGGCTCTTGGATTCTCAGATAACAGAAATTTGTACTACTTTTTAGTAACAGGCAACATTAATTTTTTTAGTGTTCAAGTTTCACAGTCCGTGGCATTACAAAATTTAAAGCATATATGGCACATTAAAGTGGTGGCAAATCTAGCTGAAAAGCACTGCACAATGTTACACAATGGCGTTTCATAAACTCCATTGGCTTGCTGTCTGGTTTTGTCCATAGCACAAACTGATAATATGGGACTTTGAATCCAGTTGAAGTACTTTTACCTTTACAGCTACTGAAATAAACCACAATTCCATTGACTCTATCTTTCCAAGATTAATGACAAGATACTTTTAGAGGAGAGCCTCAGCTATAAATACTTTACCTGGCAAAGATATTTCCTAAATACAAAATATCAATCACCTTTCCTTCCTTCACCCAAAACCCCAAAATGTCATGGGTTGGTTGATACAACTCTGCAAGTAAACCAGCTATATTATTTAGGCTGTGCAGTGCAGCCCACATATTAAAGTGTACATTTAGTTTCCATGAATGAGCTTTTTGAAATCTTACATCATTTAGATTTCAGTTTCTAATAGACTTGGACTAGACTTAAGGTAATGTCATGTACAAAATCCCAAGTTTTTTGTTTTAGATCCCCATGCCAGCCATCTGGCATCAAACTGTAGATGTTTCAGTAACCGTTACAAAAATCCTTTATTGCCTTTGTCTTACAGTGTGATTGTCTGCTATGGAAGCAATTTTTATGAACGTATAATGGATAGTCTAGCCTCTTAACACCAGCCAAGCTAAGAGAAGGCTAGGAAGGTTTTATAACACACCTGTGACATTGACATCTGTCTTAAGATGGACCTGCAACATGCTGAGCCCCTGAGAACTATAGTTTTAACACCTAAAACTAGCCTGCAGGCAAGATGATATTTTTTTTTTCTCCCACAATTTGCAGCATTCCAAAAGCCAGAATTGTTCCAGGTCACGGACTGCCTAATGAGTCTGGATTCACACATTTTAGGTCAGAGATGAATATTGCTCACTGCTTCATACTGTTAAATATGATCAGTTTTACTTTTCTTTTCAGGGCTTAGCAGATACTGTAGCTTTCAAGAAACAGAGCAAACTTCTCCATCTGAGCCCAACTGAATAAAATTTGAGGTGACTTTAAAAGTTCAGAGAGATGTGAATGGAATTCCTGTGAAGTTGTTTCACAGTGCTTTTATATAATCAGCTACAAAGTTGCTTCACAGCCTTCAGTACATGGGAAATCAGCTGAGGTTCACTGAATTAAAAAGCCAGATCAAACGTACTCCAGCAGCATAAGATGTCCTGAAAGGTAAGTTAAACACATTCAGTTTCTAGGACAGTAGGAATTTAAAACAAGTCCTAGTGAGCCAAAAGAGGGAAAAACCCAACCAGCATACCTGGTCTGAGAAAAAGCCATGTGTGCAAACTGAAGTGATGCTGTAAGTTCTGATCTCTGTCCATTAACTGCAACCATCAGTGCCTCTTCTCTAGAGTCTGACTGCACACTCTCACATCAACTCATGCACACAAACACACTCACAGTCACACTCGCAGCCACATGCACACACACACGTGTGCACATGTGTGCAAGAGTGTGTGTGTGTGATTGTGTGTCTAAGTGTATCTGATGGTGTGTGCATGTGGCTGTGCTTGTGTCTCAGTGTGAGAGTGTCTGAGTGTGCAAGAGTGTGTGTGTGTGCTAGTGTGAAAGAATGTGTCTGAGTGTGCATGAGCGTGTCTGAGCTAGCTCTGAACCAGAGGGTCCAGGATGCTGGAAACAGGCAAGCAGCACACCTTTGGCTGCATGCCATGAACAACCACAAGCAAGCTCAAGGCAAGGACAGTTGAGAATCAATTTTGTGAGATGGTGAAAAGATTGAGTTCACCAGTTCAGCCACAGTACAGCCAGACACCTGCCTTGCACTAATAGAAGGAAAAATACAATTGGCACACGTGCAGCACTTGTACTCAGTAGACCATCTAACTCCAAAAGAAAAATTCTTAAATGTTCACAAGCACACAATAGTACTTCCATTTCTAGCAGAGTTGCTGCAGGCTTTTCACTTGTTCCATGTCTGACAGTCACTGAAACCTGCCCTAGCAGAGGAAATAAGTACCACTAAAGCCACTATGACTGTACTGTCCTCTGAGAGACCAACTGTTTTAGAATGCACTTGGAAGCAAGATAATATATTTTCATGCTGCTCTTTTGAGAAAAATTGAGAGAGAAACTGAAGGAGAAAAAAACCCAAGAAACAGAAACCAGCAAGCTGAGGGACTGAAACACTGGATAATTGTAGCATTCCTAACAGTATAGAAAATGTTCTCACACACACTTTTTAAATAATATATCAAGAATACATGCTGTAATGCAGAAGAGTAATTTAATTTTAAGTGTTTTCAATGACAACTTCACCATGTAACAAAAGCAATAAAGTTTGTGTGGCTGGTATGCCATCCTGATAGCTGTAACACAGGCATTCTTGTATGGACAAAACATCACTGCTGAAACACGCAAGCAACAAGTAAAACACAACCAATCGACTACTCTGACTTAATTAAGAAAAGCACACAGGTCAGAAATGCAAAATGGCATTCAGCTTGCTGCAAATAAAAGGCCCAGCCTGGGGAAAGAGGGGCAGCTCCCAGGATCCTGCTGCCAGAGATGCTGCAAAAGAAAGGAGGGCTGCTGGGACAAGTTGCACCTGAAACTAAAATGGGTATTAGGAACTCTAGTCGGATTATCTCAAATCAGATACAGACTATATTTGGAATGGATTTTAAATATCATTTTTTTCATACTGCATTCAAGAAGTAAAGGTTTCACATATGGGCTGAGAACTTAGAATCTGTTACAGAATTACAGTAGTTTGGAAAAAGTACAGCAGAAAAACTGCGCAAAAGAACACTCACTAATTTACAAATTTCTGCCAGGCGCAAAGCAATCTTCACCTTCCTTAGGGAGATTTGCTTTAACAGACAGTATCACTAAGAGAACAATTTTGTCTTTGTGATATGTTTATGTATTTTACTACTGGCACATATACACCTAATGCACCCAAATGAGCTATACTGGTGAAGGTGGCATATGAATTTGCCATGCTAATCCAATACACGCAGAGTAAACATCATCAGCTACCACTCAGCACCCCTGGCATCTCTTGAATTATGCACTATGACTTACAATGGCAAGGTGTTATCTCCATGTATTGAAGATGAATAATTACTTCTGCATCTTTGAACAACTATGCAATACATGAAGTTCTTCATTGTCAGCATCTCCCAGTAAATGGCCACCAAAGAACAGTATCAAGTGTCTAATTAAACTACATTTACCACCTTGGACAAGAGCATAGTATCAAATGAAGACAGGACTGAGAGTATTGTGTACATGCTCAGCACAGACAGATTTTCATTTTTCAATAGATTATTAGAGGGAAGATGAAGAGTTTCTATTTTATAAAACTAAGCCAGCAAAGATCAAATTTTATTTGAATTAACTTCAAACATAAGTAGAAATTTAAGGTAGCCAGTGTTTAATTTATACCTATTCAATTACTAGCTCTCCTATCCTTTAGGACAGACCTCCATTTCAAGAGACACCTTGACATAAACAGAATTTGGTGAGAAGTGCAGTACTAGGTATACCTGACTAGAGTATGATTTTTAATTAATAATTAATAGGCTTAATAAATCTTTTGAGAAATCACACTGCTCTTAGTGCACAGGTCTTTAGTACTTGTTCTGTGCAGTGGACAGGACTATAGTGATGACTACCAGACTTTATAATCAGAGTAATCATGTATGACAGTGCCACCTTGATATAGAGGAAACAATTTTATAGGAGGAAATACTCCACAGTAACATAAGTCGACTATCACAAAACAGATTCCAGTATCACCCAAGTCCTTTATTTCTTCTGCACAGAGATCCCTACCTCAACCTTTCTTCCACACACAGAACTGGAAATGAAGGGCCTTTAGCATCTGCTTCCCCTGCCCCAGTCCAGCTGTGCTGAGCTGCTTCAGCCCGCAGACATGCACTTGGAGGAGCTGGAAGGCTCAGTGCTGACATGCTGCAATGCAGAGCAGCTCCTGCCTCTGCTGCATATCAACTTAAGTGATCAGCATCCAACCGGCAGTAGAGAGCTCAGAAACATTTATTTTACAGGCAGGGATGATGACAGTGATGTTTCAGATATCTAACCTGGATTCTCTGCAAGTGCACTCATGACAGCCAAGGAAATATTAATGAAAATAAACCAATAAACCTACTTCCTCACCCCAGCCTAATAAAAAACACTGCACTGAACCCTCATCATCTTTTTAAAATACAGCAGCCATGATCATTTCTAGTCTGGTACTACAGTGATTTTAGTGAGAACTTTTAATGGATGCAAAGTGACTTGTCCTTTGCAGAGCAAGCTATTGACAAGCACTTTTCTGTATGTTTTTTATCACCTGTGAGACCTGACCAGCCCCAGTACCAAAGACACAAGTCTAGCTCTGACAGCATGGCACAGTGCCTGCACTACTCAGAGAGCAAATTGCCCAAGACTGCATTCACTGCAGATGGAGATGGCAGGCAAGTTGTATTACACAGCCAAAACAGTTCTAAAAACAAAGGTCATTTCTACCCCAGTCATGCCCCTTTTTAGCTTTGTTTTTGTCCAATAAACAGACACCACCTCCAGTAGCCATGCAAAAACTTCAACCTATTAAGAAATAATATTAATTCTCTACAAAAAAATATGAAAACATTGTATTTCATTTATATTGGAATATGTGATGAAGTTAAATACATCAGATCACCAAAGTTTACAATAGCAAACTTTTTTTCCTGTGCTCTTCCCTAGTTTCATAAAGGCATCCCAAATTCAGCAGCTTACCTGGTCTTGCAGAGACATAACAGGGTTATTTTTGGTTGTATTGATATGTAGAACATGGTATTTGTTCTTTGCACAGAGATCATAGGCAATATTTGTGAAGGATGTGCTGGCAGTCTTGGGTACTCTGTTGTAAATAATCACCACATCATCTTCTTCATCCAGTGTCACATCTTGTCGGGGACCATCAACTGTATGACGTTGCTCTATTTCTCTGACTTCATGCCTTGCAATAGCCCTTTCTGTTAAGGAAGAAAAACATAAAATTTCAATGTAAGTCTCAACAGTTCTGAAGTTCAAACTTTAGAACACAATCTGGTGAAAAGCAGTAACTCTTGAGCAATAAAGGAAACACTAGCTGTACTATGTATTTCTGACATATCTGAACAAAACTTCATCAATAAAAATGAAGGAAAGACAGTCCAACACAGAACACAAAGCCTAGAAAACAATATGCTTAAGGAACACAGACCATACTCTGTGACTCACACTGATGTCATTGCCTTCAGAGTCCTCATCTCTAAAGGAAAGTCGATCATGCACTATGAAAATGGTGACATCCCTGAAATATCCCACATGATTTCTATAATACCCCTAGTTAAAAATTATAATGGAAGAAGATTCTATTAATTTTGACAAGAATAGAAGCAAGGAGTGCTTACAAAACAGGTAACAGACTCATGTTTTTTTGTTCCAGATAAGTATGTACTTTAGTACAATTTGTAATACAGATGTCAAAGCACTTTTTTTTTTTCTAATGCAATCATGTATTGAAATGTATCAATAATGTATTCAAAGAAATCTGCATTTATCAACAGTGTAAGCTGAAGTTGGTATCACAAGAGTAACCTGTAATTCTCGGTACTGTGTTCTTTTACAGGGTACAGCTCTTTATGGATGACACACTTTTAACAGCAGCAGCAGCTCTTGACCTTTACTTCCCTTGATTCTTTAGCCCAGCTTCTTCTATTCTCTTTCACCAAATCTCTTTAATTATAACATAAAATCACTTCTAAAGCAGAATCATCAAACTGTGAATAGCCTACCCTGTAATTCCACGTAAATTGTCTTAAACCACAAACTTCCATCTGCCTGAAATGCTTAAAAGCTTAAACTCACTCACTCTATCATATGCTCACATCTCACACCCCATAACTAAGTTACATCAGTAGGAAAATGTTTGTAGGAAATGCTTATTGAGTGTATCTCAATTTTCCACATGACATCTGTTGCTCCCCACTACATCAGTCACAGTTTTTTGCTCCTTCCTTTCTCATTTGCTACCTCTCCCATCAATGCTGGCAAACATCCTATTTTGGAAAGAGATGAGGCAAGAGACTCAGGTTTCATCTCTCGGAAAATGGCTGCAGAAGAATGGGGCTGGCAACTCCCCTTCCTGCCAGGTAATAGATTAGAAGAAGCATTTGGTAGGGAACACAGTTAACCATGTGGCTGCCCAAGGCTACATGGATAGTGAATACCACCTAGAGAGGCTGAAATGAAACAAATTTGATTGTTATTTTCTACACCAGAGTAGAAGATATAAGCTAGATTTAATCATAGCTGCACAGAACCCCAGGGCTGATGACGCTTACGTGGAAGAGAGACATTTGTGAGAAAGAGATATGATTTGCAAGAGGATTGATGAGAAACATTCTCTAATGAGGTATTTTAAACCTTGATGATTCAAGAATTAGCGTGATAAGGGCACTTTAAAGACCATACATAAGATATAAAAGCTGCATGATTGGATGCAATTAGCAGAAAGGCTATTGCATCCAACCACCTTCAGCTTCCCATTGCAAGGGAGAAAGCAAGAACTCGGGTAAGGAGCAGAACCTTCACAAGCCTGATGTATACAGACAGTCCTATTATGAAAAAAAGGAGGCTTCACATTTCAAACTAAAACAAAAACTGATCTTTAAGATGAAGCACTGAAATCACCGTTTTGAAATAACTAAAATAGTTAAAAAACAAAATCTGAAGTGAAGGATATAAACTGCTGAAGTGCAAGAGGAAGCACTATCTAACCTGGTAGATATCTAACCTGGTCAGCCATCTTGAGGGCCTATTTCATTCTGCTCTAGTCATTACTGAGTAATAGAGTAATGAATATTGCAAATTTTGTAAAAGTGCACATTTTTTCCCAATCACAAACAGCTGGCAGTTTTTCCTTTGAAGTTAGGAAGCTCTTCTGCTACTTACTGAAAAGTCAGTTTAACTCTTAAAATTATGCATATCAATTTTTATTTATAAGGTTAGTTAATTTATTATTTGGAGAGAGGAAGAGATCCAATAATGGTAAGATGCAACTGAAAATAGTCTTTGGGATATCTATGTAATCAGAAGTTAGAGAATTAATGGGCATATGATTAACTACTTCATTTGTTCTTCTATAACATTTAAATAATCTTGGAAGTAAAAGCCCTGTAATGGCTGCAAAATGAAAGATACTTATATGTTTTTAGAAATATGGTACAAAATGCAATGTTTTAAATACATTTTGCATGTGGAAGATAGGGAGTTGTATTTACCAAATATATCATGTTTACCAAAAAATCTCCTTAGATGACAGCCCTGCAAATATAATTTTGATTACAAGAACCTGTCTACATATGGTTGGACTGATTTCACTGAATTCAATTCTTAAAAATTCTAAAAATCAGGATGGGTGATTTCTTTCCTCTCAGAGATTCAGTGGACAAAATGTCCAACAGTCTCATTGTTTTCACTGCATTCTATTTAAACTTTGTGTTGTAGGAAAAACACACAAGCCATTTGTGTGTTTTAAACACTATTACGAGCCAAATGCTTAAACAAGGTTAAGATCATACACTCTAAATTTCACATTACATAACTACACCCATTTTAAAAGATAAGCAGCATTTAAGTAAGTGACACCTTTGAGTACAAGACAGGTTTTCATAAAACTATAATACAGGATCATTTTAAGGCATAAAATCTTCTGTCTCACACTTTTTTATTATTGCTTGTTGAATTTCCCTGTAATACACAATATAATTGCTATACCCTTGGGATAAATTCTGTTCTGTCACCTGCAGCTCTCCTGCAAGCAAACTTTCATCAACTGCAACTTGCACATAGTCAGCATCAATATGATCAGTGTAATAACAGTTGCTGAACTGATTATTTACCAGCATATGAATTACTTGCAGAAAATCCTTACTTGGCTTAAGTAGCTGCTTTGTAAACAGCAGAACAAGTTTGTTTTCTCACCTATTTGTCTACATGTTCTTCTAAATCTGCCTTCATTCTATTTCTGTAACTCAGCCACTTGGCATGATGTGCATTTCTTGAGCCATCCTCTTGTAGCAGTAAACCACAAAGTATCATGGCTAGCAACAAATTGGTTTGCCAGTCACATGCTACCCGAAAATAACATATAATGTGCAAATTATGTCTTCTCCTTCACCAGAAGCACTAATAGCAACATTTCATCCTATGCCATCACTTCAAGGTCACTGCCCTTTCAAGTCAAAGCAGTTTTTCAACTAGTTCAAAAGTTACTAACAAGAAACATTTGGAGAGAAATGGACAGGCCAAGGATCTCAACTAATAAAATCACCTGTGAAAATGCAGTGGACCTATACATACTTCTAAAAATATTTGAAAACCCAGCTGAACCATATTTACATAATTACAGAAACAAATCACCCAAATGAACACTATTTAAATAATTATAGAAACAAATGACTGGGATCATAAGTAGTTATTAGTCTACATTCCTTGCACATTCAAACAGATAAATGTCTTAGGTAAAACAAACTTATTAGCATTTACTTCAAATCCAAGTGTTAACTGCATAACTGCATACAAAATCTTCCCAAATAAAATAGTATGTCATGGATTCTAACAACTTAAAGATTAACACAACCAAACATTTCAAATCCCTCACATTTTTCACAGAAACATAAGACCCTCCTGGGATTTCTGAACAAAGAAATCTATCACAATCAGAAATTCTTCTTTACCCTCTAACTTAGCACTTACCACTTTTGATGAAAGACACATTTAGAGCCTTGCTGGCTGTCAAAATCAAGTTCAAGTAACTGGAAGAATAATTCAGAGCATATGGCTCCACTCTCCCAAATGATGTTCTTTGTCCTCTACATCTATTTTCCTTCTGTATGTATCTACAGATATTATTCAGGCTCTCTCTTCAATGTGTCTTATGTGCCTGCCATGCTTCATTGTGATAGATCCCACTCAGATGAGGAAAGTCTCAATCTTAAAATAAATTCTAGCTCAGCAGCCTTCAAATGTTGCCCAACAGAAGAAAAAGACATGGATTCAAACTTCAGTCACACTGGATGAAGTGAAGGAACTGGCCAGCTAGCCTTGATAGCACCGCCCCTGAGCAAACTGCTGCTGTATATTTACACTACTGGACACCACATTAAACCAATAAGCAGGCTTCTTCCAGTTGGGAGCAACATGAAAGCCAGCTGACTTGGTGTCTCAGCTTTCTTTCCACTGTGCTCCCAGGCCAATCAGGCAGGCAGCTGGTAGCCTGAGGCATGGAGCAGCTCTCAAGCTGTCTCCCTGCCCAAAAGCTTCATTAAATGCATGATTGGCCTAAATACTGAATCTGAGCAGGACTGCAAACCTACTCACTATGGACTCCATTCTCCTCTGATGAAGAATGAAAACTGAACAACAGCTTAAAACCGAATCATAAATCTGTAGCAAAGTTGATGTTCTGAATCATTTTCAACACCCACCATATACACAGCCTTCATCCATCACTGAAATGTGGTCTCCTCTGGGAGCTGCTTAGCAGCACACGACTTACAAACCAGAGTGCAGCTGTATGTAGATATCAATACTTCAGGGATGGAGAGAAGAAGAGAAAGAATCAATGGTACTATGACAATTTATGGCCATGGAGGACTTGTGTCACTATACCCAATTACATCTGAAGGAAAAATATCAATTGAATTAACAAAAAGTGCCTGAAGTTTAAATTTGTGCAAGGCATCAGTATTAACATACCGACTTTTTCAAAGACCTTTATAAATAAGAACTCTATTCTGCTCTAGTTTTAAGTCCTACTAAGAGCAGAACCACCATGGGCTCTCTAGAAACTTCATGAATTAAAGACCAACATGTATTTGGGGCAAAAAATAATAAAAGAGATTTCTAAGAAACAAAACTGCAATTTCACTTATTTTTTTTCAGTCATGCAGCAAGAACACTGGTACCCAAGCAGCAGCCCACTGCCCTTAGACAGAGGGTAGATGGTCTTATTGCATTCCCAGCTCCTCACTCCCACTACCACCAATCACTTCACAACTCCAGAAATGCTGGTTAACAATGATAGCACTCAGGGAATGACACCTGTGCAAAGCACTGCTACTGCCTTATGCAGTAGCCATAACTTACTCAGGTTTAGAGAGTAACTTGGACCTTTTGCTTTCTTCTTTTCTTAGATATTTATTTGTGTAGTTCAGAACAACTTTCCTAATTAAAAACATCTTAAAACTCTTAAGGTATTTTATTTGCATTTTAGGCAAAAAAAAAAACCCAGAAGGTGCATAGTTAAAACATGTCTTCAACTCTAACTACAGCATCACTGCCATGACTCCTGCATACTGCACATAATGCTAACTATCAAGTTAGGTAAAAATCTACAGAAGCAAAATGTTTAGGCACCATGATGTATATTTAAAAATAAGCATATGTCCATAAGCTTTCCAACTTCAGATTTAACTGTTTTGCTTGACCCAAGCTTGACTTCAAGTTGAAGAATTAGCATGAGAACAAACACAACAATCACCATTCATCTCCCAGTCACTTGCAATTTCTTGTTTCCTTGGGACAAGTAAACAGAGAGCTGTAAAGGATGTAATCACCCAAGGAAAAGGTTTGTGACTTTTCAGAATGCCAAAACTGTCAGTAAACTGTTACGAAGCACTGTGACTATGACAAGAGCAAAGAGTAAGTTGCAAACCAGGGATTTGTTCTCTAAATAATAAACATCAGCTGAGTATATAACAGTAGGGTTTGCTGTTATTTATAGTGCCTTAATACCTTAATGCAGGTATCCAGTGTTAGCAAGAGAAGTTAATGGAGCTGTTTTCCACACACGTACAGTTGTCACAAGCATTTCACTATACAAATATGCTTGTCACTCCTTCAAGAAAAATCCAATTCAAATAGTGAAAAAAGCAAGATCAATATAGAGTGTCTGACTATTTAGTAAGGCAGCCTGGAGACTGGTGCTTATCTATATATTTTTTTAATTTATATTATTACATGAGCTTTCTGCAGCCATATAATAATTTACTTTTTAAAAAGGGTATTGACTAGCAAAAAAGCAAAAATAATCACTAAATTATCTGTTAAGATAATTGAAAGGCCTATATGTAAGGACAATACAATAAGGACTTATAATTCTAGTAAGTCGCATCAGGTTTAATAAAACTAATTGCTAAGACATACTGTTATTTGCAACATACGGCACTTATACCCCTGCTTGTCTTCACACATCTTGGCTAAACTAACCTAATCTGGAAAACAAGCTATTGCCATCTGGTCTAACAGCCAAAAAAAGGAAGACAGCAAACAGCACTGCCTTCTGATCAGAGCAGCAGCTGACGTGGTTAAGGTAGAAGAGATAAACATTTTACTAGGAATCTTAGGAAGTCAGAGTACCAAGAATAACCCTACAAGAACTCTGTGTAGCACCAACAGATAGAGCGTGATATTTGCTGAATTGACACCGGCTATGTATAGATTAAGCATTTACAGTGATAAACATGATTTCTAACCTTAATGTTGTTATAGGAGTTTGTGCAAAACAGAAGTTTTGAAAGAAGTTTTAGAAAACCAGAAATGAGTCTGCGTGCTGCATGAGCCCCATGGTTGATAAGTCATAACAGAATTAATTTTAATCACATTTTTTTAATTCTGATTAGATAAGCTCTCGATTATATTTTGTTTTCTTTATGGAAACCATCTATCTTGGTCTTAGCTTAATTTAAGAACTTCAGTTTAATTCTGTACCCTGGCTGCTTTGTATAGAAATCAGAAGTAAGTTTTATTTTTCTCTCAAAAATGTGAATTGTTAATCAAGATATTTGCTACCTCATGTAGGTAAAATATCAACATAGATAAAAAATACTGCTTTACCTTTTTTTCCAGTCTAAGGTTTGCAGCCTAAAGACCTAATCTGCAAGATCAAAAAGATAAGCATGAATAAAGATAAGCTCTAACAACATACAGACCACTTAAAAATCACGTTTCAGGAACATCAAAGCCATTTTAAGTAAATGAAAGTACAAAAGCCACCCTATTTTTAATTAAATGCTAGAATTACAACAAACACTAAATTAAAACGTTTTTATTATCTCTGGAAAACTTTTTTTGCTGTATCCTTCCCCTCTTCACACTTAAGTCCTAGCTATTCTCAGGCAGAACTAGGAATAAAAATACAGGCAGTATCAACCTGGTTCCTTCATGAATAAAATAATCACCTGCTTTAAGAAGGGGAGCCCTTCCCCTTTGATTTTCAGAGGACTCAAGGGAGCAGAGGCCCTGTGCACTCAAGGAGTCCATAGAGAGAACAAGACAGTGTCCTCTCAACACACCCCTCCCTGGCCGTACTCTGAAGCTCAGCTGGACTTTCATGAGAGAAGCCCACATGAAATCCTCAATACGAGTTTCAAACCATGCATTATAGAAAATTTCTGACAACTATCAGCTAATGCAAACCTTCCAGAATCATCTTCTCCATGCTAAGAAACAGTGGCAATCATATTTCAAATACTTGCATATCAACATCACAACTATAAATCTCTTTGCAGCAGACATTGATTAGCAAAATCAAAAATATACAAGCAAGAGCTTGACCTCATTTCATGTCAGTGTGATATAGAGCTCCTTGTGCTTGGTAAAAACAGAAACAGTCCAGGCTAGTGATGTGTACAGTAAGGTGGTTTTGTACAAAAAACTTCCCTCTGGCAGGAGAGCCAGCTGGCTCATTGCAAGCCTCTTGGTGTTAATCCTGATTTAGATTGGATTAAGCTTTTTAATTAAAAGGAATTCTTTTCCCACATGCATGAGAAATATTCTGATCTTCTCCCAGATCTTTTTTTGAACAAAAAGGACTATTTGATGAAAATTTGTCCAGAACAAAAGGGCAAACAATTCCTTCAACTGCATCTCAGGTAGCTGTTACAAAAAGCTAAAAACAATTCCAGCCCCCTGCTCAGTACTTTGGTCCCACACTAGTGAGGGATACAATAGATTTGTATTCATCAATCTCTACCAATGCTTCCTAACCACAATACAGCACAATTATTCATTATCAGAAGACATCAGTGAACTTAGTAAAAGTCAGAACTGCCAAATGTTACGCTGGGTAAGGCAATGCCATTGAAATAAAAGACAAAAAGAATTCCCCCAGTAAGTCCAGAGAAAAAGAGGAATCAGGATTCTCTTTTGGTATTTCAAATTCATTAAAATACTCATTTTATGACATGAAAGTTGATTTAGCTTTAGATACTGCTTTGTTAGCCATCAGAATTCCACAGGATACAAGGAGTTGACTGGTCTTGAGAAAAAACCAAACCACTTGAGTTACAACCAAACACTAGGAACACCCACATGTCTGGTCAGATTATCCTTTGCAGACAAAAAGACTTTCAGTAGTCAGATTTTATTTTATACAAAGTAATCTGCTTCCAACAATAGTCAATAGGCTAAAATCTAGCATTAACCCATTTCTAATAAGGCTGAAACCTGCAGAGCTCTATAAGGCAATAATCCTTTTGCTGCCATTGAGAGCAGAAGTGTTTTGAACTGTCAATACCAATGCACTGATGATATTTTAACTTGATTTTAAATAAATATTACACAGTCAGCACAGGTAAAATGATAAAACTTGATTTTAAAGAAAGGTTTGTGGAAACTTCACAGCCCAAGATCCCAAAGGCACTGTGACACTGGGAAGTCTGTGTCCCCACCAGAGGTGCAGGTATTGGTCTGAACTCAGCTTTCCCCAGAGAAGCTGTACAGCCATAACACTTCCTTTCTATGCCAGTATGAAAACTACTGAATTAATCTAAAACATTTCCTTTCTATTCTTCACAACTCCATTCATGAACTCAAATTTTCCTGAGGTGCTTTTGGTTTAAGTCTCCAGTGACCATCAATGATTTCTGTATATACTATTTAAATTTCCCTTGTTGTTGCATTAAGTCTCCATCCTCAAATTCCATAAGCCTCAATTACTATTTTTGCATATATGAATAGTAAGGTTCTAAAGTCCATTTCTGTGTTAACAAGCTGCAACCATGTAAGGATGTATATGTATATTAATATTTGTTGGTAATTCTAATAAAGCATGTATGAAAAAACACACAAGTCTTCCCTTCTGCTATATGCAATGGAAGTTACAACTTTAGAATTTTAAATCAGAAAGATATTTTAATCCAAGCCATTACTAGGGGGAGGGGCTACAAAAGCACTACTATAAACCTCTGTGGGAGGATATACTGATTGCTACAGTTTTTCATAAGAAATGCATTATTTATCTGGGATACTGCAAAGCAAAAAATACCACTGGTGAATTCTGAGGACACATCACCTTCCAGATACACGTTAAATAGTGAAGTTGCTCTTCAGACTAAGCGAGCAGAGGGAAACTTGAAAAGGACTTCTTTGTCATGATACAGACTCTCTGGCAACGTTGTTACATAAGGAATAAAATAAATTTTAAAAATAAATAAATGGAAATAAAATAATTTGAACTTTGACTCATGATACTCAGCAAATTTAATTGCAGTGGTTAAAGAGGGAACTACCCATGTGACAACAGTGCTCAGAAGACATCATATTATGGTAGGAACAATTCATACACAAGTTTGGGCAGAAAAGACAGAGGGAAAGTCAAGAGGCAATAGTCCTCTACAGTATGACGTGGTGCAAAGGAAGCTCTGTGATGAGTGAACACTGAAAACGTGCATACTCTCATCCTTCAACTCCTCAGTTACTGTTCCATATCTATTTCATCATTCTATCTTCTGTTCCAATTCACAGTTTATCACTAAAAAGGCAGAAACACTATGGCTGTATGTAAGTTGTAAACACTACCCTCCCTTGCGCATATCAAAATAATTTCTGAAGTCTTATTACTTCTACATTCCTAGATTAAAGTAACTTCTCTTAGTTTCCAAACAGCCACCTTAAAATATTTTCACACCTCTTCTGACACCTAGTTCATACCCACTTATCTTCTTCTTTGGAAGGCAAGGATATCTTGGGCTGACATCAATATGCAGGGTTAAAATTGACTCAGGGTAAAAATTCTCACTACGTTTCATACATCACACTGTCAATGAGGAAATGGGTCACTTTTCATCAAAGCGAAATTCTCAATCTAATTTCTTGTAGATCAGGACTTCACATCCCTGTACACTACTAGCCTATGACCAATTGAGAACTCTTAATCAAGATACAGGGTGAACCGCTGTACGTATGTATAGTGATTTTTTCAGCAAAACAATGTAAAATTTGAAAGAGTTTATTCTGTCCAAGTGGCCTCCCCTCTGTGTTCCCAAATGTGAACATATTATCCCAATGCTAATTTGGTTAAAGTAGGAGCCATTTATTCCAGAGGCTACGGAAAAGGCCCCTCTCTTGTAGTCACAAGACTGCAACTACAACAGGTAGTAGAAATTTCACTTGACTTTATATGTGGCACTTAAGAAGTACCTGGAACTTCAGTAGTTTTGTATGCCCCATGAACTATTTTAACCTGTTTTTCTCTGAAGTACAATTTCAGTAATATATTGACTTCTAAAAGCTGTATTTACAATTATTTACTTTTTTAAGTTTAGTAAGTTTTATTTCAAAATCCATTTCCTGTTGGACGAAAAAGCACAGAGCTGCCACAGCTCTGTTCTGCTTTTGCGCCTTCCAGCTGTTCAGAGAGGGGAAAAGAGTTGGTTTAGGTATTGTGAGGTTTTGTTCGTAAATCATGCCTCTCGGCACCTTTGAAGCGAAGGAGTTTCTCGCTGCTGCTCCCCGAGGAGGAAAGCTGACGGGGCATCAGAGCAGGGCACAACCCCGCGCCGCCGGCGGGAGGCTGCCGCGCTGCGCTGGGACGGCACCGAGCGAAGGGACAGAGCCAACGGCGCTGTCCGGCCCAGCAGAGCCGCGGGAGTCGCACTGGCCGGCTGCACTTCTGCCGTGGATAGAAGCATTGGAGAACGATCCCGGCTTTCAGCCCAGACAGAAACTCATCCAGTATATTCATCAAAAAAGCAGCTGAATCCAATGGCTTTCATTTTCCAAAATGGTAAGAGACCCGCTCCCTCAGGACTACAAATGTGACTAGTTCCAGCTTCTGAACCTGAGATGGAATACCCCCAGCTCCTCTGTGAAGGGCCACGCTGTGCAAAGCACACAGCCACGGGAGGCAAACCATAGGAAATCAGCTTACCCATTGAAAACAGCTCTGAATTGGTAACAACTGAGCTGCAAAAACCCATAGAAATTCACATTATGCCACTGAAACAACTGCAGCAAACTGTCTTGGTGAAAGGAAATTCACCATGGATATGAAACACATTCTTTTCATGAAGTGAGAACTCTTGATAATAATTACTTAGGCTATTACAAAGCTAAACCTCACTAGGCTGAGCAGCATTCTGCCTCTCGGAGGAACTTTCAGCCCAATTTGGAAGTCACAGACAGCATCCTGGCTCATTTAACACACAATACAGCTGTCCTTAAAATAGTCCTAAACTGATAAATATTAAAATGATTTGTCATGTTAATTTTATTATTCAGATTATCATTACTTGTGAAAGTAGGAAATTCTCAGGCAGTACAGGTACTTTAAGATAACTTGATTGCAAAGTTTATGAAGAAAAGCAACAATAATTTACCATTTATCACAGAACACTTTGGGTTGGAAGGGGCCTTGAAAGGTTATCTAGTCCAACTTCCCCGCAATGATTTACAGTCAGTTGTGCAAAAATCAAGACTGATGTGATGAAGAGCATGAGTAACACAGGTAAGGTTTTTTTATTTGCTCTTGTTTCCTCACCATACAGGAACATGTGGTTCCCATTATGAAGTCCTTCCTCCCAGCTGGGAAGGGTAAAAATCTTCACTGTAAAACATATGCTGACACACATCTTTCAAAAGCTAGAGTTTTAACAGTTTTATTAATTAGTCTAAATCACCTGAGTTCTCAGAATTAAAATTATATCTGTTGCAATAAATGCTCCCTAATCAAGCTGTCACTAGCTGAGAAACACACTGCAGAGATCAAAGAGGTTTGCAACTAAAAAGCATTTCAGCAATTTTCCTGTTTCTGTTGCCTATCTGAATCTAAGGATGTATTTTATTTTCTTATTTTAGCATAGTAATACAACTATGCAAACCTTTCTTTTAAAAAATACTGTCACTAGAAAGATGAGGCACTATCTTTGCTAATTAATGGAAATTTTTGCATCAAGAGAGCAGTCTTTAAAATTAGTTTTGTGCCTTCAAAATTATATGAAGTACTAATTTACAAAAATAATTAGTATGTACAACAATCACTTGAAAACCTATCTCCTGCTATAGGACATTTCCATTGGGCAGCAATCTGGACTGCATTATAAGACACTATTATACATGAACAGATGGAAATCATAAACTGATATTTAGCTACAGATTTCCTGTCAGAAACTTATATAAAAAGAAAAGAAGGAAATATGCTTAACACTTTCAATTAGCCAACATCAAATCACTGAAAAAAAAACAGAGGCATCCGTGTAACGCCTATGAAACAGCAACCTATTTTAATCCATATCTTTCATGTTCCTTACATACCAGATAATCTTATTTATGCCTACGTTTTTATTCTTAGGCACACAATAGAGGATCAAAAACAATAAACTACCCATGAAAGAACACACACACATTTCAGTTACAGTTAAAAATTAAGACTTCTCAGGTTTGAATTCTTACAGTAGAAGCCATTGAAACATTACAGAGCTTCACAGGTTTGTCAGAACTGATTATTGTATCACAGGCCAATGTATTAAATTTTCCCATGGTAAGCTATAATGAACTGTCTTGGCTAGAATAGCAAACATTCAGATATGAAAGAAACTCAAGTCGCAAAGATTAAGGTATGTAACACCAAACTACTATGAAAATAAACTGCTCCCTTCGTTTAAGGACAAAGTAATATCAGCTGTTGTAATCAATATGATTATTTTGAAATACAGTATTGTCTTGTATTACATTTAATTAGAACCTTCTGCTTCACTGCCAGGACTTAAAAAGAAAAGTAAATATTAATGCTATTAAAACACAATACAGAGATGATCAGTAGCTGAACATGCCATCCAAGAGGAATGGGGAGTATGGGAGATAAGGTACAGCTGTCATTTGGGTCATGGGAGCTGTATTTCACAACTAATAAAATTGATAACTTCAGCTACCTGGAAACTAAAAAAATCTCCAAAATATTATTTCATAAAACATCAGAACACATTAAGTACTACATGAATGTTTCCTTCTGCATGTAAGTCAATAGTAGCGTGAATTTTTAGTCTGCGTATAGACTGAGTTTGCTATTTTCTTCATGGATTTAGCAATGAAAGTTTGTAGTATTATTCTCCTACACATTCAGCTTCCTTAATTTCATTTTCTTTCTGCACAAACACAATACAAGCAAAGGAACATACAGTCTTCTTTCTGTTTCAATACTGTTAGAGACCAACCAACCTTCAGGATCACCGATGACCTCCAAAAGGATTTGAATATTGGAGGGCCTTACTATTAATTACTCTAGGCTAATAACAGTTAGGAATTCAGGCACAACCAAGACAACACACTTAATTCCCCATTTCACATAGTGAATCCATGAGGTCAAACTGTGGTAAACATGGGGAAGAAAGAAACTAATTGGAAAGAAAAAACAATGTTTAAGTTGGCTATCAGAGTATGTTGTGCTATTCCACACTCCACTAAAGAGCCAACACTTAATCCAGAATTTCTTATTCACATGTAAATTCACATATAGTTGCATTAAAGTTCAAAAAGTCTGTGTTTTTATTAACTGAGAGCTGGGAATAGTCTACACAAAGTAAACCTGGCAGCTCACAGCTATCTCAAACTTACCCTTGGGGAAGAGCACCAGAATTCTGCAATATTTGTCTGGACACAGCTAATAAGCCGAGTCATTCATAATTAACAGTGTTCTCCTTTAATTTACATTATGCAGCTGAGTAAGAACTTGTCTATTAACCCAAACTGGAGAGAAGGAGTCTGAAGGTTTACTGAATACCACCATTAAGACACAACCACAGTTCTATCAAGTGAAATTAAAATAAAAATAGACATTAAAAAAATCCGCTAAAAAGGTGGGAAACCATCTTAAGGAGTAGAAAAGTATACCCCTGTACACTACAATGAAAGAACACCAGGCACTCTTGATGGTTAACCAGATGCACTTGAGGTAAAGTAGTAGTGCTACTTTCAAACAAACAAAAATCCAGCAGTTTCAAAAGCTTTTAAAGTTTTTTTAGGTAGCTTTTAATAGACTTGAATGGGAACACTCTGAGGCCAGAAAGCAGTGAGCAGCCTGAGGATCCCATCTTCCAACCATTAGGCTTATGCAATCTACTGCCTCAGCCTTTTTTCTGTGGCTGCTTTATCAAAGAATAAACACAAATATTTGTTTATAAAGCCACAGGAATTGGAGGGGAATGGACATGTGGCTTTCTCTATCAGAAGAATGATATTCTTCATCTATCTTCTTATATGTAAGGCAGTTGAGCTAACATTAGGTCTTGTCCTAATGGATTTTGTTTTAGTATCTTCCAGCTCAGAGGTAATATAACATGACATACAAAAGGCTTGTGAACAGGCTGAGAACACTGGGGACATCACTTCAGCTCCCCTTAAACTCCCTCCAAGCACAAACTTCTGCTCTACAGAACATACCTATTATTATAAAATTACTCAAGGTATTTCTTTGTCCATTTATTAGAGGCTGAATAGGAACCAAGAATACAGAGCCACTGGTCTACTCAGATAAGGTTTACTAGCATGCAGCAATACATTCAAGTGAGGAACCAGAGGATCTTCCAATACACTTGGTATTTGTGCTGGCAGCCACAAATAACAGTAAACAAGTTTTTTTAATTGCAGACCTGTGAACTAAAGGGGAAGAATATATCATCCAATTCCTTTCTTCTCAAAGCTCTGCCACTGGGAAGACAGAGCACTTACTTCTTGTAGGGGAAAAGGACCTGCTACTCAATTGTAGTACACCCTAAAACAAATCCCAAATAAAAAAAAAAAAAAAAAACACCCAAAGTAACTCCCTGCCACCAACGCCAAAAACTGCTGATCAATACATGTTTATGCCAAGTACTTTATAATGAAGTTCACAGTTCTGAGTTTCCAGCTATGACGGCCCTACTTTGCGTTCTGTTCACAGCTATCAGGGTCTCCTCAAACACACCTTGTCACCTCTCACTGGTGTCATTTTAAGCACCAAGCCCGCAACTGTTCAGTTTCCAGTGTCAAATCTCCCCGGCACTTCCTAAACCCTCTGAAGCTCCTACTCCTCTGTCTTAAACACACCCAAATGTTAAGATGCCCACATACAAGTTGCTGTTGCCTAGTTTCCATTAACAACTACAAATAAAGTAACAGGAATAAAATGAAACACTTAGGAATAGAAACTCTTATTCTGATCTAAGAAAATCCACATTTATCAATTGATGCAGAAACAGTCTCCATATTAAGTTGAAAGACACCTCCCCCAGGTCAATCACACCTATAGAAAATAAACAAAAAATATTTTTTTATTTCAGGTAAGAGTTTTGTCCTAGTTTGCATTTCACAAATTCTATCCCTTAGCCAAAATTTGCTACCTCAACTTTGTTAAAGTTTATTCTGCTTTAAAATGCAGCAGGAAAATTAAACCCCTTCAAGCTGTCCCCTATCCCCTGCCTCCTTCTGATAGTGGAGGAAACACTGGGAGAAATTATAAGATGCAGTCACAATTTACTGAAAAATTGCAATAACCACAACAATATTAATAAAAGTGGGTTCACCACAGAACAACCAAAAACACTTCCTGAAGACAGTGCCCAGTGTGGTTTGCCAAAGGCAAAATGGTGACTGGCCCCATGCTGGGCCTGCAGTAATGGGAAAACCAAGGCTTAACTTCCCCCAGCCCCAGAACAGCAGGAAGAACCTGGTGGGACCCAACATGGCTCTGAACAAGTCAGCTGAGGCCTCTCCCGGGCCTGACTTTGTGGAGCAGGACTGGAACATTCCGTGTTCCAGTGTTCCAGCTGTGGCTCCAGCAGCCGCAGCGTGGGCCTCAGGCGGCTCCATTGGGCTCCGTGCCGGCCTCTCCCTTTTCCCTTGCTGGGAGCCACATCTCGGGCTCGCCAGTGCTGCCTTTCAGCACCAAACCACAAAACCTGCAGCTCAGAGGAACAGGAGGAGGCAGGACTTGTGAGAAGGGCTCAGTCCATCAGCCCGCCTGCAGGCTCACTGACCCAATGCTGGCAGAGCCCTCCCTCGAGCCCGACCTTTCCGCTTCCAGCCGCCTCCTGCAGACACCGCACCCGCGGTGGTACAGAATTAAACAGCGCTAGGCACTCCAGCCCTTTTCTCTATAACCACAATAATGTTTCAGGAGGTATTTACCTCTGGTAATCCACATACACTTCCTGAAAAAAATCTCACTTTCACCCTGAAGAAGCTGTGAACACTAGACAAACACAAATCACTCGGACGTATTTCTTCTTAAGCTCTCTTATATATGTCAAAGTCTAGATAATCACTGCGCTGTGGTAAAGAAACTATTTGGGTTTGTTTCAGTTGCGTTTGTTTTCTGCTCCGTGCTGTATTTTTAGAGATTTATCTCTCAATCCAAGTTAGTCATATGCATTTTTATACCTATATTTTGCTACAGAAAAAAAAAGAAAAAAGAAAATGAAAAACTCTTTTACAGAATAAAACATTGATATAGCAAGATGCAGATGACTAATATACAGACTAGGTGCTTGAAACAGCTTCTACTTCAATCATCATTTCCCTATTCAACTATTCTGTAAAATGAAACCAACCCTTGACTGACAAAAAAAAATACAAAAATGTCAAATTAAAGGAGTTTTTCAAGTTCCAGACATGTAATATTCTGCTGCTCATACTGGTGGTCTATAATTATGCAACACAGATATAGCATACTTATGCAAATTAAACTTACACTAAGGGATCAATTTCTCCATCCTTGAAGTACAGAGACCCAGCAGAATGTCTTATAGCACCAAAAACAGAACTTTGAGTGGAAAAAATTTTGCCAATAAAAAAAATTAAATATGCTCATGTATATTTGAAAGAACATGTTCAAGACACTAGAATTCTGATCTCAAAGTGAAAATATTCACTCTTCTGTCTCTCACAAAGAGAGCCCATTGTCAATATCTATTTTGGAAGCAACTATTATATATCAGCTTGCAATGCTCTTCCCAGCACTGAATGAATGCAAAAGTTCTCAATAGTGAACTGTTAATTCATGTCCCTTCAGAAAGAATCTGGACAATTAAAACACTGCTGTTCCTTCTCAAAACAAAGCACACCATCACATTCTCATTATATAACTTCAACTAATATGTACACTTTGTATACCAGTCAAACTCTCTGTAAAATCAAACCCAGTAATAATCTTTATGAAGCTGGTAATTAAACTTGTGCTTTCCTACCAGAGTGTCTGCTTCCTTTGAAGTATTTATAGTAGAGGTGATAACAGATGTCTCCTGCTTTTGTTTAGCTTTCCTAAAATTCCAGATGCCAGTGCAATATGTGTCAACTCCTTTGGCCTCTCAGTTACTGTAAAGAAGAGCTCAGGTAGACACACAGCAGGGCCTGAGAAGGACCATCCCTTAAGAGGAATGAGGAATGGGCCATGTGGCTGCTCCTTCTCAGCCCTACCTCCTATCTTAGCCTCCTGTCACAAACCTATCTCCATCAGTGGCTTAAGTCAGTATGGTAAACCACAAACAGGTGACAGAGTTTTCAATGGAGACACAGCAAAGAGCTGAAGGAAACCAAGGACTGATGCACATTTTCCATGGCTGTATTGAAATATAACAAAATTCACCTCCTAGGGACAAAGACTGATTCTCAGTTTGATCCTCTTAGGATTTTTCCTTTATCTGGAAAGCAATGCTAGACATTCTGGGAGAAAGGCATTTTGTCTAAATTCTCTGATGCTATGGAAATGTCATAGTCATCAAGAAGAAAAGGTTGGGATGGTAAAATTCAGACCACTATTTATTTTGCATAAAGGAAGTTGAAAGAAAAATTGGTATTTTTTTCAGTAAATTCATGGGCTTTAATCAAACAATTCACAGGAATAAAGTCACTATATACAGATGAATATTACAAAGAGAAAGCAAGTTATCATTGTTTTGCTATTACTGGTATCAGTTCCTTTTTTCCCTGCTGTTGTCCTACAGCTGTACACACAGACATGCTATTTATCCAAAAGAAAATGAATTGTGCAAGGTTACTGCAAAATAAAGGGTGTAGTCCAATGGTCTGAGTTTTAACACTAATAACAGATGACTTACCTCAGTCAGAAGCTCATACAAAACTGGCTTCTACCTGTGTGAACCAAGTTCAGGGACAGAATTGCTTCATACAGTCTGCATAAGAATTTTATGACAACTGAACACTGGGAGACAGTTAAGAGTACTGCATTAACTGAACCCACAGGAATGGCACTGAAATTTCAAAGCAGGCCCAGCAATACCACTATGGGCACAGTCAGTGCCAAGGGATAAAAGATGCTGTCACAGAAACAGGAAAGTGATCCTTTGGGGTTTTTTTTTTTAGTCCTCTTTTTCCTACAGTCTCAGCTTTCTCACTTTTCCATTCTACTTCCCTGTGCTCTGACATATCATCTGTTGGCCAAAACATTCCATGGGAGCCAATACACATTTCTCTTACCACAAGACCTCCTCCTGATTCCAGAAAGATGAATGCTAACTTTTGGACAGTCAATGAAACCAAGAAATACATGACACTTCTGGAATATGAAGAGAAAAAACCCAATCAAAACACAATAAAACTAACTCACCATAAAAAAACCCTCCAAAATGACATAGCCAATACAGGTTGACCGTGACTGATATTTTAATTAAGAGTGTCACAAATCATTTTCTTATGCCTCCTTCCATAATATTTTATACAAAATACCATTACAAGGAACAGAGGCAGTAAACAAATGACATCCAGCATCACCTTGTCTAAAAATAACTATTTCTACCTCTATATATATCTCCCTCTTTCTCTTCAGCTTTAAGCTGACTAGGTTTCTACTTTAACAATGGAGAGAGGAAACAAAGCAAAAGAAAACAAACAAAAAAACCTGCTTCCTTCAGGATGCAAGTCAAAAATCTTCAATGATTGTTATAAGCACCTGTTACTTTTTGGTTCCAAAGAAAAAGCAGTACCAAACCAGCAGAAGAGAATTATGACTCCATGAACAGCTAAAAATGGATCCGAGAAAGATTAGGGAAAGTTCAGGTAAGATTTATGTCAGGAGAGCTAGCAAAAGGAATGAGTTATAAAATATCAATCTATAAAACACTGTAAAAGAACATTTAATACAGAACTTGTAGAAGGGATAGTTAACATCAGTTTTCACCATGACAGCAGCTTGTAATTTAAACTAGCTGTTAAAATTGTGTTAGACATGCACATAGTAAAAATTAAATTTAAGACCTGCCCTTTTCCAAATGTTAAGAACAAGTACTTGATTAACATTATGTAAATATATTCCTATTTTGATCATGACCAAGCAGAAAATGTTCATTAAGATGCAAACACAATATGCTGAGAAACTGTCAGTCCACCTCTTCTGCAAATTATTCATTAGGAGTCAAGCACGACATTAACACAAATTTCTATGACAATAAATACACATAGATCTGAAGCTTAATGCAGGATGAAATGATGGAAACATTCAGATTTTGAGTGGTTTTAAATGTGTGACTTTAATACACTGCTACATAAAGTTTCATGACCAGTGATGGCCTGATTTATATTTTGTGAAACAGCATATTTGATAAGATAGAACTTTTTGGCTGTTCCCCACTAACACTATTAACTTAGTCAAAAGTTTGTAAAACTTTCCGATAAAAACTCCCACATATTTACATTTTTACACAATAAACAGTAAAACTACTACTGCTAGAGTTTAGTCCAATGTTTACTCTGGACTGGAAACAGAAATCAAAATTAGTGAATATGCTTATAAAGATTAAATAGACAATGTACTTTTTCATAGCTTTAAATGGACATTAAAAAAGAGAATGCCAGTTGCAGAACAGGTATTTCAAAGTAGCAGAAAAATAAGTACAGGTTTTTGTTTGAAGTTGGTTCTTGTAAAAATCTTCATAGATGTAATCAGAGAACCCATTTACCACATCAAAGGAATCTACACGAACACTTTTTAAAGCAGCTGCACAAGGATGGCACTAAGTTTTCATGTTTAGCCAACAAAAAGCAGTGGTTCCTTCCCTGCTCCTTCCTCCAGCTACCCTCCCAGATTCCACACCTGGGGGAATAATCAGAGGGAATGTACTTGGGCTCAGACCTCAGTTGTAGTATCACAGTTCTCTGTAGCCCTGACACAAAAGAGCAGCTAATATTTCAAGAAGGGTGTCCTGAAATCTTATTCAAGTTTGTTTCTCAGAAGAAAGACTTCAGCTGCACACCAGAATGCACATTTTATTTTCTACTTCTTCAACAGAATGTTCTGACAAATAGCTAGATAGGATTTATTTTGCTGCAGCATCACCTTATGCCCTACTCTGATACTAATGCAGTTTTCTAATATGCCTTAAATTACCTGTTTGGGCACTTGACATTAAGGGAGCTGTAGCAAAAGTACATTCTGTGTTAGGTTTGAATCTTGCATACTGCAGAGGGTCAAGATAGCAATGAATTATCTACTCAGTGTAGATAATTCAATTACATTATTGCATTGCACACCTTATCAAAATCTGTTTAATCACCAGTGTCCTTTGAGAATGACAATAAACATACAACTATCAGGAAAATAAAAATCAGCTGTTAAAAGCCTACCTTTCCCTACTCATTTCTCTGGTGTCTATCAAATGACACAAAATTATATACTTGGGGGTAAAAAACCAGGTGAGCAAGTATCCACTCCCTGCAGTATCGGCTCTGACAAGAAATGACACTTCCCAAAGTAATTACAGTTTAAGAGAATTGTGTTTAGTTAAACCTAACTGTTGTAATTCGGCCCCTTGAGAAGAAAAGGATAGCTGGTTTGCAGAGTATATCAGCATGGGACCAAGCTGCCAGTACCTGTATAAAGACACAGAAAGATTGTTACGTATCTGTTCATGAAGCATGAATTTCATTCAACAAAATTGTAAATTTTAATTATCACACTTACCTTACCTAGACATCTTGCAGTCTGCCCTGAGGGTAAGGCCCAAGATATCAATGATGCCGTCCTACACTGCAATTAGACGTTATCCATTTATCTCAATTAGGTGAGAATTCATCCTCATATTTTAATTCCACCAATGTGGTTTCCATGTGGAAAAATGGAGTAGCAGACTACCTCAAATACACAGTTGTGACTGTACACATACCAAATTCACATACTTTGCTGTATTTTTCTGAGGGCCCCTTGAGACATGCAAGCTCTGCAAGGTCTGGCACCATGTGATATTAATTGCTCTTCATCAGTTGTGATTTAATAAAATAGGGGAAAGAAGCTCTGGCAGATCCATTCAAGATGTGTGTTTCCCCTCCCCTCCAATACAAGTACTAATTATATAATGACTTTTGTTGGTATTTTTAATTAGGAAGTATGTGACTGTTAGAGATGAACATTCTCTTTAACAGTAAATTTATTTCGCTTTTTAAAAGAAGAAGCTTTATTTCCCTGAAAGATGTCCTTGTCAGGTGAAAGTCATGCCAAAATTCCAAAGGAAAATGTCAGCAGTGCTATTAGTGCTATTAGCCTCAAAAACAGATGCAGTGCTAAGTAAGAACCTGGCTATATTTCTCAGCCTGTTTCATAGACAGCAACTAGTTTTGAAGAGGTAGGTTTGCTGGCTTTTATATGCATCCATTTTGTTAGACTTAAGCTCATTATTGCTTAGGTTTTCGATTTTGATACTCGATGTTAAAACTGATCTTAAAAATACTGCAGTCACTTCTTTGTGCTTTTGGAGATGAAAACAATTCTTTGCATCTTGCAGTTTCCATGGCTGATAATATGATCTGTTCTTTCTATCACATATATATTGTGATTTTTCTTCTTGGAGGCATTTAATAAATCATATTCTAAACATTAGATACATTTTTTAAAAATGCACCCACATACTATTGTACATTCCCCTTCACAGAATTAAGAACTGAATTAAGACCTTTAATAAAAATTGTAAAACATGTTGAATACTGACCACACTTTATCATCTATCAGGTTTCTCCTTCTGACTAGAATAAGAAACCATCAATCTGTAATCTCATTTATCCAATGAATTACACAATCCTAGCTAATCAGACTCTCATAAAATGAAATCATAGAAGTTTAGGTTCTGGAACTACATGGTCTCTCTCAAATTATGTATTTCATCACTCAAGATATTCCAGGGTCTAGTGATAGGAAGACAACCCCCTCCTGTTCCCAGCTTCCATATTCACTACAGTGCCTTAGAAGCTTTCTCAATTAGTGCTCTAAGAATGTGATAATCTAAATCATTGTTTGGAAACTACATGACTCAAAGGTAGATTTTTATCCTAATATTTCATATTTAGAGGAATGTACCAGTTTATGACCAGTTGCCCCATTTTCAGGTTTTTCTGCAATCCTGATAGGAAACATTTAAAAGTAGGAATCAACAGGCCCACTGCAGACCCAATCAATGAGATGAAAGACTATAATTTATCTGCCTGAGAATCACCTTCTATACCTGGCATTCTGCACATAATTACTCAATTGTTGTTTAAAACAAATACAGCATTACTGGAATGAATGCCATTAATCAGCAGGCAGCCTCTGCCTATACAAATCAGCCCCACTCGACTTCTAAGTACTATAGACTAATTATTTATATTAATTTTTTATTAAGAATTTAATGGTATTATAATGCACCATACCAACAAATCAGCACAACTAATATAGTTGAAAATACCACTATAAACTCTATTGAATTTCTCTGGCAGCAAAAAGAAGCTGAGCTGGTAATGTCAATGTAAAAACCAGGCTTTAGTTCACCACTATTCTCATGAGAAAATATTGTTATGACTAGTTTACTGTACATTTTCAAGTAACAGAAAATACCCCATGGAAAACAGCAAGTGTTTTAATGCAGACCTATTGATGCACTGAAGAGCCTGTAAATGTATTCTGGAATTTCATTAAAGTTTATAGTAAAACAAAAGGTCTCTCTTCTCATCTCATCTCATTTTGTGCAAGAGCCACCAAATTTAACTTTATAATCCAAAACTCTATTAAGAATTTAAGTGTTACTCCACAGCAAATATGATCTGAATGTTTTTATTCATATCTTCTTCCCTCACATCAATAGAAACAAACATATTTCCATTTATGTTTGATAATAAATTTTTAAAGCTTTTTTTCCACTTTTTCTAGGCAAATCAATTGTGAATGTGTCAGCAGGAAAAGCTGACATTCTAGTCAGAGAAAATGAGAAAAAGCTGCAATAGGAGTCAGAAGTAAGAGGCCACTCATCTATTTGCAGCAAATATCCAGAGTATCTCTTTCATAGATATGTTCAAATCTAATTACTCTGCAGTGGCCAAGCAGCTCCTTACCAGGGGCTTCCTGCTCACCACTGCAGCAGAATGATATTTATAGCCATAAACTGGAGTTGCTTCTTTCTTCCTTGTTTTCCATTACATTTTAGGGTTTTTTTTTCCCCAGAAAAATAATTTCTTTCAATAGTTGCTCTGTTTCCCATATTGTTTCTTACCAATAGATACATCAGAAATGTTTCTGTGTTACAAGATGTGATAGAGAACTTTTTCAATGTACTTTCTCTGGAGACTGAGGGCATCAGTTCATATGATTTTAAAAACAATGGTCAGTAATGTGATATCTAAAGAAAATGCAGAGAAATAATGATAAAAATGTAGCAAGCTTCAGCCAAGGGAAGGTAAAGGTCAGGGACATTCCCATTATCAACATATTAAAGGTGAAGATTAAACCACTGTCCTATAAATGCAGACACTATTTGCATCAGGCTTTTTTCAGAAATTCTGTGTCTTCATTCTTGTAACCAAATGTTGAGGGCCATTATTTGCTGTCATTACCCTAAATAGATGAAAACTGAGTAGCATTTGACTGCAAGCACAGAGGAAAACTTGAGTTATGTAAAGCACACATTAAAACATCTTCAGGACAGCTAGGGCCAGTAATGAATAACATTTACATTTTACCAGCAAAATACATATACTATCCAGATGAACATACAGCACTCAGCAGCATCCTTTTACAGGTCAGTGGGTTTTCTATAGAGCCAGTGGGAAGAAATATTTCTAAAGTACTCCTCAAATACGCTTGTCTAAATCTGTATGTCCAACTGCACAAGTAAGCTGTCAGGCCATAAATAAAGCAGACTATTTGGCAAGCTATTTATTTATTTCCTCAGACACTGTTTATACTGTTGCATTTCCTTTTGAAGTGCTACAGCTGTAAAGGTATTTCAGGCTATGTACGTAAGGAAGTACAACTCAAAGTTTCAACAGTTAAATTGGCTGTTCTCTTCTTCTACTGGCAGTCTCAGTATTCATAGACCTTATGAAATTTTGAAGCCTGAGAAAAGACTGACATCTGGTTTGAGGGTCTTGGCAGTGGGATGGGGAGAGTGTGTGTGGTGGTGAAAGCAAGTGTGCATAAAGAATCCATGAATATAATTTTAAGTAATGCAAGCAGCATCAGATACAATCCCTATGCTCTTCTATTTTTATTGCTGTTAAACTGAAGGCTTTTTTATTAGTAAGTGCAGAACCTAAAATATTTTCAGAGGCTTAAAAACAGTATGATTCTAGTCATAAGTAACTGCAAGAGATTACCAGCTGCATGATGCAAAAAAAAACAACCAAGGAAATTCTGTTCAAGCTAGAAAAATTATGGAAGAGATCTTAGTAGGCAAGGAGGCTAAAAAAGTTATGAATCCACAGAGACAGTTCAGGTCCACATGTCAAGACTTAGAAACAGTAAGATTCAGGCTCTCATGAATTAAGTAGGCTGCTAGTGTGCCCAGATATATTTCAGTACATGCTCTATAAAGTCAGTCTTCAGGCATATAAAATGTCAGATAATCAAATATGAAGCAATTCCAAAATAAAACTTGTAAATAATGCAAAATACAGAGCATGTTAGTCTAGCAAGCCCAATTACAACCAGTTTCACTTGAAAATGCTGATTAGAGCAAAATGTCAGGCATAAAGTATGTAAAGAAAAAGTATGCTATAGTAATCAAGTCTAAAGATGACAAAGATGGATGCCTGCAGTTTTGTTCAAATCCTTAAAGAAAAGCTGCAATCACTTGGCCAGTTGGAGACAAATATATTTTCCTGGCTACCCAGGCTATCTAAAGAACAAGCAGTAAATATCTCACCCCTCAGACTGTAGTGCACCTTTCCAACTGAAGTCCTTAGGCCTCCAAGTAAGCAGCCCAACTAATTCCTAAAACCACTGAACCTTTTCCCCAAAACCATCACTGTCCTTAGTGAAGCTGAAGTGCATGCCAGCCAGCCTTCCAGCTCCCTATCTTCAGAGACTGGGAAGAGAAAGAATGTTCATCCAACAGCTGGACAGGAAAGCTTTAGTAGAGCATCTCTACTGACTTCCCAAAGAAGATGGAAGATGCAGCTGTGATAATGCAGCAAAATGTATGAAACCATTCCACAGATGAGGAAACAGGGACTATGGAATAACCCACATCTAACATTGAAGTGAAAACATTGTAGCTCAATTAAGGCTTTTTTTCCTGAGTCCTGAACTACAATCTTACAGCTTTCATGAGGTCTTGAATCCAGTGACTAACAACGTGACAACTTCAGACAAAGGACAGTTAGAAATAAACACCAATCCTTGGTACTTTTCTATCCCCTCTACCTACCACTCTTTACTCTTCCCTAGAACTCCTATACCATACACACCTTCTACCATGCTCTCCTTAGTTCCATTCTACAGAGTAGTGAAGGGGGATCTGATTTTACAGAACATACATGCTTAAAACACTTTCAGGATATATTTTTTAATCTTCTGTAAGATCAACTTTAAATTTCCTGTTCCAATGTCCAGAAGCAATACTTCAGCAGCCCGTTTCTATGTCCAAATATCTATTTTCAGAGAAATAAAGGAGTGAAACAGAAAGAACCAACCACCAATATACCAATATTTATGCAATATCCCCATTCTCCATGGCTCTTTCAGTCCTTACACCTCTGAGTACCAGTATTGGTACATGGTAAAACAAGTCTGATTCACTTTACCTCTCTCTCCCACAAAGATTATACAGATTTGGAACAAGCACCAAGGGAAGGAGTAGTGGGGTCTGTCTAAGTCAGCATTTTTGCCAGAAATAATGAGTGTCAAAGAACATCCTTAAGACATCTAGAACATTGAGGAATAAATAAGTAATAGGTCTGGATTTTAGGCTCCTTTTCAGAAAAGCAGCATTCTTCTCAAACCCTCTTCTTCCTCACTGTAACATTAAATATAACTTACAGGATACCTGGAAACAGAATATAGCAAAGTTAAGGTGTCTTAACAAAACTAATTAAAAACAAGCCAAAACAAACCAAACACAACAACTGCCCCCAAGCCCCAAAAAATCAAACAAAAAAACCAAAGCGATGATTTAAAATAAAATTCTTGTGCATTTCAGTGTAACTCAACTTTCAAGAAAAACCTTACCAAAACCTGAAAACTATTTCATTACATAAGTGACAAACATTTTAATGGAAATATAAGCAAATTTCATTTCTGTATTTCAAGATTTTTGTAACATTACTTCCTAAAAGTAGAAAAACTAAACCAGAAACATATAGTTAAAGGAATTTTGCAAGCTACTTATAGAAAAAAAAGCTTTGTTCAGTTTTCCAGAAAGGGAGGAGAGCCCAGTTAGACAATACATTCACCACTATACCCCAGGAGTTTAATTCTTGGACCTCTGTATCTAAGAGAGATAAACATCTAATCCTGTACTAGCTGACTACTAATAGCTCAGTTTCCAATTCAGCAAGATAATTAAGCAAGTGAGTATTTCCACTCACTTGTACAAGACTAGTCACATTTTAAATTATTTGTTACTGCAAATCTTTAAATTCTGGGGTTTCTTTTTCACCTTTTTCAGGGGTACGACTTTTGTTAAATCTTGTATGATGGAGAGGTTCACATATCCTGTCCATCAAATAATGCTAGTAACAACACAAAAAACTGTGTTAAGACCTTTTTAGGAATACACTGTATAAAAGTTAAAGAATTTGCTTGCAAAATTAGTACAAATTTGTCCATCACTAACAAAGCAGACACTGATGTTTGATGTGTTTGCTCAAAACAAACAAAACCACCAATTTCTTGTCATAAATACTGATTATGTAAAGAGAAAAATTCATAAATATAACACTCAGAAGAGCTAAGCCTTTGTCTCTTAAACATGTCAGTCTGCACCTGCTGATTCACTGAAGAGAAAACTAGACTTGAAAAATTATGTAACTTAACTCCTTTCTAATGAAGAAAATCATCAGATTATATCTGCCTAGCCCTACTTTGCAGCCAGATATCTCTATAGAAATTTAATTGGGTTGTTTTCCTTGGGTCCTAAACTCATATTCACCTAAAAAGCTCTACAGTTCTTGACTGCTCACGTCTATCAGCTGTTACTCACTTCTCTGAAAAAGTCATGTTTAAGGTTTACAAACAGCCTTAAGGAAAGTCAGGTGAGTTAGGTCTTATTAGTTTCCATCAGATGATTAAACTAGGAGCCTAAAACACATGAGGAAGCATGTACACAATCATTTTTTGTCAAAGCAAAACAGCAAGGGTAGCAACCCCCAGCTGAGCAGCAGCAGCATCTTCTTTAAGCCCAGCTAGGTCCAGAGAGGGACCCCTGTCCCAGGCCTTCCCCTTAGCTACATAAGCACCCAAAGACTGTTAATTTTACAGTCCACAAAGTCCTGGCTAGGAGTCTCAGACTGATAAAACATCAAAGGGCATAAAGAGAAGCAATGTGTGTCCTTGCTTAAGGAAGACTGCATCTTTTCATTACTCATCCATCCCTTCTGAGCATGTAATCTTATGTATTTCATCCCTAACTTTCTCAGGGCAGAGCTTGCATTCCCCACTTTCTTAATCAGAGCCGTAAAGCTACAACTGTCTTGTGATTTACTCCATATTCAGCAGACTTTGTATTCTGTTTTTAATGGCAGAGCTTCTCAGTGACACCTACTGACATATACAAAGCTCTAGAATCTTACCCTGTGTGAAAACTGAAAATTTAAAATAGCAATACAGTTCAAAGTAAAGAGCATCTGGTTAATTTATAAGGCCCTTGTGATACCTACATATCTGTTACTTCCTCTCCTCCGCCTCCACATGATTACACCTCATTGCAATAGCAAAAACACTTTCATGACAGGGTTCTAGCTCCTTTGGCTGGTTGCCCACATAAGAACAGCTACCCCTGTTACAGTGACTGCAGCTCGAATATACCCCTATCCTATACAAACATGCTGCAAAATCCTAAATACACTAGAGTGTGTAGGAACCAGTATTATAGCCAGTAATAGTCCATATTTCTTAAGAGCTATGTCATGCACAACTAAGAAAATTACACTGAGATTTAAGCAACACTTAGATAATCTACCTGACAAATACCTTTTTGTCATACTACTACTCCCAAGCTTTAAGCTATTTTCTTGTGTTTATTCTGTATTAAATTAAGAAATAATTTTTTGATCACACACCAAAAGTAACTTTCAGATCTCAAACTCCTTTTGTCACCTTTTTTTGCTCAAAGCTTTCATACATCACTTGGTACTGTAAAGGAATGTTAGTAATGCTAAATAATCAAACTAATAGCAATGGGAAAAAAGTTTTACATTAAGGAATTTTCCCATATTCTTCTGGTTACTCTCATGTGGAGTAACCTCCTACAGCAGGCAGTACTCCCTACCTGGAGTGCCATGTTCAGCTCTGGGATCCCCAGCAAAAGGGAGGGCATCAATCTGCTGGAGCAAATCCAGAGGAGGCCACCAAAATGATTAGAGGGATGGAGCACCTCTGCTCTGAAAAAAGGCTGAGAATGGGGATTGTTCAACCTGGAGAACAAAAAGCTTCAGGGTGACCTAACTGTGGCCATCTAGCACATGAAGGAGGCCTACAGGAAAGATGGACAGAGACTTTTACAAAGACATGTAGTGACAAGACAAAGGGGAATGGCTTCAAACTGAGATTAAGTTTAAATATTAGGAAGAAATTCTTTCCTGTGAGAGCAGTGAGGCACTAGAAAAGGTTGCCCAGAGAAGAGGTGGATGCTCCATCCCTGGAAGTGTTCAAGGCTAGGCTGGATGGGGCTCTGAGCAACCTGGTCTAGTGGAGGGTGGCCCTGCTCATGGCAGGAGGGCTGGAATTGGATGATCTTTGAGGTCCCTTCCAATGCAAACCATTCTGTGATTCCATAATTCTATGACATCTAGGACAATAGAGAATCTAGACACTTAAGCCATCAGAAACAGATCTAATCTCCATGAAAATACCTGCACAATCTGAAAAGGTCATTAGGGAAATGTGTCCTAAACAAAATTAAATATAAAAAATATTTATTACAACTTCTGAAGTCAAAAAGCCACCCAAAACTAACTGAACACATCACAGTAAGCAAGAAACTCTTTTCATATTCACCCAAACTCCTATTTACTAAATTGCATCAAGGGAGAAAATATAATCACAGTGAATTGATTATGCAATTATGATATGATTATGTTTCATTTTCCCTCTTGGTACAATTTGGTAAATGTATGTTTATGCAAATGTTAAGCAATATTCTGCAGGTAATGCAAGTTACACTTATATTTTAGTGGGAATATCACCAAAAAGAGTCATGAGTGCACATTAATGCCTTAGTATAGCAGATCATTTCAAATACACATGACTGTAAGAGTGGAGACACTGTCTAGATTATTACTACGACATCTTAAAAATTAAGCACAAACTTACTGTGTATGGTATATATTTTATAAGCCAGAAATTTAATAACAAAAGAAGACCACAGAAGTGGACATGAGAGGATGAGCTGGGTTGGACTTTTAGTAGTAACAAATACACAAAATTTGTTTTGTTAATAAGTTGGTCTGGTGTACTTTTAGACTTAAATGCCTGTTTTCCTCATCTCTTTGTTTCTAAAACCATAGATTTCTAAAGTCCTAAACCAGAAATTAAAAAAATATATGACATCAAGTCAGACACCATAGAATAGCATGAAATCTGAAAAGCACACTTCATATTTTCAATTTCTGCTCTGCAAGGAAGGGGAAATAATCTGCCAGAGAATTTTCAGGATAACTATTTTGCAATATCCTCCTTTCCAAATACTATTAATAGAAATCTGTTACTTGCTTACAAGTACCTCTTTCCCCTACTAATTAAAACCACATTCTAGACTAGTCAAGGAAGGCTTAAACGCGCCTCAGACAAACTGTGCTCATCTTCACCCCTTTCTCCTGTTTCTTCCTTGGATAGTCCTTATTTAAACTGATACAACACAATAGCAGAGCTATGAATCCTTACGTTTTTTATGAAGGAGATCCCATGTCACAGCACAATGTGTTCCTAAGTGATCCCAACTTTACTCATAGAGCAATTAGTTTCAATGGTTTAACTAATACCACAGAATCACAGAGAAGTTTGGGTGGGAAGGCACCTTAACAATTATTTAGGCACTACCCCTGGCCATGGACAGGCACAGCTTCCACTAGACCACGCCACTCAAAGCTCCATCCAGTGTGGTTTCAGAGCATTAGTAGTTTTGAGTTTTTGTCCACAAAGTTGCAAGCTTCATTCAGTGTTCTCCACCAGGACATAAACTCACATGGCATTATGGTCAAGTTAGTGCATTATTTAGATGATGACCACCACTAGAAAACAACTCACAAAGCATAAAGTTGATCTTGATTGATCTAGACTATTGTTAAAAACCTCATAATTTATCACTGCATTAAATATTTCATTGTTCAAGCTCAGCTACAGGAAGGCCCAGGCTAATCTTGCCAAGATTAAAATGCTATTTGAAATCAGCATTAGATAATATAAGTCTTCTAAGATATTTCAAAGTAGCTGTCCCATTCAGACTTCCAAATTCCAAAATAGAACTGGCATGCTTGCACCAATTATACCAGCCAATAATGAAGCAGTTAATCTACATCTGTGTAAAGGATTACTTTCAGCAAAAAGCTGAAGATTACAACATTTATTTTCCCAGCCAGCTTCCATCAACGTGCAGCATTCACCATATAAGTCTGTGTATTAGTATTTTATTTTTCAATGGTTCACCTAACCTTGACTTGCTTTAAAACTAATGAATCAGATGATCACCAGATTTCTGCTCAGGACTGAAGCTTGATGGACTTTACTGGAAGAATTCTTATAAAGTTCCACACCATAAAAAACAAATTCTGTTCCTAGTAGTGATGTACCAAGCACCATAACCTCACTGTACAATGTGGTGGTTGGCAGAACTACATCAATACCAGCAACTTGATGTGTGAATGTCAGTTCTAAATAAGATTCTAAATTGCAACTACTTAGATAACCAATAAATATGTTTACATTATAAAACTACAGAAGAGAAAGCTTTTGTATTCTATTTATCTTTCAGTTTATAATGAAGAATACAGGTCTGGAATTCAGACATCCTGCATTTTTAAACCTCTAATGAACAAAAATATAGCTTGAATTTAAATTGTTTTGTCCAGACTTCACTAATGCTGATTAGAAAGATATAGATTCTAAATTGTAAAATAATTCCTCATGTTAAATAAGACCCTGAATGAGGATGTGGAAGGTTTAAGAGCTGTTCTCATTCACATTCTTTCCCAGGAAAAGTAACTTTTTGGAATGTCTGAAAGCATTAGTAATTGAACACTGGAGTTGTTAAATAGTTGTATTTCCATAATTATAAATACCCAACCACCCCCAAACCCCCCAAAAGGCCCCACAAAAATCATAGAAGGGTATGGAAGTCTTAGAGGTACGAAGAGCACTGGGATACATACATATCATACAATCTGATATGCTGGAGTAGCTGTTTGTAGAGAAACACCTCAGAAAAGGGAAAATGCTGCACATACAGAACCCCAGGGACAGAAGGTTCAACCCAACACAATAACCCAGGCCTATCTATGCTTTCAGTACTTAAATCCAATGCTAACAGTTTTGTCAATGCCAATAACTTCCTTCTTAGCAACCCCTCTCACTTGTGAATTAGGCTGGGTAAGAGGATTTGTCTCTTACTAATCAATGTTTTACCATTTAACAGAGATCTTTAAATTCTATGTTTAAAGATTACTTTCAATGGATGTTTATCAATTATGCATTGTTTGCTAAAACACAAGATAAGATATTCTCAAAAGACCTTTAGTCTGCAAAATAGAACCTGGGAAACCAGTCATGAAAAGTCCATTTTGAAATCTAGCAAAACTAAAAACAAAGAACAGAAAAAAATATCCTCTTTTATGCAAGAGTCTGCAGAATTGTGACGGATGATGGAGCCTGCACAATCTAAAACCCTGCATTGCTCAGAAAACCTACAACTTTGCTGTGCTGTGGTCTTATATACTTTACAGGAATTGAAGAATTTCACCTGGACTTGGAGGTAAAGAAAAATTGAAGTGAAAGATCATATTTTCCAGTGTTCTGCTTCTGAAAATGGTATTTAAGAATTCTGCTTTGGTGACATTTATGTTCAGCCTGTGATACATTGGTAGTACTTAAGGAACCAGAAGAAAAATGTTTCATTTGGGTGGCACTTTTTCCAAGAGTGCCATCTACAAATTCGATTTCCAAACTTGATGTATGAGCCAAGACTTTAATGACAGAAGTTAATGTATATTTGGTTGTTTCAAGTTATAAAAAAAAAATTAACCGTAAATCCATTTGTCAGGAAATACAGCTCAATTTTTATATATGTCCCCAAAAGCAACGTCACGTAAAAAGCCAACTTAGAACTTCTATGGCAATCTTCACCTATTATGTATTATATGAAGAGGGTGCACTCATCACTAACACAAAGCACTAGATTCAAAAACAGGGTTGAGTGGCACTGTCCAAAAACATTTTTCAAGTTGTGGAAAGCAGAAGAAAATTCGCTGCTAGGCTTTGCTAGTATTTTAATGATTTTCCTGTTTTTTCGTTAATAGAGCTTTATTTATGAACTCATATTGTATTTGGAAATTCCTGACTGGTGAAATCTAGTCAAACACTTCACATGCCCATGCCCTGTGAAGTCCTGCTTTACCTCCATCCCTAATCCCCTGAAACAAGCAGTCAGTGATGGAACTGCCTGGATGTGACCGAGTGCCCAATCCAAAGCCTGATGATCGCGTACGGTGCTGTTCCTTCAGCTGGGACTCTGCTTCTGCTCCAGCCTGAAGTTCATGTCCAGCCTTGAGGAGTATCAGTGCAAGTGGCTCCATGAGCTGGTGCAAAGTCCCTTCTGCCACATCCGTGCCACGCAGCTCCACCATGGACAGATTGGAAGGTCAGGCCCAAGAGGCAGAGAATCAGTTAAACCAAGATAGCAAAATCTGGGAACATGAATCAGAGCTCTTTTATGAAGGAGAGGCACTGGATTTCTAAACACTTAGCTTCCATCCACTGTGCTAACATTGACTGCCAACCACCACCAGCTCAGCTCTCATGTGGATTTATAACAGCACATTTGGAAAGGCTAACTCATATCACCAGGGGATTAAATTTTCTTGAATTAGTATTCCAGAAATATGATGATCAAACTCCATTACTGGCACTGAGATTAATATAGAGAAGCCAGAGCAGAAAAAAGGAATAGTTCTATTATTATACAGGCTGTCCCTGTAGAAAAGGTTTGAACTATTCAAATCAAAGTAATGGCAACGAGTCACAGTAATGGGTTTATAGAAAGTTCAATTACATTTTTAAGAGTTTTCATGAATTAAAAGTGTTACTTTTTAATTGAGGGGGGTGGGGGCCTATGTGGTATCTTATAGCATCATTATTATCCTCCCTTTTTAAGTAATAGGGTTTTTATCTAGTTTTAAATTATAAAACAGGTAATCTAAACATATTTTGATTAAATTGGAAACTAGCCAAAAAATGACTGGAAATATTTGCTTCAATAGGGTAAAATAAAGCTTCTCTGCTGGGCAACCTGGAGGAAGGAAAATGACTTGCAGACAGATTTGCTTAATCCACATTTTATTTATCTCTATGTCTGGATACTCAAAATAGGGTAAAATAGTAACTAATCTCATAAAATTTCTGTTCTGTTATCAGTCCAAAATCCAAACAAAACAGGAGTTAAGCACAGTAAATACACCAGTGCAACCTTGTGTTTATACAGAACTCGCCATAGTTAGGATATTGGTTCACTTGCTTTCAGTATCTTTACCACCTGTGATCAAGATTCACTTTTCCTATTTTGTGACATGAAAAATTAGCATCAGAGAGAAGAAAAATCAAATTTCCACCTGACATGACCAAAATAGAGTGGCACTAGAGCTGAAAAGTTGAATAGCCAAATTTTTCTAGTAATCAACATCAGAGAGTCTTTGCACAGAAAGAGTCTGGTTATAAGTATTCATACAAACAAGTCTGATCAGCAAAAGCCACAGGTCAAAGCCCTCATCATCCCTCATCCACAACATTAAAGACAGAAATCCTCCCATTTTACATTTAAAATTTCTCTTTCCCAAGGTTGCATTACTTCTTAGTTTGCTATTCCCATCTGCAACATGTCAGACATCTCAATTAGATATCACAAAAACACTCTACTCCCATCAGTGTGTTTTGTAGGCAGAAGCTGGGAACAAGTGACACTCTTAAGTTCTAAGTGGATACAAACATAAATAGCACCTCCCTGTAGATCTATATGTGGATCCCAAAGCATCCCAGGAGTCAGGTTCCCAGACTCTGAACTTTCACTGTGCATGACTGCTGTCTTTATGAAAAGAACTCTTTGGCTCAGCTACAGTTGTCATGGAGACAGCAACTTTGATTTTTAGATCTTTAGTGTATGTGATATTTCAGCCATATGTTGCATACATTTAAGTTCTCTACCTATTCCTACTCTTTAGAACTGTGAGAATTAAGACAAACTGAATGATTTCAACATTAAAGTAAAATCCAAGCCACGTACTTCTCCTTGTGGAGAAACATGCTTACAATCCAAAATAACCACTAATTTAAGATACTATGAACGTACTTGGTCAATGTTTTTTTCCTCCAGCCCAAGCAGTGCCATTTATGACAAAATTTTACCTGAAAAATTAAGGCTCCATTCTTCTGATAAAGCTGTAAGATGGGCTTAATCTTGTTCATTAACACAGCAAACTGTTTGTTGTGCTTTAGTGCTGCATTAACAGTATCTGAGAGATTCCAATTCCAATCACGCCAGGGGTACTGCTGGGCAGACATCAGACTCTCCAATATCCCAACTGGTTTGCCTGTGTCTCTCTAAACTCAGACCAGCATGGTCCTTTACCACACCTTAGGAGGCACAGTAAATGCAGTCTCAGGCTCACAGAGCGATGATTGCTACAGTAAACATCAGACACACATGCCCTTGTAAAAAACACTCTCAATACCCAGTGACAAAGGACTGAACTATGGTCTGGACTCCAGCAAAACAAAAAACCCAAAGGTGACAAAATACTGCATAACTTTAAAGAAACAGTTACATAAATAAAGCAGTGCAACTGCTCTCACATTTGGCATTACAACTGTGATTGTGTTTCCTTATTTTCAATTTCACAAAAAAATGAACAGAAGTATAAGCTGCTCTACTTCATCATTCAACAAATCTACATAGCCAACCAGAGGGACAAAGTGCACCCACTTCTATCTCTCAGGGTCCTCAATACAGAGTCATAACTTCAGTCCAAGCAAAGAGCACTCCAACAATATTTCTTCATAAAAAAGAGAGCACTTTATAACAAGCTGGTAATTGTTTTCTAAGCTGCATTCAAGCTCTTGACTTTAAAGTTAGGGACACAGATACCTCATCAATAATTCTAAAAGTTTACATCTGGAGCAGCAATAGACAGCAACTTGCTTTCCCATGGGAACAATTCTTAAAATTTAAAAGAGCTCACTTCTCAAATATAAATATAAATATTAGTGTAAAGCAGGTGCTACAATACATAACTTGTTTTCAATGTAGAGATACTACCACAAGGGTTTCCAGTCTCTAATGTGAGACAATATCAGCTATGGAATAAAAATACAAGTTTAAAATGACTCCATCTCCAGCTTAAGCGCATCACAGAAAAGTAACTTGCTCTCCTCTCAAGAAGAAGTTACATTTCAAATATTTAATGTAGTCAAACATCAGAAGTATGACCGGTCAATTATAAAATCTAAAAAGCTTCAGTACTTTCTCAAGGAAAAATAAGGGAAACAGTTTTCCTTATGGCAATATGAAGAAAAAAAGCAAAACCTGAGAGATAAAAGTGTGAGCTGCTTTCTCTTCCACTGTACAACTGCAAGAAATAAAGAAACATGTTATCTTAATATGTTATTTATTCCACCAGGACACTAAGAATGTAAATCATCCCTCATCCTAAAACGTGTTCTATCACGTTTCATACCGTTGTAACACTGGGAATTATGCAGTGTTGCAAGTAAATACATTCACACACATTTAAACACACTCCAAATGCTACTTAGACCTTTACAATTAAGATCTGGGTTTCTTCCTGCTTTGCCTTCTATAAAGAAATCCTTCTGAATCCCTGAGTATCATGTGGACAAACCTGAAAACAGCTCAAAAATAAAAGCAGAACAGTTGAACAAATATGGCTCCATGCCAGTTAAACTATAGCTTGGACTGGAACTAGAAACTCCACATTAAATATACTCACAGTGTTTGATAGATTTGTTTGGTAGATGCTAGATTTTCCTACCAGTAAAAGAAATCATTAAAAACTTCAAGTATCACCTCTTCAAAGAGTTTGGGGGTTTTAGGTATACTATTATCTTCGTATTAGAAAAGCTCTGTATCCTGATTACAAATTAAGTTGCTACTATCTAGCAAATAAATTGAAGGCAAATATTTGTTGTCATTTTTAGTTTGGAGATAATATGATAAATTCCTTGCTTTCAACTTCATATAATGCTGCTGTTATCGGAGCTCTATCTGCTATTCGATTTCAGGAAAAACTAGGAAATGTCAGAACATGGCATCTTGCTAACACAACCAGCCACTTCAGCTGTATCTGCAGCTGCAGAAGCAATCACAAACAGCATCCACTGATGGGTCAGGAGGGCAAAACAGAGGAAAAACAATGAAGTGCATGGCAGGGAGGAGCCTGCTGCTGAAACATTCCATACTATTTTTGTCCATATTTTAAAGTGGTTGGTGGAAAACTATGAGGGTGCAGAAGTGCCATAAAAATGATTCAAGAATCAGAAAGGTACCTTACAGTGAGAGGCTTAGGGAATTCAATGTGTTTAGCTTTTCAGAGAGGTTGAGAAGTGAGATGATTACAGGATGTAAGTACCTTCACAGGGGAAAAATACTGCAGGGTGGTGAGGAGGGAATATAGAGAACACTGTAAGATCCAGCGGCTTTAACACGAGACGAACCATATCCAAATTTTAAGAAACTGTGGCTTTATTTCAAAATACTGAAAGGTTCCAAATGAACAAGGAAAATGTTCCCTTTCTTGATGACATTTTCAAAGCAAGACTACATGCCTTCCTGGAAGAAATGGATTGACAAACTTTTCCTAGATCTGGCTTGAAATTTAAGGGACTAATGATAAAAGTCTTTATATGCCTTCAGAAGAGGTAAAAGCTATAAATCTACACAATGCTGAAGAGTTGTCAGGCATACCCTGAAAAGGATGAATGGGGACATTAAGGGACACGTAGTATTTTAAGGGAAGTGTCCTGGTGCATACATTACCTAAAGGGCTTTACTGGTTCAGACCAAGGTTCTAATATCCTGTCTCTGACAAAGGCCAACTGACATCTGGAAAAGACAAAAACAGGTCAAGCACGAAGTTCTATGCTCCTGATGTACTTAACATCACCCACCTACTGGCAACTTAGAACATTAAGGAATTTTCAGATTAATGATTTTTCTACCCCTAGTTCTTCTAAGCATTTCAATTATTTCATGCTGTGGCATTGTGTTCTACAGTTCACCAGTTTGTTTCAGCGTTTTTGAGGCTATCAAGCAATAGTTAATTTTTGATTGTTTCCTACTAGTTGTATAATAGGGATTCCTTGCTCACTTTATCCATAGTTACAGGCTCCTACCATTCCCTTCCTGAGATATTTTCCCAAGTCTGGCAACCCTTGGTCTACTTTATCATTCCCCATATAGGGAGATGCTGCATTTCTTTAATTATTCTCAGCAGTCACAGATCTTTTCCAAGTCTGCTATAACCTTTTCCATGATAAAGGGCAAGAAAGGCCAACACAGCAGAACTGCTGCAGCCAATAGAAAGCAAAATTTTCCCCTGTGGTTCATAATTTGTTTTTTAACATGCAATTTTGGCCATTGTTGAGAACGGCTCAGCAGTTTCCATAGAGATAACTTCTGTAACCCCAAGAACTCCTGTCTTAGTGAGGACAGCCAATTCAGAATTTAACATATGTAAACTTGGGATTGTTTTTCTCTTAATACATTTAGATATGACAAGTTTCACCTGCCATTACCCAGTCACTTGGTATTGTGAGATTCTTCCCCTGAAAAGCTCATTATCACCAAACAATGCACAATAATCTCCAAACAAATAGGAAAGTACATATCACAAGTTCAAACTATGAATTAATGTTCAGTAAAATATACGAGTAACAATTCAAATCACAATCTTCAAAAGATTCAGATTTTTTCCTAGCTAATTAACAACCTAGAAACATTTTTAAAAAACATTACAAATCTCATTCAGCTACCACTCAGCCCTCTCTCTAAACCATTAGAAAGAGCAGAAATCAGATGTAAATGAGGAGATACCTGCAGAGGTCACACTATGTGGTTATTTTTTAAAAGCCCACACAGCCTCAACACTCAATGACTTAAACTCTGCTATTCAAAATACATTAAAACTGTTCCCAAACAATAGCACTTTTTGTTTGGTTGGGTTTTTAAACAGACTTCTTTAGAATTTAAGTTTAAACGTGCATATACACTTGAATAAAATGCAAAAGCATTCCCTGGGTACTGCTGTATCCAGTGTGACTATATTAGAAACTTAAGAAATCTCATTTCAGAAGGATACTCCAGATAATCAGTTTCACTATGAACAACTGTCTACTCCTCACAAGACACGAAATCTCCCAGATTTAAACCAACCCTACCATGTGGCTTTACTGAAGACTGGTCAAGCAATGGGGTTTTTTTACAGCTGAAACTATAGCTAGAAAAACTTTTACTCTGTGATGTTACAATTTTGAGACCATACAGTTTCAGTCAGCGTGGCAGCAACACTGTACTCCTCACTGGAAGTGCTGTGAAACCATACAATAACAATTTATTTTGGGATGAACACACAACAGCACAAAAGCAATGGGAAAGGGGAGGAATATAAATTCCCTGTCCAGTTCCTACCTCATTTCAGTAAAGCTGTGCCTAACTTGCCTTTATAATTTGTATGCAACGATACATCTGTTTAGTGTTTTATGTTCTCCTGATAACACTACTTTCTGCAAGTATTTATGATACACAGGAGTGCATCATCCTGAACTCATTTTGTTCCCAACCATTTGTGAAATTATTAACCAACTGGTTTTTGTGTGCACTGGATAAGAAACAACCATTTTGCACATTTAAAGTTTTCAGAACTTCAAGCAGAGTTTTTCATAATGAGTTTTCTGTTTGTTTGTTTGATTTGAGGCACATTTTCCTAGCATAAATTTCACTACAGTAGAATTTAAAAACATGGTTCATGCAGACACGACTACAATTATATTATTTGTTGATTTAATGTTCAATTTATATTGTGCAGTTTCCAAAACAGAAAAATTTGTTCAGAGACTAAATTTAACAGGCTCTAAATTACTTGGACCTCGTGAGTTCCTATTCTTCCCTAAAGCCAAGCTTGCACAGACTCTTGGCATCTTTCAGTTGTCTATCCTCAGCCTGCAGGTTGTTATGTCTAAAAATACAGTAATTGTATTACTGCATATACAGTGCTGTGTTTGAGTGCCCAGGCCAAATTAGCTTAAGATGGTATTTGTAACTGAAACTCATTTCCTCTGAGGGATTACAAACACTCTACCCTGTTCTGAAGCAACAGGTTTATGACGGTAAAGAGGACAAGTGAGACTGGAAAGCATCAAAAATTCTACACTGTTATTCTGACCTTCTGTACTTCCTCTGTTTTCAGAGCCAGACTTCGAAAAAAATCACCCTAAGCCTTTTTTTATGTTTTCTTATGAAATTTTTCACCCTCGTTTTATCAGAAAGAGGGAAAAGTTCTCTCATTAATTTAAAGTCCTGACTTTATTAAACTTACAATGTTTTTGGAGTAGCAGTAAGGCTTTGCAACAACCCCAACATAGTTATCATGGGGAACAATTAATACACAGCAGCTTTTAATTTCATCGTCTGACAAAGGGAGCAAGAGAGAAGGAGAAATTGTCTCTTGTTCTGAGATAAGTTTCTTATATTTATCATTACTGAGTAACCTAAAGTAGTAACCTACTAACAAGAGTGTGCTCATTAGTTGGCCTGTGAGAAGTGGAGCACCAGACCAAAAAGAAACCACAAAAATTTGTATTCATTCATACAGGATTATTCAGTATCTTTCCTCTCCCGTCACTTTATTCTGAAGGAAGCTGGCAGTATGCTTCCATGAATCATGTCTACAAAGGTCTGCTATCCATTCACACAGATGTCAGTGAAGTATTCCATTTCCAGTATCTCATAAGGGGTTTTCAGTGAAATCCCTCCCTGACTGGTCCACAAATTCCAGTAACAGAAATACTGCAGCAAGATTTCCACTTAAACATAAGGCCATATATTGTCATTAGAAAAGGAACACCGTTAAAATATTATCAATTTCAGTTCTGTGGTTTCAGATCAATACAGCAAGTCTTCAACGAAGAAATAAGACTCCTTGAAAGACTACATTTCATATTTGCAAGGGGGGGATAAAAAATACAGGAAAAAAAATCAATATATGAGAGGTTGTTTTCAAGAATGTTATGAAATGTTATCATCTTACAGGCAATTTTACATGCTTTTTCTGTTACCAGCAACATCTACTGTATGCTGCTCTCCTAAGCTCATTTTATTTTACTTACTGCTGAGTAAGTGGCATTCAAGTTGCTCACAGGAAAAAGCCATGGAAGTGTCAAAAGGAGGTTAAATTCTTGAAATAGCCAGTGAGCTCCTAAGACTGACAGACTACTGCTTATTTGAGGAGTAGAATAATATGCATATTTGCCCATATACAAATTCAACATAGGAAAGTCTTTAATAGCATGACTTTATTATGAGGTACTGTGCAGAAGTTATATACTGTCCCTAAAATAGTCATCGGTCTTCTCAACATACGCTCTCCTCTGAAATGTTAGTTTAATAAGCTTACTTCCAATTAATATAAAAAGTACCTAACTCTATAAAGGTTTCATTTCAATGCATACCGAACATAATTTATTAAATAATTAACAATCCATATGGACTAATAACTAAAAATATGTCATTAAATCATTTAAGCCAAACTATAAAGATTCTCTCAGCACAAGGATGACTACAGAACTTCAAGGGAAGAAATTTTTCCTTATTTCATGTGAAGTGGAACAAATGACACAGAAAGAAGACCTGTAAATCTCTACTTGTAGTCACTTCAGGAGAACACACATCATGAACAGACTCATGCTTAAACCCACATCATAAATGCAGCACTTCAGAAACGTAAGCGAGCTGTGGATCAAAAGCTGGTCAGAACAGGCTTAGAGAAGCCAAGTCCATGCCCCCAGAGAGGCTGCAGTGGCCTGAGTAAGCATCCTGGCTCATTCAAACCCAGCTCATGGAGCTTTAACAGGGGAAGGGAGACAAAGCAGTTCTCTCTCAGGTGGCACAAGGATACCAATACAGTTTATTCTCCATAGCAACATGTATCAAATTTTGTGAAGAATTACCAAGTTTAAACTTAAATATAAATAGACACAGTAGCTTTTAGTACTTATACAAGTTTGTAATGTCACATACCTGCACTGCACTTGTGAATGACGTGGATCAAACACAAAGTGTATTGTTTCTGTATTAGGATGGCTCTTTTGGGTATTTTAAAAATACAAAGCCTTTGTCATCTCCACACACACACACAAGCTGATCAGCTACATTCTTGTGACTGCACAGAGAGGAGAGTAGAGGCAGAAGAGCTACTGAAGGCTTCCATGCTTGATGGGCTACTGTGACCCACAGCATTAGCAGTAACCTACCATCACATCATTGCTTTTCTTGCTATGAATCATGCCAAGGCCTGCAGCCCCAGCCTTCCTCCTGCTTCACGTACAGACACGTAAAACATGGGAAAATTACTCTGCCCAACAGACTCTGTTTTATTTGATTGTTACTCCATGTTAAAGGCTGCCCTTTACAGTCTGTAAAAGTTGTTCTGTTCAGTCAGTGGTTCGCAAATTAACCTGTAAAATGACAAAAAGCTCAATAAAATTGTTCTTAATTCTAGCATCGTAGCCAAGGCTCACAAAGTATAAAAAGGAAAATTTCCACAAAACACACAAACAAGGAAAGTCATGTGCACTTTGTTGATGCAGTGGTTGTCAGACCACTCAAGGCAAGAAATCTTAAATTTTCTTTAGAAAATGTCACTTCAGCAGTTGGCATTCGCAAATGTTCTTCTTGGATGTCCATATTAAAAAAACCAGAAATAATGCAAGCCCCCTGAACACAACCTCAAAAACAAACACCAAACTCAACAGTCATTTTTACACCAACACAAAGTTTAGCTCTTTATCAACTAATCATAAAAGACAGTGTCACTGCACAGTTTTATTCCAACTATTAGAAAATAAAACCCCCTAGTCACAAGACTGCCACCAGAATCTGCAATATGTGCATTTACCACACACAATTGTCAAGTACAAGACATTTACACTGACATTTTCTGGTCACAACAATCCCTTTATAAAAAAAAAAAAAAAAAAACCAAAAAAAAAAAAAAAAAAACCAAAAAAAACACACACACACAAAAAAAAAAAAAAAACCACAAATTCTAAATTCACCTGAAATACGCCTGTAGATCAAACAAGCAAACAAGCCTACCTCAAAATCAAATTCAGAATGCCAAGAATCCTGTTAATGCTTTAACTACTACCCCATACAAAACGTCAGTCTGATTCTAGTTTGGAAACACAACTGCTTCATGTAACAAACACTCTGTGATGAGTACGGGAGGTTACACTCCAGTGTAACAGCTACACTTACCAAGAATGCTATTGGCAACTAATTGATATGCTCTTTGACACTTGCTAACAATTACTGGATGACAGACCTCCTAAAAACTTTGCATTTGGTAATTATTTAAGTGCCACATTTTTCAAGGAACGTTGCAATACTTTTAGATAACTTTGACCACTGCTTCCTGTTAGCTCAAACAGGAAGCAGTGATAAACTTAAGAATATAATTATTCTCAAATCATTAAGTTCTTTCTACCTACAAATTTCCCCAAACCAAGATCCTTTGCTCTGAAACCAAACTGAGCACTCAAAACCTCTATGAGGGTCTCCCTGGGACAAAGAGACACAGACAACTCATTCACATACACCACATTCCATCTTGGACAGCATGCAGTTGTTTAAAATCAAATCCCCATATAGATTACATACCACAGGAAAATTATGAAGGATGCAACTGAAATTACACAATAGAACAAGAGTAAACAAATTTGAAATCAATGCATTTTGACTCTTAAATACCAGAGGCTTTTTAGCTCCTCAAATTCATTGTAACAAGGTTTTGACCAAATGAAAAAGAACAATCTCTTTTTATGGTTTAACATCTCTACTTAGTTTACTGTTATCCACTGGTAAAACTTTAAACTACCTGGTAGTTCTGCCTTCTGTCTATTTGTAAGGACTAGGCCTTTTTCTGTAGAAAAGCTAACTTAGGTTCCTATTTAATTGTGGAACCTGTTACAGCAAAGGTTGAAGGATTTTAACAGAATTTGCAGAGTTTGTAGACAAGCAATTCCATCAAGGCCAGAAAACTCATCCAACTCAATTACTGGATATCTGAGAAGATGATAATATACGTTTCTTTTGCATAGTAATTATCTCTAGAGTGCCATATCATGATTATATTTACATTCAAATACTTTATATATTAAGTAAAAGAAATGTAGGAACAATCACTTTATTTAATATTCCTGCTGCTATATGAACACTTGACAGTTTTTATTGCTTAAGTGTCATGTCAGACATTCAGCAGGTTTTCTCATATTTAAAAAGCATATTATTTGTTATATTTCCACATTTTTTAAGATAAATAATGAGAAGCAAGTCTAAAAAAAGTTTACAATTTTCCTAGATTCATTCTTGAGAACTAAAATTTCAATCTCACTTAACATTTAAAACCTTTTCTCACCATTTCCATCAAAACAACTATCTTGTATGAGTATTTTATAGCACCAGTTTAAGAAATTTATTACATGTCATTACTTACTGCAAAACAATATGTGTTTTCAACTGCAACCTTGACACAAGCTTCCATCCCCAAAGTGTGCACATATTTAAAACCTCCAGAAAATCACCACTAATGCTCCTTAGTCACTCAGTTTCCAAGAGCTTTTCATTATGGATTTAAACAAGGAAAAAACCCTTGTTTTAATTTCAGTATTTTCATTCTTCTTCACACGCTTTTTTTTTCTTTCAACTTGATATGTGAATAATTTATAATCTATTTCTCTTTCTTAATTCTCCTATTAAGACTGCCTTGCCATCTGCACTATGCAATCACACTTAAGTAGGCACATAAAAATCAGTAGAAACAATGCTTTGGGTTGCTCCAGCAACCACAAATGTTTAGAAAAATGCCCCCGCAAGCATGTCAGCGAGACCGTATTTTTCAGAGTATGGTTTGGAAAGCACAGACAGGAAAACCAGAAGGGGATACATTTAAATGTTTTGCTGTTTGATTTATCATTTCTTTGTGCTAAACCAACACCTCAGTTTTATGCTGATTTTTCATATCCAAAAGGACAGAAAGGTTCAATGGTTTTGTAGAGGGTAAATGACAAAGCAATAGGAATCAGAAGCAAGTACATTTTCAGAGTGTTAAACTAGTGAAGCCTTGAAAATAAGCATATTCCCCAATACTCACTGGCTTTTTGTTGGGATCAGAAAGACTGTGGGCAGCTCACAAATACAAAAGTTGCACTAATCCTCACATACATGTCCTTTCTTCTTCTCCTACCCTCTCCAGAAGGTAATTTTTAGTGTTCTCCTCTATGTCTAACCATGTGATTACAAGATGAAATTGCCTTTAGTCCAAATTCACTTATCACACCTCAGGAATAGCCAAGAAGCCTGACTAGTATCCTGTACCATTTTTTTCCTGGTTTGGAACAAAGGGATGGCTGACCCTTCCTGTCCAGAAGCAAACATATGCCATCTCTGCAGCCCAAGGCCCAAAGCATTACACAGAACTGACATCAAGAGTGCTTTAACTTCATGCTCCAAGCTCTGATTCCTGCTGGTGGAGGAGCTGGCTACAGCTCTGGTTGCTACCCTGGCTATCACTGGGGTGTTATTCTCCCACCAGAGTAGCAGGCACTCTGCTGGGAGAGTACTTCACACATCCTCTGCTAACTTCAATAGCTCTTCTGTGACTTCTCCAGCCTTCTTATGCCCCTAAAAAGAAATTTTACTTCATCAACCATTCCAAAATCTTCCCTCAAAATGCAATTTTTTTTTAATAAAAGCAGCTCCAACTGAATTCTGTGTTGAAGGTTTTACATAACCCTAGCTGCTTTGGCCATTGAATAGTGTCAAAGATAAAATTCAGGCTTGTACCAGACAAGACAGGTCATAAACACTGCTGTGTTTAAGTGTAAGCTTAGACAGGTATTTCTGGTCATTCAGCCTGTGCTTTTGGCTCAGAATGCATGTTTGTGGGGTAGTTCAAGAACTAGAATGAATATTACTAGCCCAGCTAGAAAGTAAGGCATTCTGGCACTTTTAGCCCAAACCACCTAGACTACTGCATACACATTCAACACAGACTTTACAGGTATAAATCAAGCAATATGCTAGAAATTTTATAGCATGTTTTTTATAGCTTGATCAAACAAAAATATTAAAGACACTCCTGTTGAAGTTAACTGTAAACCTGAAGAGGCTCTGAGAAAACACCAGAGCAAGTTTTGCCCTCACTCAAATAGAGAGCAGCAGTGCAATTAGCACATTGGATAATAATGTGGACAGCAAAGGGAGAGACACCCAGAAATATTTTTTTAAAATATTTGTTTTGATAAAAATAGAAAGACAGTAAATTTACAAAACATTCCAATTCCTACTAAATGTTTATACACCAAAAGGTCATTTTTATGACAGGAAGTTTTCAAACAGCAAATACACATCTACTCTTGAAATGCTATCTTTCAAAGTGAAACGGAGTTCAAAAACACACTCAGTCCAATCCCACTATACACAGTCTGAAGTCATCAAACTGGACATCAAGATCTAATCACTTCATCATAAAACAGCAAACTATTTATTAGGTACTTATCTTCAAAAGCTTGCCTTGTTAGCAGAATCAACAAACTTAATACAAAATAGCTACTCTGACTAAAAACCTATTAAAACAGTCTAAATTATTCTCAGATAAGGAGGAAGGCTTTGTAAGGGTCTTACGTTTGGTTTAAATTTTAAAAAAGGTGGGGGGGGTGGGGGTGGGGAAGAGGGGCAAACTCTAAGGCATTCAATATTCCCAAAGGCACTAATTTGATTACAGGAAAGCATTTTAGTGCTATGGTCATCTCAGTTCACAGGATAATGTATCAAGAATATTATTATATTCCAGGTATTTTGCCAGGAAAATATCTTTTCACAATTTTTAAGAGTACAGACTGGTGAAGGTTTACTGACAAGTGAGATGCTGAAAAACCTTGGCTTTGAAGTTCTCACTGGGAGTGCAGCTGAAATAAGATTTTACCAATGAAAAACTTCACTCAACACCAGCATACAAAAAACCTAACATTATGGCTTTGTTTCAAAAAATTCAGATCCTCATGCAAGCTATTTTGTGTGCCACATACAAAACCACATCTTCAGAAAGTGATCATACAGTTGTATTTTGCTCAGGAGACAGGGTATAGGGTTTTTGTTCTTCAGCTTGGGAATAAAACCCTGGGAGATCTTAGTTTTCCTGCAAACAATGGAAGGACACGGCTGGACTTTTGGAAATATTAATGCCCTTTTCTTGAAAGAATAAAAACTTTTGAAATACATCGTCCAAAAAAAATCTGCTCCCCAGTTTACGTCTGTCACTCAGATGCTGAAGGAGCCAAAATCTTAGTGCTTTGTTTCACTACAAAGGCAATTTTTAATCTACTTAATGTGTCAGAATAAGATTCTATCATTTTCACATCCTATCTTTTGACTTTTACTCTAAATTTCTAAATCCTTCTTAGAATTAGTGAAATCCTTTGCTTAGAATGAATGATCAATACCAACTCTAATATAATCAATTGTTGATTAAGATTTTGTATATTAAAATCCATTGCAAATTCCATGTTTTGCAAAAAGAGACTTCTCATTCTTCCCAAGCTCTCCACAGAATTAATGCAAAGAAATGGAAATATCTCAATGAAAATACAGATACGCTATTCATGCAATCATCCTGAATATGTTCAACAACAATATATCCAGAAAAAAAGGTAACAGAAATACTGAAAGAGGAAAGATACACAGGGAAAAGATTCAAGGGGAAAAAAATAATTAAACTGGATTTCCCCCTTCATTTTTGCAGAAAGTGAGATGCATAAGCATAATCTCTGTCCAATTGCTTGCCTTTTTGCACCTTTTCAAAGTGAAATGAAAGGCTACTGCCTTTCAATCTGCTGTACAAGAAAGATCAATCCTATATTACAACATGGGAAAATACAGGCAATCAGGGTGAGGAATATATACATAGATCATATTTATATCTCATAGGATTACATGTATGATAAATTTATATACTTCATACTCTTTCTCACCTATGTATTTTTATATATATTAGAAAAAAAGAAGAAAAAATAAGATCATCTGAGAGAAAAGCAACTACAGAAGCAAATGGAGAATATATGCATTTTAATTTAAGGAACCTAAGAACCCATCCCCACACTCTTTACAGCTTTACAGCAATTATGCACAAGGTTTGCATAAACACTTCAAAATCATCAAAAGCTGTTTTATCAAAACAGCACTTAAGTTTTACATATGTTTCAACACAAATCAGTATTCAGAATTAAACAGCAAACTGATGAAAAAAAGAGGATGTCAGCTGTCATTTTAAACTCTAACCAGATATAGAAAGTGGACTTGAAGAAGGAAGACAAAGACTGGGCCAAAGTGATAGAAAGGTTCTTTCCAAATACTTCTTGTAATTTAATTATCTTATTAATTCTTTCACTGCCCTGGACTTCTAGCTACTCATGATGAATTTTATCAGTACCAGAAAACTTGAATAATAATTATTACTGCAGTAATGTTATTGAAACCATTATGACACAAGGATATTGCAAAGTAAGGACAGCAATAATATGCTGAGTACTAGACAATAAAAAGACATGTGGATGCAGCTGGGTTCTCTGCAGACACATCTGCAAACAATACCTGTATGGTAAAAGTATGCACTTAATTTATAGCCATAAAAAATTTAACTATAGCAATGAAATAATCCCTTGGTAACAAAGAGACACTCAATATGAAGCCAGTCCCTGACACTCACAGGCACATCCTGCAGTAACTCTGATGTCCTGATTGTCAGCATATTCCCAACACAGAGCTATACAAATCTGTGCCACAGGAATGGCTCCATGAGTATTGACACTTGGTAAGTTAGGGAAGTGCCTGGGCATACCAGCTATAATCAGCATTAGAAGTTATTCTGATAAAGGTAATTACTGATAGGAATGCCAAAAGGAGGGACTTGAGTTCTCCAGAATTTAAAAGGTCAAATGGTGAGGAGCTGGGGGGTGAATAAAGAACCAGCTGGGCCAATTCCAGCACGGAAAGAGGTTTGCTTTTCTCTCCTAAACGGGTGAGGACTTCTCTGAATGCCACAGTTCTCAAGATGCTGGGCTTTGAACACAACTTCAGAGAGCGACAGCTTTTCAGAGGAGTGGGAGATCCAACACAATGGATGGGCTTGAGCATCACATGAAGCTGAGGGTTTGAAAAAGATACTGCCTATCTCCCAGACTGCAGCTAAGAGTCTGTACATATTTATGAAAGGCTGCAGCCAGCTGGCCAAACTTCAGATACCTCTCTCAACACTGGAGTCCTTTCACTCAGTCTTTTATCTTTTATTTCCAGTTGAAAAAATAATGCAAATACACGTACTAGTTTAGCTATTTTTCTGCAGCGTGGAACTCTCATTATGCTTGCCAGGCTAGTATTTCAGATACATAAACAGATTTCAAGCAAAACTCTTACCACTAGTTTAATACTGCTTTGACAAGGTTTAAATACACTTTAGATAAGTGCCGAAAACTACAAATTGCACACAGTTACACAAAAAGACTGTCTTTTGATCCATTGAAGTGATAATACACAGAGGATTCCACATGCAAAAGCCATCTATTTCCTACAGAGAAGCAAGAACTTGAGAGAAGGCACTCATTATTAGAAGACAAGACCAGTCTGGCCAGAATAAGTCTAGCAGTGAGTGACTCGTGGTTGCCAGTCAGTAGATATGGAAATTACTGCTTCATGAACTGCTCAAACGTCCCTAACTTCAATAGCCAGGGGCAATACAAAGCTATGCAAAGAAAACAAAAACAGCTTCAAATATGTCAGTTTTCTGAAATACGGAAGAAAAAAAATCTACAATTTTTTTCCCTTCATGTGAAAATATACAGAACCATAGAATGGCTTGGGTTGGAAGGGACTTCAAAGATTACTTAGTTCCAACATCCCCACCATGGGCAGGGACACCTTTCACTAGAGCAGGTTGCTCAGAGAGGAGTCGAACCTGTCTTTAAAACTCCAAGGGATGGGGCATCCTCAACTTCCCTAGGCAACAATAATGAACTGGAAAGCAATGGTTTCATCTTTGTATTAAATCCAAGGTCTACATAGTTCACAAGGTCTCTTTTGGACAGGTAGTGTATATATATATATATATATATATATATATATACTGGCCTCCAGTGAGAGCTAAGGAAAAGACAGGAACTTCCAACTATTGGATTTCAGAGGTATATTGCAGATATGAAAATTTTACTTACTTTTGCCATGCTCAGAAGTAGAAAATAGACAAGAAAAACAAAGTGAGCACTGGCATGCCGTTATGCTATAATGCTGTTGTTTTAGTTGCTTTAGCACAGGGTAAATAAAGGCATCAAATGTAGTTTTTTTCTGATTTCCAGTTGTGTTACCACTCTTCCTTTTAGAGTGCTAAGCACAGTAGAAAAGTCTGACAGGTATTTCATTATTAAAATAACCCAATCTATCTTCCTAAGTAAAAAACCAATGATATAGAAGAATAGCATGCAGAACTCCTTTGAACACTTTCTCCTGAAGTTGCCAGCCTTGAACTCACAACTGAGCTACCTCACAGCTATCCTTACGAATTTTAATACTGCATTAATTCACACTGAAGAACAAAGTACTCACATTCCTTTGACTGTCCCACAAGCCTTTTCTGTCCTAAAGAGGTGACTGCAAATATATCTCTTTTCCAGGATTTCCATGGAGAATGCTATTGTAGTTCTATGTGCTCTTCAACTTAAATTTGTGCCTCACTAAGTAACATAGATATGTACTGGCTCAAATCTGGCCTTTTTCAGTGGAGAACCCAGAAAGATAGAGTGCCTTTCCTGGTGATTACTTCATCCACTGCCCATGGCTGGAGCTGCTCTATCTGTTTTCTCAAGCCCACTTAATCTTTCACAACTGCCCTCAAAATATCTCTAACAAAATATCCCCTGCCAGATCACCAATTTTCCAAGTTACTTCACTAAAAGCACAATGCCTGCAAAGTAGGTCCCACAATACTGTAGTTTCTCACATGCAGTCTTTCAGAAGGGGAAAGGATATTTTAGAGAGTTATGCCTCTTATTGCTACTGTTAGAACCAGCTGTTGGGGTACCAGCCAACAGGGGTGAGATCAAGTCACAGACCCCGTCAGCAAGTCTGAGCTGCCTTGATGAGTGCTTGGGAATGTGCACAGCTCTGTACTAGTCAAAGTTCAGACATTACCAATTTCACAGAAAATAGAACACCAACAGCTGTAATATTTATTCCCCAAAAAGCTGTAAAGAAATATAAAAACCACAAACAACAACATAAATAAAAAGCAGAACAAAATTTATACAATTGCTCAATAATACAGTTTCCAATGGCAAGTACAATTGTAGTACGAGAGTAGTTTAAAATTTATTCTGAGACCATCTGGGACAACCAGAGGCATGGTGAAAGGGAACAGTAAGAGAGAATCAAGTGAAAAAGTATGATAAAACCAGCAAGACAAAATGGAAGAAGTTCCACTGGATGGGGATAGACTAAAGAAGCAGCATTACAATTCTTATTTCAGGAAACCCAGTATACAATAAAACAGCTTCTGAAGGAATGCCTTGGGCTACTCAGTAGTAATAACTACAGTGTAACAGGGCAATATTTAGAAAAAAATGTAGGAAATTATTTGCATAGCTGTGTGTGGCCAGAGCTGCCAACAATCACAAACTCCTCTTTACAATGTTCTATGTCCCTCTTTATAAATGCTCAATTACAAAAATAATAATATGCTAAGGAACCATGCGTGCTATGCAAGAACAGACAACTTCATACATTTTCTGAGGGATTTTCCAACAACATGCAAAAGGCAGGCCTACCAACAGGAGATTTTTTATTTCTAAATAAAGGAAACATGAAATGTCTATCATTTCATCATCCCAAAGTCTTTCCATAAAGGATAGGACTTAATCATTGAGAAGTTAAATCCTTTAACTTCATGGGAACAGTGGTTTATTAGGGACACAGTGCTTAGAAAGATACTACCCCAGCAAGGCTCACATACACTAGGAAACTACCTTTATTTTTTTTCTTAATCTGGCAATAAATCATCAATTAAATTTTCTTTCCTGGGCTAATGAAAGGAGCCTTAGCCTTTTGAACAATTTAAGTATTTAAAAAAAAAAAAAAAAAAAAAAAAAAAAAGTAAAATATTAAGAATTTATCTTAGATGACAGACTTCTATACTCTGGATTCAAGGTGCTGAATTAACAGATATGAGCCATTATTTTGTTTATCACTTTACAGAAGAAACACTCCCACATTACAGCTATGAAGTTTTTCAACATGATCTGAAGCAGGTTCAATCCTTGCTTTCCCTGTTATGGTATATTCTGTTTCTCAGACAAAGCCTTTTTCCAACGCAATACAGAAACATCACTAAAGTGCTAGAAAGCAGCATTATTGTTTCATTTCCCCCCCACTAAAGAGCAATCCTTCTCCATCTCCTATCCTCACCTTCTCTCATCAATCCTACAGACTTCAACCCTCAAATGAGACACTGTCTTCTCCCACTTCCCTGGCCAAACCTGAAGTGCATCTACTGCTTAGTGTTGTAAAACACTATTATTCAAACAGAAGAACTAGAACACATAAGAACTTAGCTCTTCTTCTCCCCACCAATGGATTACATAATCTTGTGGAGGGAAGAGAAGATGGATTACATCCAGCTGGATCTTTTTTTTTGATCCAACTCACCACAAATACTAATGACAATGCAGGAGATGGCATGGTACACATTAAACATTTTAAATGCTAGGTCAATTTATACCAAAGACAGACTGCACTCCAAAACCCAAAAGGGGCAGACAGACATTACTTTTGTCCTCCTGTTCCAGGAACAACAATGAAATCTCAACATTTGCCTTTCATGTGCAATAATCTCTATTAAGGCTGTGCATTCCTAGAGCTAACAGGCACATACCTACACCAGGCTTAAATAAAAACATTAAAGTTCTCACCGGCAATTAGGGACAGCTTAGTCTGGAGAGCATGCTAATTTATCATGTAAACCTGAAAATAATACGAAAGATTAATAGCTATTGGTAGAAATCTCATATTACAAACATATTACAAATTGTTCACACTCTGCTTGTGATCTCACCACTACAAACTACTCGTACAGAGCTGCAAAGAAGTTAATATTTTGATTTACCTTTTTTAATTAGGAAGTTATTTTTCATATGAAAAAGCCCACAGGTTTATAAATACCCTTTTAAAGGATCATAGCAATTTTGTCACAAACAGCAGCAGCAGCATTTGTGATGGTCATTTGCTTATATGTCCTCTACTTCTCAACTAAGCAGCCTGCCAGGGTGACCAAGCTTACCCATATAAAGTCTTACAGAAAAAAAAGAGGTTCCTATTATTTTTTCATCCTGAAACACACTCCAATTTCACTTTATAGGCAAGATATTTTAAGTTATTAAACTGAAATTAAGGTCCCCAGTTGTTCACTACAGGATTTGGAGTGGCTCATATGTAAAGGATTTGGAAAAAGCCCTGTCTGAAAGTACAGTTGAACATTTTTGGAACTGCTGATAAGACTGCACAATTATTTTGCTATCAAATCTGAAGTAATTTGGTTTTCCTAGCCAGTGCCTAACTCTTACAAAAACTTTCCAAGATGACAGTTTATCATATGATATATCAATGTAAACACATGGCACAGCTCAAAACCCAGTCCACAAACACCCTGTAACAAGACTTCTGACATAAAGCACCCACAGAAACACAACAGAAAGAGCTACTTTGTCCTTACCCTCAAATCATAGTATCACTCCATACACACCCACACCATTCTTTTAGGGGGCAGGGAGGAAAATTGGCATTCAAGTGCATTAGGCCAATTAAATACTTTGATCTGGAAAAAAACATTTTCCATAATGCAGCTCAGGAGAAATCTAACCAATCATGATGGTAAAAAAACAGCTGTAATAAAATCTTAATATTTGCTAGCCAGAAAATACATACCAGACATGTGATAAGGGAGACCTTCAGACAGCCAGAAGCTTTTTAACAAAGCATACTCTCACACTAAAAACTGGAATCTGAGTTCAAAGCTGCTACAGAAAGTCTTTTCCCCTTCCTTCCACAGGTTTTAGAGAGCCACCAGTTAAGTTGCACACAAAGCAAATCTTTCTATCTTACGTTTAAGAAACTTCACAATAATTTTCCCTTCTCCTCAAGAAAAAAAATCGGATTTGATTCTTGTCCCACAGCAGTTTGAGCATTTAGTCCTCTAAATATGTAATTTAAACATGTCCATTACATATATATTAGGGAGGAAGAAGTTTTACCAGCACAGTTCTTTGTTCTCACACACATTATGTTATTTCATGCCAGGAGGTAGATTTCCCTAAAGTAACACACACTGTCAGCAACAGAAGCATTGAAGCCATGGTTATGAACCACTTTAAAGCAGATGTATACAAAGTACCGCTGAACTTTCAGCACTGTGGCAACACTTGCTTGCTTTATCTTCTAATTTTCTTCTTCAAATGTTTGTTTACAGTTATTGAAACCCTGCAAAAAAATGCCTCAATTATAGTTGGTAAGAACTTTCAGTTGAAAAGTATGCAGAGTAAGGGCCTCCCTCAACTCAGTCAGCCACTGCAATTTCCAGGGTCCTAATCACTAATATACAGTTCAGAGAGTGGAGTGGAAAAGAAAGGCTGTGAAGTAAAATCCCCATGGCATTCATACAGTTCAACATTGTTATGTAGACTGTTAAAAACTCATTGTTAAACTTCCCATATCTCTCAAATCCACTTCTGCTGTTAACACCAGAATGAACACGATGTGCACTTTTCTTCCTACAAACTTCAATTTACACTATTAACTACTGTTATGATGTAAACATTTTAGTATAGTGAAATAATAGGAGAAAGCAAATCCACAATGTTTGCAAATCAGTTCCTTATCTTGTGTACACCAGAAGTCTCAGTGCTCTGTTTTCACAACTCCTCGGCACCACAAACTAGGTTGAGAATGGTGTTTTTTCACACCCAGGAGACCCTTAATTAAGCAATGTAAAATCTTTACAAGTTCTGCAGCCTTATGCACAACAGAAAAAGTAGTAAGATGTTACCTGTTAGGCAGATATTACTCTAAAAATAACCTTTTAGGCAGGAAAAGTAGAAGAAATTTCACACAAGAGATTTCTAGTTCACCGCTATTCACTGAAGTACAGCTCAGTGACAGTCTAGGAAATCACTAACTACACTCAGTAAATGCAGAAAATAACATCCTACATTAAATGAGTGGTAAACAAATTACCCATTTGTCATTAAGAGCAAAATCTTTAGTTTTCTTTTCTTTACACCGTGCTTTCCATTACAGTGCCAAGCGTTAGTAAAACGTCTGAATTAAAAATCAGACGTGAAGAAGAGGGTAATTGGCTGCAGCAGCAGCAGAACCAGCCTCAGTTCGGGCACCGCGGCTGCTGCTCTCCTCCCTCGCCAGGTGCCTGAGGAGGCACAGGCAGGCCGGCCGCTGCTGCCCGCGGCCGTGAGCACCGCGGCCTTGCCAAAACCCGCTCGGACACGACAGACACGTCCCGTCCTCCCGGCACTGACCTCTCACAGGGCTGCTGATCTCGCAGAACAAACAGACGAACCCAGAGGCCAAGGCTGCCGCGGACAGCCCCTCCTGCGGAGCGACCGGCCCGCACCGACCCGGTCCCGCGGCGCTGGGGCACGGCAGCGCACGGAGCCGGGGCGGCAGCGCCCGCCGGGGCTCCCCCGGCCCGGCCGCGCTCCCTCAGCCCCGGCGCTGCCGCCCCCCGCGCCTCGCCCGGCCGCGCCCGCCGCCGCTCACCCAGCTTGCCGCGGGACTCCTCCAGCTTCTGGATCTGGTTCTCCAGGAACAGCACGGCCACCCCGAAGACCAGCACCGCCAGCAGCTGCAACTTGGGCGGCAGCATAATCCTGAGCAGCCCCATGAGCAGCAGCAGCAGCGCCGCCCGCCCGGGATCACGACATAACGCGGGGCCCGGCCCGCGGGGGCCGGCGGGAGCCGCGGGGACGGCGCGGGCGAGGAGGGACGGAGGGAGCGCGGGCGGGGGCGCGGACAGGGCCCGGCGCCGCCGCTCTCACATCGCCGCGCGCACGGCCCGCAGCGCCCGCCCCGCCCGCGCGGCCCGGCCCCCGCCGCGCCCCGCCCGCCCTGCGCGCGCTGCTCGGCAACCGAACGCCCGGCCGCGCGCCCGCCCCCGCCCCTGCCGCCGCCGGGCCCCGCGGTGGGCCCCGCCCCGCGCCCCCGCCATTGGGCGGCGCTGCCGCGGCCCCGCCCCTCGCGCGGTCCGATTGGCCCGGCGCGGGAATGGCTCCGCCTCCCCCGCATCTCTGAGCAGCCGGAGCGAGGCGATGTCCCCGCCTACATGCGTCCCTTCCTGATTGGAAGGCGCTGCTTGGAGTCCCGCCCATCCGCCCAACCTCGTTGGGCACAGGCACCGCCGCCCGCGGGGAAAGCACAATAGTATTGGTTGGGCCGGCTGTCAGTCACCGCGCTGGGGGCCGAGGTGCCGGTTGGCAGTTCCCGAGAAAGGGGAAAGGGCTTTATTCGGGGTGGTTTCCGCTATGCCCGACCAGCGTTGGGGAACGGCAGTTCCTCCAGCCTCGCTGCGAAGCACTGCTCTGAACAGACTAAAATGTCTTTGCTCTAGAATTCCAGAAGATGTTCTGGGTTAGCAGTTTCTGCTTGCAGTGCCGGGAGCTGGGAGCAAGTCTATGCTCTCCCGCATCAGGCGCTGTGTCGGTCACCCGCCATGGGTGAGGTCCTTCCGCGGCCCCCGGCGGCGCTGGCAGGGGCGCTCCGGCACCAAGATGGCGGCGGCGGCCGAGCTGGGGGCGCTGGGGCGGCGCTGGCTCTGCTGGCTCCTGGGGCTGCAGGCGGTGAGAGCCGAGCCGGCGCGTCCGCGCTCGGGGCTGAGCGCGGCTGCAGTTCCTGAGAGAAAGAGCGGGTGTGAGGGCGGGGAAGGCGGCGTAAGACGTGTCCCGGGGCGGGAGGCGCGGGCGCCTCCTCCCGCTCCTGCGGCCGTGGCCACGTCTTTTGCTTTCCATGTCGGAGATTGGTCTCTACTTCTGCCCTCTTCCTAAAATAGATTGTATTGGTGCTGCCTTTTTTTTAATACAGTAAATTATTTGGTGTGAAAATAAAGCAACAGTGTAGCGTGCATTTGGAGCCAAAGCTTTTAAGGAGAAAACGCTGATGAAATGAGGCACATCGCTTGCTAAGTGTCTGAAGTTATCTTATTCTGACAGGAATTTGCTTTCAGAAGTGTAAGGGTTTTTTTCCAGTGCCAGTCAGAGACATTTGTTATGATAAGTGATTTATTGTTTCAGGAAAATATGATAGTTAAGATACTAAAAATTGAGTAAAAATATTAGGGATAGAGACTTTTCTTCTATTTATTTTTTCCTTTACCTCTGTGTACTTTTTTTCTCAAAGTGTTTTGAGCTTGCTATGTAACCAAAACCGCTCGAGTGAGGACTTATCATATAATGGAGCCTTTACTTGCTTTCACACACTATTCGTGTTTTGGTTGGTTCTTTCTCACGCACACAGCCCAAAAAAAAAATCCTCCGGAGATTCTTGGCCTTACGTTCATGGATTGTTTAGGGCTCTGCTGGGCAAAGGTGGCAGGAGAGAGGCTGCTGGAAGCAAAGTGACAGTGCCACAGCCCTGTTACTGCTCCAAGGGGAGCAGATGCAGCAGTGACAGTGAAGTGAAAAGATGCCAGTAAAGCATCAAAGGGGCCGATGGCAAGCAGCAAGGTGCAAGAAAATGGTTTTAGTTACTGGCATCATTCATTTAATAAGTGAGCTATCATTAAAATGTAGCTTGGGCAGGGTTCAGAATGCTCCTCGGGGCTTTTTATACCACTGTGTCATTGCTGTATTTCCCATTGCCAGTATTCCCCAGAAAACATAAATACCTGAAAAAGGTAAATACTCAATACTTTGAAAACTAATTATCTTAGTAAAAATCCTAAAAAAAAGGCTAAATTATTCCAGTAGAACAGGGTTCCGTTGTCACACAGTGTCGTGTAGGAAGAAGAAAAATAGCTTTCTTCCTGATAAAATAGTGATTTCAGAGCAGCTTTTTTGTGTATTATACTTCTCTGTTCATGCTTTAACTCTTACTTTTTTAGCACATACAGAGAAATAGAATAATGAGGCACCTAATATATTTTCTACCAATCCTCAATCCCTAATATTTTTCATCTGTCACAAAAGTGCTGCAGTTTGGCCACTTCAGCACAGGAAATGGGTTTTGTCTCTACCTAACTTGGGTGTGCTGCATGGATTAGATGGCATGTGAATGTGAGGAGAAGTCTGTTTTGCTGAATGACAAACTTAGCTTTTCTTCTGTACTTTTCTGTGTGTCCCAGCATAGTTCTTCTGAGTCTTGGCCTGTCACCATCCAGCTGAGTTTGCTGGTGCCCTGTCACTCAGCTCTGAGCACAGTGGTGCTCCTTGTTTCACTGGTGCTTTGGCTGTACTGGGCTTTGCCTGGGGTCTTTTACCCAGACTGAAAAGCATCTGGGAAAGCCACCTTCTATCTCTCCCTTCCTTATTTCCTCTCTCACTTTTTCCCAAGGCAAGCAGCTGGAAGGGAAGGTTTTAAGCCAATGTGTAAAAAAGTGGGAATGTGAATTTGCTACAAGAAAGGTATTGAGGGGCTGGAGTGAGCCCAGAGAAAGTCAGTGGAGCTGGGGAAGGGTCTGGAGCACAGGTTCTGTGAGGAGCAGCTGGGGGAGCTCATCCAGGAGAAAAGGAGGTTTGGGGGAACTTACCAGTCTCTACATCTGCCTGAAAGGAGAATGTAGCCTGGTGGGGCTTGGCCTCTTCTCCCAGGTAGCAAGTGATGGCATGAGAGAAGATGGCTTCAGCTTGCACAAGGGAAGGTGTAGATAGGCTATTAGGAATAATTTCTTCACTGGAAAGGGCTTCCCAGGGAAGTGGTGGAATCACCATCCCTGGAAGTGTTCAAAAGGCACATGGATGTGGCACTTGGGACAGGGTTTAGGGCTGAACACTGTAGTGCTGGGTAAATGATTGGACTCTGTCGTGGGGACAGCACATTTTCATGCTCATTATCCCAATCGTGAGACTCAAAAGCAGACCATGGTGGGGGGAAGGAAGACAAAACAAACTGAGAGCAGGGAACGGAAACCACGATTGGGATAATGAGCATGAAAATGTCCTGTCCCCACGACAGACTCAATGATGACCTTAGAGGTCTTTTCTACCCTTAGTGATTCTATGAGAACAAAACCTAAATATCATTTAAATGTCGTGATTGGTTGCATTATTTTTGCTGCCCATAAAAAGCAGAACTGGTGTTTTACATAGAAGCCATGTAATTGAATGACCTGTTCTAAAGTATTGCTGATAAATCAGAATTGCAGGTTTTTATCTGCACTTCCAGTTAATAGTATGTGCCATTTTCCTGTAACATTAATGCAAACATGAAATTAAAATCCTACCTGTGTGTCTTGTTGAGCACTTTGGTTAATTTCATTACTTCCTGGTTGTGTTTTTTCTTGAGCTTAGCTGTTACATTACTTTCCATGAGTAATCCAAAACTTTCAGTGATCCAAAACTTACTGAAATACTTTTTGAAGAGGAGGCTTTGGAAAGCTGTAACCATGTGCATTTCAGCTGATTCATTACCTTTGGGTTTTCTTCTTAATTTGAAGTGAGCAATAGGAAAGCAGTAGAGCTATCAGAAGTGTATATAAATTAATTTTGGCAGGTCTGATACCTTGAAATGTACATATTATGGGTGTCTGGAATTCCCTGGTAGGTTAAGACCCTCCTTCTCAATGCGGTGGTGTTGTGAACACTTGGGCTGACCATTTAGGCATTACTGTAAAACAGTCACAAGAGACTAAGTTGTTCTTCCTAATCATTACAGCATTTAAAGCCATCTTTAAAATACAAATTAATACTAAGTGTAACATTGTATTGATTTTCAGGTAAGTGTTTACGGAGCACAGTTGTCATCGGAAGCTTGCCGAGAGCTGGGCTTCTCCAGTAACTTGCTGTGCAGTTCTTGCAACCTTCTTGGGCAGTTCAATCTGAATCAGTTGGATCCGTTCTGCAGGGAGTGCTGCCAAGAAGAAGCTCAGCTGGAAACTAGAAAGGTGAGTTTTGGACCAAATCCCTTGTGGAATAATTTAACATGTCTTGTTTATGAAACTTTTCATTTAAAAAAATAAATGACAACCTGAGTTATCCCCTCAAGAGGAAAATGCAGCATTTGTTCATAGCCCAATATACATCTACAGGGTCTAGGTTTGCAGACTGCCCCTGTACCAAGAGGGGAATCTTTGGTTCTTTGTCAGCCCTTCTCTGGTGTGACATGACCATATTTAGGAACTATATCCAGCTTCTTTTAAAAGGAAGATCCATGGGACTGGAAGAGGGCAGAAGAAGAGGATGAGGAGAGTGGTGCTTGATGACTGCTCCTGCTTAGTCACTGACCCGTAGCACAATGGCCAAGATAGCTGAGTTCAGGCCCAGGCAACAAAAGGCTGCTGCAGCCTCCAGGTCAGCTCCTGGAGTGGCACAAACCTGATAGAAGCAGGACTGCTCAATTCCATCCTGCAGCAGTGAGAACTGCTGGGTATTTCGGGAATGATCTCTCTAAGAGCTCATGCTGTGCTTCGATCTGTTTAAGGCAAAACCTTTCCTTTATCTGTAGTAAATAAATATCTGTGCTCCTTAAGGTATGTTATCAATGAAGAATTGTTAGAATACATGTTTTCTAATATGTGGTAATTTATGAGTGTTCTAGAATATAGTGAAGACAAATTAATCATCAAGAAAGTAGAGGTTTCAAGGATGAGAGGTGCTGAAATTATTTTTAATGGCTAGGAGATAGTGAAATAACTGACATAATGAAATTAATGATGAAATCTAGCAGGTTTTTCCTGTCAATTAAATTCAGCCTAATATTTAAAAAAGAAAGTCTTCCTTTAATTTTTAATAAAACCACTGATTACAGTGTTAGGCAGAATATATTAAGTATCAAGAAGCATATGTTTGAGATTGGCAGAGAATTCATGGTTTAATTAGTAGTTTCCTAATATTGACAGACTTTTAAGTTGTAAATTTTATGCATTAACAAAGTAAATATTTCAATACAATCCTTATGGGACTTGATATGTAAGGCTTTTTCTTTGCTAGATATATGAACCTTATAAAGGAAAGTTTGTCTCTGGGGAAAGCTCCAGTTCTTTTACATGTGTATACATATATATAAATATGTACGTATCTATACATATGCATACACAAAACCCGAAGTTTCAGAATAAAGTCTAAGGAAATGTACTAACAGGGAGTGGCAGAATAGAAAGGGTGTCCAGCATGCTCAGGTACAGTTGTGCTGGCAGCAGCAGCAAGGCTTTGTGTCCTTGTGTAAAGAGAGGATGCTTTAATTTGCTCGGGTAATATTCTTAGAGTTTTGCTTCTGTGCATAAAATGTAGCAGAAGAACTTACGGAGCAGGACAATTTCAGTTGTCTTTTGATGGGAAAATAAGCTAGAGGAACTATATTGCATTTCTGTCAATGTAACTTCTGAGAAAAATGTCTTAACAATTTCTCAATAACATACTTAGGGATGTAAGTTAGTTTGTACCGTAAACATCACATTAATAAAAATTGGATCAAATAACAGAAATTAAATTAATAGATAGTCTTCTTAATTTCCTGAAACAGACCTAAATTTCATTGTGTGGATAATTACACTTTCTGTGTAAGGATAAGCAAATGCCATTTTGTGGTCAGGACTTCCCATTGTAAATATTATTAGTCTGAAAACTTTTTTCATTTTAGTCATGATCAATGAAGTAAAATAAATAGCACAGAGATGGACAGGGTCTCAAGGGTGTTCAACAAATTCCTTCATAGTGGACCAGATTTCCTTGTATATTCACAGGAAGCAAGAAATTGTATCTTATAAGTTGTTGGTTTTTAAATCTATTTGTGTTTTACCCAGTTTCATTTTCTGCTTGGGCTTTGGAGTAAATGTGAACAATGTAGATTTTGATTATTACTTTATCTTTCCTTATTTCTGTGATATTTCTGAAGAAATGTAATACAAATGATACTTTTTGAGCTAATATGGTAAGCATCAGCTTGAAGTATAGGAGTGATTATGATAGTATTTTCATACATTTTCATATCTGAGTTTGAATGCAGGCTTTCCATATTGTGTGCATGAATGGAAATATTGGATTGTTCTAACATTATGATTTATTATAGCATCATTTCTAATTTTCTTATGAATGCTGTTTCAGGAAGTGGAAATTTTTTATACTGGTACTACTGCTTGGAAATGTTTATTTCAGATTCAGTGATAGTTGGGAGGTTTTACATTTTAAACTCATACTCAGTAACTTCTCTTGAAGACTAGCCAGTGGAAAATTAGTGTTTAGAGACTGTTAATATTATCTTACCAGATTGTATTCAGAATCATCACATTTTGAATTATGTTTTAATGTAATGCTGGTTGTAACAGATGTCTTTAATTGAGCTTGAGATTTTACTATTGCATAAAAATTAACAATATCATTTTTAGTTGCTTCTTGCTAAACAAGAATTTTCATGCTAGGTATGTAGACTCTGAAAACTGAATGCTACCTTTTGTTATAGCTTTTCCTTTTCCCCATTTTTTTTTCTGTTACCACAGAAATCTTCTTTCTAATGAAAATTTGACAGGAAAGAGTGAATGAATATTGAATGTTCTTAAAGGCTTTTTTTTCCTACCTTCTTGCTTGTAGAATTTTTCATCTTACACTGAGATGCAGGGTTTCAGAGTAAGATGTTTGACTTTCTGATTAGCAGCCTGGCATGTTGCTGAGCTCCAGAGTAGGGGTGCTCTGGGTTTTGCTGAAGCTGTGACTCTGCACTTGAACATCCTCCAAGTACAGGAGCCGCCCTGCTCTGAGCCACGATCCCAGTGTGTGACACAGCTCGCTCCTTACCCGAGCAGGTGCTGCTTCCCAGGAGGTGCCACAGCACACTGCTTGTCTGTGCAACAAACAGGCTTGGCAGCTACTGGGGTTCCAGGACATGCTTCAGGATTTTAATTTTATTGTCTTTGCAGTCATGTGGCAAATACTAGAAATAGGGAAAGCAAGAGTTAGTTTACTGCATGACTTGTGCCTGAGTTCTAAACGAGAATTTAAAATTAAAGGTAATAGCATATCTATCTGAGAATTTTTACATAATTGGTGCTTTTCACAAATGGTCTGTGAAATATCCTCAGGCCTAAAAATATTTCATGCTGCACAGTATCAGTGCAACCTCAAATGAGATGTTTACAGATTTGAACTGTTTCATATCCTTGAAAGAAGTGTATTTATTAATCCTGCTCTTGTTATTGGTCCAGTAGTTTGTGAATTGACATTGTGGAAAATAGCTGTGAGATATTCTTGTTACACAAAATTTGTCTTGCTCTGAACTTCTGCTGACACCTGTCCAGTGAAATATTTTAATTACTTCATAATTGGACTGTGGGTAAAATGAAAATTGTTTTGGTTATTTTCTCCTCCTCTAGAGATTTTGTATGCAGTCTCACACTAATTCAGAAGCCAGCTTAAACAGTATTGCTTTAGACAGCTGCAAGTTTTAAGCCTCAGTCTGTCAGATCCAGAGTACTGCTGGTGTGTAAAACAGAGAAGGATGAAATGGAGGTGAAGCTAACTGTGCGTGAAATTGTAGTAGCAGGAGAGATTGTCCATATTTTGCAGTAGCTGAAAATAGCTGCACTCCATCTGCAGCTTCACATAGGCTGTGTGATCATTTCAGACATAGCTGTAAGCATATTCCATTAATTGTATTTATAATCTTAGATTTATCTCAACAATATATGTGTGTCAAAATCCAAATTGATTTTAAAAATCAACTCTGTGATAAAATTTGCAATACATTACATTTTATAGTTGCACTGTGCACGATTGCTACAACCCATAAAAGTTATCAATATATCTAAATGGAGCTTTGAAAAATATATTTTGCTGACTAATATGTGTTGAACTTCAGCATTTTAAATTTCTACTGTCAAGTACTTGTCATATTATAATGTTAAGGTGTTTGGTGACTTAGAAAACGTGACACCAGGTGTAATGACTAGGTGCTTCTTCTACTAAAAAAAAAAACAACAAAACAAATTGAAAGCTTTCTTAGAACTCCAGCCTTTTACACATGTAGAATTCTTAAATGTGCTCTTATGAATTATAAGGAGGAATAAGGTGACATTCTTGTTCAGACTTACTTTTTAAAACTCAAAAAATTGTTTACAAAACTCAGAATAGTTGCTGGAAGTAGATTAACTTGAAGTACTTTTAATGCTTCTGGCTACTCCTGTGTGACCCAATTTACATTCATTTTTCAGGTTTGTTTTTTTTTCTTTTCATTACACTAATTAGAGTGCTACACTGAAATTGCTGCTGACTGCTTTCTTGTTCTGCCAGAGGCTCTTAACATGAATAGGTCTACTCTCACTGGAACTTCTGGTTTTCAACTCAATAGTTAAAAACAGAGAACTACTTAGTTCTCTGTTTGACATCTCTGAGAAGTAATATCAATACTTACAGAAATTAATTAGAATTTTAGTTTACTTCTTTAAGCTGTTTCTCAAAACTCAGATCTTTTTCTGTCTTTTGATGTGTCCTGTAAAGTCTCTTGGATACTTTGTAAAAAATCAAATTCTGTTTTTACCTAACTGTAAACTGTAACTTCCTTAATTCTAACATGTTACACAAAAATGGTTCAAATTAATTTTGGTTTTCTAGCAAGTGTGACTTCAGCAGTAGTGTGATGCAATGGCAGCATATTTTATTTAACATTCAAGTAAATAATCAGAACTTTGTAATTAAGACTAATATGTCATAAGATTTCCTTTCAAAGTTTGCTTTTAACTAAGTGTCCCATACAGTTCATAGAGGAATGATTTTATGGCTATATTGATAGGGAAGTTAGGGTATCTGAGATGATACTGTTCTCTCTAATTGAGAAAGTCTCTGACCAGTACTGTTGCTTCAAAATATTATTCACAACCATTCCTTGTATTAAAAATGTGCTGCAGTGGATGTCCTTCTCAAGAACTTTACCATGTACCCTCTTTCCCTTCCCTCTGTACATGATGTTTTTGGCAATGAAAATTAATGTTGACAAGAAGTAGTCCTAGATAAGGAAGGTGCGGCTAACTAGTCAATGCCTGAGGCAGAAATTTACTGCCTTTTGTTTGGTTCAGATTCACCAAGTGTTCATCTGTGTCAGATAAACTAAGACAGAATACATTATCTGTCTGTAATAGGGTAAGCCTTACCCATGGAAGAGCTCTATCTCATCTTATCAGTGAAAAAAAATAGGTTAGAGAAACTATAAATGTGAATTTGCTAAATGTGAGTTTCAGTTGTTGATGTGCATCTGTGCTGGTCAATGGAATAGCTTTAGATAATTAAGGCTGACCTTCATCTGGATAAAGCACTGGCATTTAACTCTACATTTGTTGAAGAAACTTCAAAAAGTAAAAGTCTCAAAATTCATGAAATGTGCAAGGTCAAATAAATATCTCATGAGCTCTGTTCTCACTGTTTTCTCTGCAACTCTAAAATGCTTTATTTTTTTAACAAAAGCACAGACTGGAGAATAAAAGAGATGTTCAGGGATTCTACTTCTAGAGGCAAGCGGGTGCTTAGATAGAATTAGATGGTATAGTCCAGAATCGAAACTTGACCTGTTAACTTCCTGTCTGTACTCCTTCGTTTGCACAATTGTGACTAGGTCCAAGTGAGAGCCTGTACACAGGAGCCCTTTTTCTACCACCCTTCTCTATTCCACTCAAACTGGGTATTCACACCACCTAATCCAAGCGACAGCTCCAGAGGTCTAAAGTTGGTGGTTGCTCAGCTTCTCCATTTTCTCTCCCACCCTTGTGCCAGACCTCTTGCTCACATGAACTTAACACCAAACACTGCAGAGACCAAAGGTAATAAAAACAGGCTGCCAAGAGCTGAAGCTGGTCTGGACCTTTCCAGTTGTTATTTGATTTAAACAGCACAAATGTTTATAGAATCCTGCAAGGAGGGTATCATTTAACACCAAAAGTAGAGGTGGATGATAAATTTCCTTTATGCTGAAGAATGGAATAGTAATGCACAACTATATTTTGTATGTTTACAGAATAAAAAGTCTCCTTTGAGTCTCCTACTCAAAGTAAATCTCAAAGTTCTTAGGATCTCCAAGAATGCAGATTGTACAGTCTTCCTTAGCAAATTCCTCAGCGCTTAAACACTGTCATTATGACTTTTTTTCACCCTTACGTTCAGTCGGAATTTCCTTCCCCACAAATAAATGAGAGCTTAGATTCTGCTCAGCTTTGTTCAGAGCAATTTGCCTGTAGTACATATCACTAATCACAGAAGCAGCACTGGTTCACATAATTGGTTTTTGACTGTTAGACTCTGTTTCCACACTCTTATTTAGAGTCAGGCATCTCCCTTCACAGGATAATGAGCTGTCAGTGGTAGAAGTTGCTTTGTTGCTAAATTTACTGATGACATCAGTTCAGAATGATGTGTGTGTGTAGCAATGACTTTCTTGGCTTGCTGTATTATAGAGCAGTAATTCATGATGTTCCTGGCAGTGAGGCTTTCTGGCTGCTCCCTGTTAACCCACAGATTCTTACTCATGTTCTGCCTCCAGGAAAAGGAAAGACAGGAGGGATTTTGAAAACCTTGAGCTATCCATATAAGTACATTCTCTCTCACAGAAGATATTTTATAGTTTGTATCTCAGTGTATATTCTTTTGGAGTTTTCTAGTTTAGAAGACTAGCTTTCTAGTAAAAGTCACAAATGAACTGCTAGTTAGAAGAGTTTAGAAAAAAAGCAAAAGAAACTTGCAACAAAATCTCTTTTTGTTGTAAATTTCTTGGAAGAACAAATATTAATTAACCTGGTTTGCTTTGTTTGTGTGTGGATGGAACACAGTAAAAATTAACTTGCATGCTTTCATAAGAGATCATTTACCCTATTTTTCAACAGTACCATTTTGCCTATACTAAGGAACTTTGGCCATTAAGAATAATATCTATATTTTTCCTGAAATGTTTTGAAGTCAATAGATGAGGAGCTGTCTTCTGCAGACTTGCTTATATCATAATATGAAACTGTTTGATATTAGGAGAGGACAGTATGCACATATTGGAGAGAATCCAGGTACCATAAAGTAGCTATTGCCCCTTTTGTGTCTCTGCCTTAACAGCCTGTTTCATTTCATGTTTTAAGACATGCTGGTACTGTCAGCTGATTACAAACAGCTGTGCAAATCCAGCCTGAATGACACTTTGTAACCTGTGTCAGGCAGGGTCCCCTCGAATTAATAATTAGAAGAAAGCAGTGTGCAAAATATAAATGTCACAGAAGTAAAATTAGGTATAACTTGCTGTATTTTATTTAACCTTTTTGTTACCTTTGATCTAACAGAATTTTATTACAATCAAGGAGCAATCTCTGTTCGATACCACTTTTTGCAGTTCAGTTTGGTCTGAATTCCTGTTTGGTTGTAAACATTAATGGTTATGTAGCATGAATGTCACTTTTCTGGAGTCTTCACCATGAGTAACTGTGATAACAATACTATATCAATCTATAAATGAAGCACTGCTGGAATTGTGTCTTGCAGAATTGCTTCAGTTCTCTTCCTAATAATAGCAAGTGAAATGTTTTCTTTAATATAAGTTAAAGTTCCTTACTTTTACAATGAATATTTTTAACTACCACAATTCTTATGCAAAATGGTGTTATTCTGATATAATTAGCACTCTCCATAATTAAAGCAGGCATGACCAATAATGTGGTTTGTCTCTTTTCATTTGTGAAGAGCCATCCTGATTGCATCAGAATGGACTGTTACAAGAGTTTCAGGTGCTTTCCAAAAACTTTTGAAATAAACTGAACTCAAGTTGATGCTTTGGAAAAGATGAGGGAAAAGTTCAGATATTGTCACAGTAACTTTAGAAAACATGCTATTAGAATGTTATAAAAAAAAGCTAAGTTCTTTTTATAGATGCAGACACGAATCAGCACTTGTTTGGGATGTTAACATGGACACCAGTAATAGTTTAGAATGTCTTTATTTCATTGCTCCTTATACCAAACTCACTTTCATGAGCACTAAAACAAGTGAAGCATTACTTTAAAATGAACTAACTCATGAGTTAAGCATTGTGTAATGAACTGACTCGAGATGTTTGTGTGCCTCCATGTAATACATGTCATTCTTATTAATACTTGAACACAGTGACTGCCTTCACAAGGAAATTTGTAGAACATCTGCTCTGGACACAATGAGATGGTAGATATTAACAACTAGGCTTTTGTGGTGGGCTAAGTGATGCAAATAAACCTGGTTTTTTTGCAAAAGACACCTTTGTTTAGAGTTATAAATGAAGCCAGTTGATTCTTCTTTTTTCCTGGTCTAGCCACCGAGAAAGCAGCTGTTGTTCCCAGCATGAATCTAAACCTTTTTGTATGAGAACATTTGGGTTTCAATTATGGCAGAATTACAAGCTCAAAATTTAGACATCAATGATTGAGCTGTTTTCTTTCTTAAATTTCTATAAGATATTGGCCAGGAGTTACAAACTGGGTGTAGTGAGGTGTTACAAAATATCTTACATATTGTAGATTCCTACAGTGATTTTGTTCCATAAAAACTCATGTTTGGAAGGAAAATGACAAAGAATAATTTGTAATAAGAATTCAAAAATGTTCATTTTACTGTTGTCCTAAATTTGAGTGTACTTAGCCTTTGATAGACTTACATAAAATAGTTAATTAACTAGATAGAAGGCTATTTATTCTTTTATCTACTTCTTTATACTGACTTCTTGATAGAAAAATGCAGATAGCTGTCAGTATCAGAGAAATCAGTATAAATGTTCAGTGGATTAGTGAGTATGCAAAGGAATATCTAAATCTAGGATTGCTGATAGAACTGTTGAATATTTTTTTAATGACAAAGAGACAAGGTAAGTGAAGTTTATTAACCCTGTACCATGTTTCCTCCATCTTTTAATTACTTCATGTTTTAATTCCAGAGAAATTTTAATTATGCAAGCTAGTATCTGAGCTGTTTATCACTGTCTTTTTTAATTAAAACCTTGAGTTGGGTGGTGAAAAAGCTTTTTAAAAGTCTAATATTTATGATCTCTTGAGTATTGTTTCATAGTATTTCTGGGTTTTAACAGTCAAATCTTAGGTTTTTATCTTAAATACAATGTTTAGTTGAAAATGTACCTGTAGTTAGGCAAATTTCTGAGATGCTGTTCTGAACAGGTAATGCAGTGTAACATTCTCTTTTCAGTTTCCCTTGGAAGTAATGATTATTGATTAGTTCACGCCAAGAGAGAAGTTGTGATTTCCCTGCAAATGATTAGAGTATTTCCTATGTTCTAATTCATAGTATTTAAGCAAATACTGAGTTGGCCCTGAATCAGAATTTGAATATTCAGAAATGAACACTGTATTTTTGGCTGTCTATAATGCCTCCATTCGATAGGTGACAGAATATTAATAAAATTGTCTTGGAGATTTCTGTTGTATCATGTATGGTTTGGTTTTTCAGAGGGGTTCATGAATGTTAGTTTTAATTATTTGTGTTCACAGTTCATATTTTAAGTGAAACATGAGTTTATGTAATTTCAGTAAGGTTATATTTTCTATACTCAGACTTGCACATTTGTTATGAAACATTGTCTAAAAGAACATGAAAGCAGAGGTTTTAATTGTCTAGGAAAGGTAATGAATTAAATTAAAAATTCTTTAAGCTCATTCTGTCTGCTTATCTACAAACATTGGGTTTTAAGGCTTAGAAGGATGTGATTTGATATACAGTATTATATATATATATATATAGTATATATACTATGTGTAATATTAGAATGCCTTACTTTGAAGTATGAAGTTCTATTTTAGTAGCTGGCAAATCTTGTTAATTTCTTTAAGATTCACCAAACTATAGAATCATTTGCATGATGCAAAAAGAATCACAATATAGTCTAAAAATATGACAGTATGCAAGACAATTATGTGAACGGTTTTTAAGTTTAGATATTATATAAAATTAAAATTAACTTATATTTTAAGGAGACTGAATCTGAGTATCTTGCACAGCTGACAGAAGTGATTGACATGTAAGTGCAAGTATCAAAGTTAGCCCAGCCTGTACATATTACTTCACCTAAGGCCTGTTAATGTGATCTGTCCTCTTTCTGTAAACACAATGAACTAAAATCAACTAGTAGCCCAAATGGGAAATTTAAAGTCACTGCCTTATCTTTATTATAAGTATTTCACTCTTCAAGTTAGGTTTAAAGTGGAAACTAAAATTTCATTTAATGAGATTTTGTTAGTATCTTTGGGAAGGAAGAAATATTTTTCCTGTTACTAATCCATAATTCCTATTGTAACATGTCCAGTAGCATTTTTTTAAATGAAACTTTGCTTACACCAACAGTATATCTCATGATCTTTTTTTTTGTTGTTTTTACATTTTTAGTATAATTAATGAAAATTATTATTTATCCTGAGTGAACAGTCAGTTGTTGTATAATCAGAGACAGGTCTGGAACTGTGTGTCTAGGATCTTACGTGTAATTAGCATCAATAGAGTAGCATATTGTCTCCTCAGAGAAAAATAGTTCAACAGATAACACAATATAAATAAACTAGTAATTTAGATTACTTTTGTCATTAACAGCTTCTCTTTATTATTACAGCTTTATGCAGGAGCTGTCCTAGAAGTATGTGGATGAAAACTGGGAAGGTTCCCTCAAGTCCAGGGTAAGTAAAGCCACTAGTATGTATTTCAAATATGAAATACTGTCACAGCTGAATGACAAAAGGTACTTTCAAGTACATTACAAGTAGTCATAAATTCAGTATATTGTATCAGTAAAGTTACATTGACCTGAAACTCATTGAACTGGTCTCCAGTAATTGATAGATGAAATTATATTGTGCACTTAGGGAACGATTCTATTTTCACAGATCCTGCCATATAATTGTTTTATCAGTGGATAATGACAGTCAACTAACAGGAATGGAATACAGTAGTGCAAAAGGAAAATCAGTACCATCAGTGTCTGTTGGGAGGAAGCTGCAGGAAAAGAATCTGTGAGATCTTTCAAATTGGACTTTTATTGTAAATTAGGGAGGAGCTTAGGTACTAGCAGTACTATGGTTGTTTTGGGTTTTTTTTCCTGTAATGAGGACCCTAATACTATACTCCCTAATGCTGTACTTTGGACATAGTTGGACATAAGTACTAATCTAGCTTTAGAATTTAAAATTGCACAAACAGCATGTCTCCTTCTACTGTGGGAAGTGTTAATACCTCCCTGTTTGAAGGCTGGCTGACAAACAGTGGGGGAAAAAGGGTTTTAAAATGGGTTACAATTTACATAAGTTGTACTGCATTATATCCTTTCCTGCCACCTCTGCCCACACAGTTGAGTTGAATGACAAGGCCAGAGCTCTGTTCTCTTTTCTACTGTATAAAATGTCCAAATGAGAATTCTTTAAATGACTTGTCATACTTGAGGGGTGTGAGGAGATTAACTTCATTAGTGCAGGAGTCCATATTATCTCCATGTCTGTTCAAACTTAGCTAACATAAAAACATCCTCTACTGTTGTTGCCCATTCACTGAGCTGCTTTATGGTTCTGGATTTGTAACAGTTAAGTGCTCATTTGAGCTGTAGGTTTGAAGGAAAAGGTTAACCTGTTAGCCTGACTCCAGCCTGCATTGTGTCCTCAGTTATCTTCATGTGTAGGTCCTTGAAGGGAATGGCCCTCAATTCCTGCTGTGTGTACACTTTGAAACATGTTCCAAAGACTTGGAATGATGCAAAAGGAAAAACTTGAAAATTGTGACTAGTGTTTTTTCCTTTCAATTCTTGGTTGTCTAAACCTCCTCAAATATTTACATTCCATTTATCATATAGGTTACTTTTTAAAGTGGCTGGATACATTTCATTGTTTTTTAAAAAGGATCTCTGTTCTGATCACCAATTTTGATTTGGTACAGTAAGAATTAAAAAAGGACTGAGTAGTGCACTTAAATTTCTTTTTTGTGTTTTCATCACCAATTTCTGCAGCTACTCAATCTAAACTTACCTTAACCAAATTTACAGCTAGGGTATTAAAAGAGATTGGAAGATGGGATATGTATTAGAAGCATACTTAGAAATTTTTAAAAGCAGTAGAATATATTCTTTCAGCTGGTATTTGTCTTCACACTAATATTAATCTCAGAATACCCATATTTTCTCCTTTATTTTAACTTCTGACAGAAACAGTATTTAATATCTCCATCTTAAGACATTTGCATTCAAGAAGTGTCTTTATTTCAGCTTTTCACTTGGGCATTTGCTATGGAAGTTGATTGCCTTAAGGTCATGCTGCTGCTTTTGAAGCATTTTCTTTGTAGGCTTCATTCAGCTGTGTATCCTGTCACTGACAATGTCTCACCACAAATAACTGAATCCTTTCCCATAGTTTCTGTGAGGGCTTTGTCAGAGTTTGTTTAGATGTGTTTGGTTTTTCTCCCAAGAATATACACAAAGTTAATTGCAGGACTTTACATGGATTAGTGTATGTTACTACTGTATTCTGAGATTAATAAATGTGAAGTCTTGACCTCTAAGTACCTGTGTAAATTGTTTTGTTACTTGGCTTCATCCCACAGACTTGATGTGTCTCATCTGGATGATATTTTATTTGGCTAAGGGATGAGCAATGTTGTTTCATTGTTTTTCTGTTGTGGTTGGATTTTTTATTATGGGATTCACATATTTAAATAGTTAAGGATTGAAACCAGTTGAATTAATAAAGGTTTGTAAAAGTTACACAGTTGGAAGAAGCTGTGGGTTGCTCGGTCCTTCTCTGTCAAAGTTTCTTTTAAAATTACTGGTTATATAATCTTCAGCTCTAAACAGTTGCTCAATCCACCTGTGTGCCTGAAATGTGAGAATCATTACATATGGAATATATTTGTATATACTAGGAAAGCAAAGGAGTGAGAAGTGATGATAAAAATCTAGTCCTCAGAAAGAGGATGAAAAAGTCTGGTCTTCAGCAAGATTATCTCAGTCTTGAACTGGATGTTAATGTTTGTAGTGCCACACCAAACCACTAAATTTGGCATTTGTGAATGTGGCCAAGGATGTCTGTTAGGTTTTTCAGATACAGTTTCTTGTGATAAGTCTGATAACAGACCACATTTCTGTATGCCTCCTTTAAATTCAGTACTGAATTTTTCTTACTGATAAATTTCCCTTAAAAATAAAATGCTTTATTATAAATGCAGTACTCTAAAATTAATTTCTATATTACATATATTTTGAAATTGTTCTGTATAAAATTGTTCTTAAATATTTGTCATTTAAAAGCACTCCATCAAAGTAGAATATTAAAAATCTAAGTGACGAGATTCATAGATGAAGCAATATCTTAATATACCAGGTAACACAATGACAATTTTTGGCAGACATCCATAAAACTGAGGCTCTGGAATAGAATAATGAATTAGCTGGGTCAGTGATTAATCTTGCATATTTGTTTTAAGTTGACTTTTCAGTGGCAGCTGTGTTCTGTTCACTATGAGATAGGAGATCGGTGTTTAGACTCCTACATTCTCTGCAGTTTGTTTAAAAAACTGAATTAGACTGGTTTTTTTCATTGAACATTCCTTTCATATTTCTCTCCATTCTTTTTCTTTTTTCCACAAAATAATTCTCACCTCTCCTTGTGAGTTAAGAAATGGACATGCTCCCAGCAAATCTATTCTAGAAATAAGGTCTTTAATTCTTGAACTGATGCAGTGTGCAGCTACATTAAATACTCTGACTTCAGAGTCAATCAGCACTATTATATCATCTAACTTCTCCAAGTGTTAAGGGAATTCTTTTAGCTACTAAAATGTAATTTCTTATGGGATTGTATTGTATGAGGTAAGATCCCTCATTTCCTAGTTATTTTAATCTTCAATTCATAAGTACTGACAAAAGAAAGTTAGAAAATTACATTAACCTTAAATCTTGCACAGCTAAAAGCATTACTAAAAGTCTTGCTAAGAACTATGGATGTTGTAGTGGGAGACACGCATTGCTTTATCGTAATCTTTTGTGAACAGATGATGCACAAATTAAAACAATACTTCCCTTCAGATTGAGAAATGTCTCTTGCCCAACTGCTTATACAAAGTACCCTATCTTTGGGATTTTTTGAAGTTTCTTCTTCAGGCTTGATTGGAGCTCTGTCTTGGATTCATTTCTGAAAGCATGTGGTGCTTTTTATAAAATCACGAACAGCTGCATTGTAACTTGATTAAGAGACTACAAATAGTAGTTATTGATGTGCCATATGAATTCTTAAATTTTAATTTTTATCTCAGACTGAGGTCCCCAAAAGGTACAGAGCTATAGTCATTAAAATGTAAATAAATGCTTGTTGTGTGCTGTAGTTCAGTCTTTTTGCTTGGCTTTCATGGTAACTTTTGAAGCAGACTCATACCATCTTCAAAACTGCAGAGCATGTATTTGTCCCCAAAACAAATGTCTGAGGGAAGACATTAATGCTTTTGTCTTGCCCAGTGATTTACATATTCACATTTCTAGCAAATATTTCCAATTTTCTTAGCAATGCTTTATTATTGGTGGCATTATTGAATGTTGGAATTTCCTGTCTTCATAAAATGTCCCTCTCTTACTCTACCTTTTGTTTGGTTTCTTTTCTTTTTCATGGATTTAACACTTGATAATTGGCAATGCCTCAATAAAATGTTTTTTAATTCAAGTTCATTTCGGTACAAAATTGTCAAGTCTGTATGGTCAAGTCCTTTGTGCCTTTTTTATGTAAAATTTTGCAACATTATGCACAAATTTGCATCTCCAGTTAAACTTCTTACTTTCAAACAGCTTGTGTCTAATAATTCATGGCCAAGCAAGCAGACTACCCTTTAGCTTATCTGAAGTAATATTACACTTGCTTTCTGTTTGTTTAAGTTAACTCAGAACAGCTGTTTGTTCTGCTTGGGGAGAGGTTTCATGTCCATTTTGGGTCAGGAAGTTCTCTTATGCTGTGTCCTGCTGCACCTCAGAGAATAGTGCAGGTGTATGTGCATATACACAGACTTGCCCTTTTGGCCACAGTGATTCTGAGCCTCCTACACTCTCCACTTAGGGCTCTGGGATTTAACTCCAACAAACTAGTTTTCACAGACTTTATTACACCTCTATGTTTTGTATCAAAACAAATGGACATTATAACAATAGCAGTGAGTTCTCCATTCTGCTGTGCTTGGAAGTAAAGGCTGCTTTTAGGTCTTTAAAAGCACTGTTCAGTGTGGGCCAGGCTTTAAAATGCTCATACACACTTGATCCTTCTCTGAGCCTGTAGCTGTAGCTGGTTGTGGGGCAGTCCTGTCTGCTCTTCAGGAACACCTCAGGAGCACGTTCCAACAGAAGTGCTTTGGTACCACTCATCATTTACTGGAGCATAAGGTGAAGTGGTTTTGCAAAGCTGTCTGGAGAACAGCTCTGACTTCTGGTCTGGGGTTTAATTCACCAGAACATGGTGTCATGGCACCGAACTCAGTCTTCTCATCTTACAGAAGTCACCGTGGAAAATGCCTCTCCTGCTCATCCACAGATAGCTTAGAGAAAGGTTTGTTTCTCTGTGGTGTGTAATTTCTAAAGCTGCTACAGGGAGAAGAAAATGGGGAGGTAGCTTGAATAGGATTTAGTATTAAACACCAAACTACTAAATAATGGTGTATAGATGATGTGCAAGTACCATTTATAGACAGAACCATAAGAAGCAATGTTGATGTCAGGGTATAGAGGGGAAACTGTTGGAGCAATGTGAAGGTGGAGCATATGCACCACATCCCATGATAAGCAAGCAGTCATATGTCCCTAAATGTGCACTGTAGCTGCATCTGACTTCCTAACCCCATCGTTTCAAAGGTTGCTAATTCAACTCAAGGACTGATTTTGTGGAAAGGAAAAAAAAAAGTGTTTGATGGGATAATCTGTGTTTTTAATGCATGTCAGTATTTGAGTTTCTCATTTTAGCTTCTGAAATTCAGAATATACAAATTAAGTTATTTGTACATTGAGTGTTTTTCTTTGTTGCATTGCAATTCAAGTGAGTGATGCAGAAAGTCACTATGATCAGCATTGGAAATAAATATGCCATAACAGAAACTAATTTTGTTCCAGCTGTCTAAAATTTCAGGAAAAGCATTCTGTAGTGCTTCAGCTTTCAGAAGATTTAGACATTTGACATTGGTAGAAGTGTGTAATAGCTACTTTTAATGTGGCAGAATGTAATGCTACCTATAGAATACTTTCTTCTTCCACTTAATGCTGTTTCTACTTTATGTGAGCTTGTTCAGTCCAACACTGCAGCCAGAGAACAGCCTCTCATGTCCAAATAAGCTTTCATCTATCACTCAAGTAACAAATCCTCACACCTGTTACAAGCTTGAAGTGCTGTAACCTGAGGTTCCTCCCAAAGGCAATTTTTTATTACAATCAAGTTCCAGAGTTCAGATTTACTTCAGAAACTTTATCCATTTTACTGTGCTCTCTTACGATTTTGCAATTAGTCACCCACTGTACTGACTGCTTCTTACAACCTTCTTTTCATATAAAGCTCTAGAGACTGGTTTCAGCTTTAGATTTAAATTGAAGAAAAATGTGGAAAAATTCCTCCAGAAGCATTTCAGCAGTCTGCAGACTTAATAAATAATAAGAAACGTCTTTGCTGCTTTTTTGCACATTACTTTTGATGACAACCAAGACAACATGTCACAAGAGCATGGGAAACACTGAAGTTAAAAATAAGGTCTTTGAGGTTAAACCAGAATCGAACTGCAGTATGTGTGCAAGTACTGGTTATTTAGTGCTATTTGAAATAGTTATACACTGCTTACAATGGCATTAGTGTATAGTCTGTAGAAGGAATAAAGACAATGTGAATGAGACAACTCATTTTCTTCAGGGGCCTGGTATATTTGGCAGCTCCATGGGCCGTTGGTATTTTTTTAACTTGTTTATATTGTGTAGTAGTTGGTGCAGCAAGCAGTGTATATGATTTTTATCTGTACTAGGAGCTCAGTGAAAGAGGGAAGGAAGTTAAGTGCCACTCTGTATAACCATGCTGAGAAAGTGTTAAGGTAACTGTCTGCAGTAATGTAAAGATAGGTATAAAGATGCCAGGGGATATCTCTGCAATTACTGAGGAAAGCACTACACTTTGTCAAGCAGTATGAAACATTAGTCCTGAGGTTGCACTCATCTCCATGCACCAGCTGGATGCACTGCAATTTGTGAGAGATTCATTGTTGTCTAACCTTGAAAAAGCAGCTTTAACATGCAGCTGGCACCCTGGTAGGAGTCAGTCTGTACTGACAGGGTTCCTCCTTAGGGAGATGCTACTGACATACTACAGGAGCATCCTGAATCCACTTACTGTCAATATAGCTACTAAATTCAGCTTTTCGCATGTGAAAAGGGAGAATGAGAACTGTTATTTTCTAAATAAATTTTAAATATTTTTAGAACTCAGGCATTCATTAGGGTGAAGTGCTAGGAAGTAGGGGATTATGCTCACACTTTGTCCTGAAATACTTCATATTGTCTTTTCAGAGTTAAGGTTAATGCAAGGCCTGGGCTGTGCTGCTGTTAATGCCAGCTGACAGGTGCTGCAGGTGAGGAGTGGTGCAGCAGCCCACCTCAGACCTGGCCTTCTCTCCATGTAGCTGCCTGACAACCCATAGAGCCTTGATACCCACTGCCTTCAGGAGTGTCAAGAGGAAATACAAGCTTCTCTTCCTGTTTTTAGCTTTGTTTTCTTGCTGGTTTTCAACATATAATCTCAGAGATCTCTGCAAGACAAGATTGACCGTCTTGTTCAGCAGAATAACACCTCTCCCCACAGCTTCCTGCGTGCCCTGTCCCCCGCAGAGCTGCAGCGTGTGGGGAGTGTGCTGATGAGATGGGTGTCACACTCAGCCTCCCTCACAAAGCTGATCCTCAGCCAGATTTCCATCGCTCCAACGCTTTTCCTCCCATTTGCGGAGCAGCAGCATATGGGCCAGTCTGCTGAAGGCTGTCAGTTGTGCGTGCAGATCAACTGCCTTACACTGTTGCACTAGTGTTCAAGGAAATTCCAAGCACAGAGAATTCCTGTTTGCATTACTAGCAAAAATAGGTGTTTCTTTGGCATAATAAGTTTAGTATTATTAATTTTGTGAAGGTACTAAGATTTTAACATTAAAATATCTTCTAAAGCATAATTCAAAAACAATAATTTGGGGAATACTAATTTGACATAAATCTACTTTATGCAAGTAGAGGAGAATTTTATTTTCTTTCTTTTCTCTAAACTGTAGCTTTCGTCAGGAGTGATAAGCCAAAACTCTTCAGGGGACTGCAAATCAAGGTAAGTAGTAGCCCTAACTTTTTTGTTTGTGATGCTATGAAGAACTATGTTTGGTGGAGACAGTCCTGTGGATTCTTCCCTGTTTGCTGATCAAGTAATCCTTTAGTAGAGGACATATATTTGCATTGCCAGTGTGAATCTTTAAAAGTTCCTGCTAGTAATATTGATTTGTTTACTGCTCAGTAACTGGTAGTAATTCTTCGGTGGTGGTGAGGCTCTGGTTTATTTTACTGTTGTTTGGTTGGTTTTAATCCAAGAAAAAAAAAATTATTATAGCAGATGGGAAAAGAATCTGAGAAATGTTTATATTCTGTTCTTACTTTATAGATATCTTGGATGTACTCAAGCTATTCTGTCATAGTTTCTCCTATTTTGTTCTCCCCTAGTTTTCTTATGGAGCTGCCATTTCCATACATTCAGTGATTCTTGGATTTTTCTTCTTCTCAGAATTCCTTTGCTGTGTTCTATTGTGCTGGTTTTTCTCCATATTATACTTCAGACATGCAGCCTTATAAAAATGCATATACTGAATGGTGTTTCTTATGACTTGCGTATATGCAAAGGTGCATAAGCTGCACTGCCTTAAGCTCCAACAATTCTTTGGTTTCAAGATCTAATCTAAGACTTCACCTTCCTCTTAAAATCCTGTGTGAACTTCAAGTGTACTTCAAAGATACACATCTTGATTCTCACATCTTGTGCTGCCATCTCTGTTGCCCAAATGGCACCATCTGGAATCATTTCATAGCTGTGCATGGCTGCAGTAAGTGATTTCTCTTCTCAGCAGCTGATTCTGTGTAAAACAGATTTCCTCTGTCTGTCTCACGCGTTCATGTCTCCGTGTCCTCCAGTTTCTTTCAAAAGCTTTTTCTCCTTCTGTACGTCTGACTGTTTCTTTTTTTTTTAAACTTTGTAGATTTATTGAACATCAAAGCAGTCTAGACTACAATTGGTATAAACTATTACCAGAAAAAAATGTGCAAATGAATCTGTTTCTTTCACAGGACTTTTGGAAAACTCAACAGAGGTGCCACTAGCTTCATTAAGTCAAACTATCTAGGTTAGCTCAGCTGAGCAAAGTAGAATACTCCTGGGGAAATCTTTCCATAAACTTAAATGGTCAGAGCTTTCTGATACTGTTAAAAGCTTTTATTTCCATTACTTAATTTGGAACTTAGTGAGTTTGAGAAGTGCTGAAGAATTATGTTACCAGCTAAGCATAGTAGGCACAGATAAAACACAGCAAGAAAGAATGCGATTACATTAGAAATTGATAGTAGAGAACTTCGACCTGTTAAAGTGACTCAGAATTTCTAAAATGGTAAAAAGGCTGTTGATCATATAAGAGAAATCATTCATCATCAAAATTCTAGCTTTGGTAACTTAAAACAGTTGGAGTAAATACCCTTCTTCAAAGCCAGGCCAATGGCAGTGCCCCTCTCTGCACAAGCATTAACTGCTGTGGTGCACCAAGGAGAACAAGGAGATGTTTCTGACTGACCCCCACCCCCCTTCAACCAACTTGTTCCTCCACTTTCCTCTCTCTGACATTAAATGCAAGTCAGAACTGATTCAAATCACTTGAGAGCAGGGGCAGTGTTAGTATGGAGAATGCATTTGCCAACCAAGGTAACTGACTTTCCTTCTTTCCCCCCAGTATGTGCGTGGCTCTGACCCTGTACTAAAGCTGCTGGACGACAGTGGGAACATTGCAGAAGAACTGAGCATCCTCAAGTGGAATACAGATAGCGTGGAAGAATTTCTAAGTGAAAAATTAGAACGTCTGTAAATCATTGCTTTCTGTCCTCTTTCCTTTTCATATTTTGTCATGGTAATCTTCTCAGATGAAGTGCACTACAATTGAAGAAACATTCCAGCATCTGTATTAGTTTTAAAATATGTGTTGTGCTGTACTAAACATCTTGTAATTAGAAAGGAAGCTTCAGCACACATATCTGACAAGTTGACAAACAATAGCTTGTCTTAACATTATTATTTCAGCTCTTAATGCATTTATCACTAAGAATGCTTTGTTTCAAAGTTAATTATGCAAATCTCAGTTTGTTATAATCAGGTCTGTTTTTACAAATGCTCTTAAAACTGAAGAGCTTCAAATAATAGAAATTATTACCGTGCTTTTTGTCTGCTGCTCTTTCTTAAGGAAGTTAGAACCAAATGCAATCTATCTCCCAAAGAAATTTGGCTACTAATGCCCTTTTTTATTTGTATTTGAACTGTCCTTTTATAGAAGCCATGTTTACAGTGAGTACCTAATTCACAGATTTGAAAACTGATGGAGGAACTCATGCTCTGATAATGTGAAACATTTAGTAAGTACACTTTAGTGAAGACTACATAGAAAACCCCTGAGGTGTATGAAGTCAGATGTTAGGTGTGCTTTACATCAAGTGTTTTGCTTCAGAAAACATGAGCTATAACTCTTTGAAAAGCTTTCCTTCCAACTTTGAGAAGTTTATTGGAAGTTTGTTTATGAAATTAATTTAGAATCTGTTCTTTTAAAATGTATATTTTTCTCATGTGAAACTTATGTGAACAGGGAATATAGACAGTATGTATGGTAATGAGTCAAATCCATTAAGACCTGTTGGGTTTTTTCCACTTAAGAGTCAATAAATATGGTAATCAAGAATAATGTGGGGTTTTATTTTTTTGAAGTCTAATTAACAAATAAGTGTTTGCTGTAATTGTTTCATGCTCACCAGATTTGGGTTGGATGGGTATTATGCTATGACCTGAAGTGGTACACAGTTTTTGTCTTCATATATAATTTTATAGCTAAAAAAAAATCTCTGTAATTTACAGACTTTATTCCCAGCTTTTGAGAAGAAATCATCAACTTCATAGCAGAGCAATAAACCTGAGACTGAGACCATACTGAAGTATCAGAAGTAATACCCTAAGGTGATTGTCCAGGCATAGCATTTGAAATTTTTATTTCTAAAATATTCTTATAAACTCAGAGAGAGTGTGTGCAGCTGATTCCTATTCTTGTGAATATGATCCTGATCTTCCAGATGACTGAGTGTGAGACAGCTACAATAGTGGTCACCACTGTCTTGGAGAAACATCATCTGTACATAAAATGCACAAATCTTTGCAACTTGTGCTGACTTACCAGAGTCAAACATGGATTTGTTCTTGGGACACATGATGTGTTAGTCAGCAGATGAGCTACAACCAAAACATGTGGCATGACAACCCTGTATCCTGGTAGTAAAAATATGCTGCCATCCACTGGCCTTCTAATATACTGACTGTACCCAATACTTACCATTTCTGTGTTTGCCAACAAGGGATTTCACTTTCTGTATTGATGACTTACCACATTGTTTTAACAGCATGTTTTTAATCTTGTTCTTTTCTCCAGCTTTAGGTACTCTTTACCATTCCTCAGTGAGATTGTTTGCTTCATTTGATATCTATCAAATACTTTTTTTGCTTTCCTCATTTCTTTCCGCTTCCTCCTTAACATGACAGCCAGTGGTTTTCTGACCTTCAGCCTCCCTTTTATTTCCATGTCTTCCTACTGTCCACCCAGTACTTCTACACCAGATCCTTCAGGGCTGCTCTTACTTGTCTTTCAGAGAAGCAAGGAACTCACTCTTGTACCAGGAGATGACCTTCCCAGATTGCAGAAGGATGACAGGCCAAAGAACTTCCCCTCTAGCATAACTGACTTTTACAACAGAGTCCCAGTGCTGTTTCTGACCTTTTCCAGTACTGGTTCTCGAGTATTTCTATTAAGGACACTGGAGATAAGCCTTTCTCCCAGTTTCCTCCTAGGTTCCTGATTTGCTGATTCCTATTCCACAGACTAATCTGGCCTTGGATTCATATTCTCATAGTCTAAAAGCATGCACAAGGTACATTCCTGTAATTCCTGTAATATTTAGGGACATGTTCAGAATTCTCCCTGATTCTGTTACTGGGCTGCTGAGCCCTGATCCTACTCAGTCTGCAGCTTTTAGCAAAAGCTAATTACCTACACTTCCTGACCTGTTGGCTGTGCTGCACTAACGTGTGGAATTCATACTGTCCTGCCTTTATTCTTTCTCATTCTGTCCTTTAGATGATATTCCGGTTCTTGGCTCTACAGACCTGTTAGGAACATTTAACATTCTGGCATAAATGAGCTGGGCTTTGTGCTAAAAGAGGCAATTAGAATGGGGAATAATTTCTTTTGGAAATTCTTAAGTTTCTATTTATTGGTGAGAGGTTTTTTCCTCCAGTCTGCAGCTGTGAAAATTCATAGAGCTCAAAAGGTTATTTTGGTTTGTGGCAATTAACCACACAGAATACAAGGTTGAAAGCTCCAGTTTAAAAAGGAAGTGATTCATTTTTACTTATAGCCATGATAAGCACCCAGTACTTCATGAAAGGCATTCACTCAGACTTATGTAAGAATTATTTAATCTTATATAATGCTCTTGTTGTGCCAAATCTTCAGCGTTAATGAAAGGACAAATAAAAGCAGCAAGCATGCATGACTGATTTGGAACATGAACTGTCCATCTACTACTTCTAAGAAGGAAAAAAAGCAGTCTTCTTGCAGGAGAGAATATCTGTGCTTTTAAGAAAAAAGTGTGTTGTATACTCAATTTTACCCATATATATATATATATATATGTAGAGGAGCTTGAAGCATAGTGTACAAGCCACTTGGAAGGGTTTCCTGGGTACTTGCTTAGTCATAGATTCCTGTAATGTGAACCTGAATAACATGATTGTAGCAAGCAAAAATCTGTTTCAGAGCTAAGAGAAACCTTCCAGCAGACATTAAAATCATGGGAAGAAAGCAAGTATTCCACTCTGTGCTTGTTTTATTGTTTCAGACACATGCTCAGCTGTGTCTCCAGAGTGGAGTCTTGCTAATGCTTTATTCAATTATCTGTATCAGTCACACTGTATCAAGTTTTATGACCTGTCATTTCTGAACTCCAGGGCCCCCTGTGCCACACGCCTCCCTGGGAGCCTGGCCAGGCTTTCCTCACACAGGACACTTGGCCTCCCTGTGGAGGGGCACCACACACAGCAAGACCCAAGGGCATTGACCAAGTGCCACTTTCGACCTTTGCAAAAGGTTGCTGAAGGGACTATGACGAAAAAGATCCACACCCCGATTTTCCTGGTTGCATGGAGTAGTCAGAGGTGTGTCACTGACCATGTGATAGTCCCCTCATGACCCCTCAGCTCAGCCTGGACCTCTGACCCCAGAGCAGCATTTCCCTCTGGAGCTGGCACTAGTTCCTCATTCCTGTCACATCAGAGGCGACAGCCCACCAGAACAGCAAATGCAGAGAAGCTAAACCAAAACAGAGCTTTTACTTCCTAATCCTGGTGGCAACGATTCAGGTTTCCTGAAGAAAAGCATGGCAGCTGTCACCAGCCCTCAAAACAGATTTGTCAGACCAAGAAATAGGCCTCACAGATCACTTGTGCCTCACTGTAACAAAAGGCAGATCCTGCCACAGGCAATGCACTTAGTGCTGTCAAACAAACAGGGGACATGTGACACCCACCCGAGGAGCTGTGTGTAGGTGTGAAGGGAGAGCACAGCTGTTCATGCTCTGCTGCCCAGACATCCTGGCTGCCTCCACTCCTGCCTCAGCACTGACCTCTGCAGAGGGACCAATCTCCACTGCAGAGGGTGGGCACCAGTGTCAGGATTGCACTGAACTGTTTTCCTAAAGGATCTGAGATGCAATCATGTCAGGAAGCAGGTGTAAGAGTGGGCTTTTCTTACTTTGTATCTTTTGAATAAAATAAGGTGAGTTTCCTATGTTCACACCTGTGCACAGGTCCAGCTCTATCCAGCTGTAGTCTCCCTGGCTCACCCTTTTCCTAGTTTGCTGACAGATTCTTCACCATAAAACTATTTGATTGCCATTTATCATTGTAATAGCTAGGAATTGCCATAAATTATTTTTGTGTAAGTGAAACACAGCTCTGGGCCTAACATGAGCTGCTGTTTGCCATTCATGCAGGTATAAGGCCTGGAAGGTCACAGAATTTAGTAATACCAAGAGCATTTGTTACCCTATTTCTCAGCTTTTCTGGGGCTTTGCCCCAGCCATGTCCTGCTCAGGATGGGAATGTGGTGACAAGGACCAACTCTGCTCTCAGCAGAACGTGGGCTGCCAGCTGCTGCTTGTCTCACACTGGTAGTGCCGGGGCTCTGCTCTCACAGACTCTCTGAACCTGAGTGTGTTTGGTTTTAAGTTAAGATACACGTAGTCTTATCTCCCTCTAGGTGCACAGTTTGTGGTAATTGAGAATGGGCTACAGCTGTGAGAAGCAGGTGAGCAGCACTGACAGCAATGAGCCATGGAGTGCCCAGGTGCACTGACCAACCACCAAAGGGAACAGAGGGCACACGGGTGCAGTACATGAACATGAGGGGTATAAAAGGTTGGGACAAAGAACAAGAAGGGCAGACACTTGCAGCCTTCTGAAGTGATGTGGTGTTACTCTGTATATCATGGCTGTCTCAACTGTGACATGCCCCTTTTTTAACATATTTATTCATTTAAATTGCAAGGAATTCAACAAGCAGTACCACTTACACACTGTAAATCCATATTCAGTGAGAAATTCTACCCATTTTATTTTGCATCTTTGGTTACAAAATCAGAGGGACAGCATCACTTCATCAATTCACCCCACGCTGAGCACTAAGTTGAAACCTGGACTAGAGAAAAGAGTCATGTGAACCATGATCACACGTGTGTGACAGATACCATGTCTGCCCCACAGCAGCACCATTACAGACAATTTCCATGGGTTACTGTGATGGCAGTGTTGGTGTATAAACTGCATTGAAACAGACCCTGAAAATCTCTGGATGAACTTCTGTGGCAGAGTAAAGAAATTTCATCACCCAGGTAAGAATTGCTGTCATTAGCAGATAGATTCCACATGTAGAAAGGCCCTGCAGAGAAGTGTCTGAGTGACAAGTGAATGGTAAGTGAGTGACAAGTTCCCTATTACCAATCTCCTCTTGCTCGGGCACTGAGCAACATCCAGAAGTCCCACCCTAATGGGCAAGGCTCCATGTGGCATTGGAGCACAGTGTGAAGATGCTGGCATTTTAAGTGGGTTTCCAGTGCATTAGTTATGATAATAGTCTTTGAGAAGAAGGGAGGCTCTTTGCCTATGTGCTGAAAGCCAAAGCTTGTGAGACAAGCAGAAGTTGTGATTTTTCTTAAAGCAGCATCATTACAAGAATGACTTAAAAACTCAGGTAAAAACCTTCAGCTAAGCTCAGAATGCTGTGAGACTTTCTGAAGAGTTTTCATTGCTTTGGTGTCTCTGACCTCCAGTCTACACAAGTGTGGCACAGAGGGAGAGGTGTACAGAGCAAAAGAGCTGGTGCTGAAAATCCAACATTATAGGATAGCACATTCCTGATGTTTTCTTAGGAAACATTTCCCACTTTCATGTCACAATAAAGGAATCTGGACTGCCTACTAAGAACACAGTGACACAAACCAATGCACACTGAGCAAGGACAGTGTGAGGTTCACATCAAAAGCACACAAAACACTAATGCAGGCACTCAAACTCCCAACTGCACAGCTGCTGCAAGGCAGCTAGCATTTAATTCCACCTTACAAATATACATAATCTGGAGGTACAACTATCCCACTCACAAAGGCACATTTAAAAGGTCTGCTGGCTCAGACTGGTAATGCTGTCCCTTGCAAGTGCAAAGAAGAGATATCAGTATTTTTAACTAGAGAAAATAAAGGTTAGCTTCAAAATGTACAGGATTTTGCATAAGCTGAGAGCAGTTCAGTGGAGTGCAGACACTAATGCCACTGCTCCAGTCCTCTGCAGCCAGAGAAGCAATAGGGCTAGAAAAGGGCTGTTGGGCCAGAAAGTGTCTGGCAGTGTGCAGTCTAGGGAGAGCTGCTGTCTAGGCAAGTCTCCTACACAGCGATCAAAGTCACTGTGAGAATTAAATGAAGCTTCCTGCACACCTGCTCAAAAGTCATTTGGCACCAAACCTTAAATAGCTCTCCAGCCAACTGTCCAATGTTTTAAAGACAGTGAGCTTCCAATCTAGCCCATCACACTTATCCAAGAACTCACACACAAAGCCTTCCCTCATCTCCAAACAGTCTCCTTATTTATTATGCCAAATTTAGCTGAACACTATTTATCCTTAAATATAATTTAAAAAATGAGAGAAAAAATATGTGTGATCTACACTTTTTTACAGGATTTACATAATCATTGAAAAGCTTTAGCTCCTTCCCTTGTTACCAACGATTTCTCCAAACCTCTCAGCATATTGGTGAACACATGCTACCTAATGGCCCCAGCTGGGATTGCAACTGGAACCACAGGGTTTCTGCAGCACCCTGACAGCTGGGGATTTTGGTTTTTTAATCAGTAATTTCCCACTACATATAGCCCTACAACCTCTTATTTTCTTGCTCATGAATACTGGCAGGGTTTGACAGGGTTCTTTCCAGCCTGTCAGGAAAAAAGGTGTCCTGTGGCACATGTGGGGCAGGGAAACTTCAGGCTGTGGTCATGAGCAGTGTAGCAGCTCTGGAGGCAGGACTGGCCTGAGGTCAGCCAAGGTGACCTGCAAAAGCCTTAGGGAAGCCTTGGTAACTTCACCTGATGCACTACAGTCACTGTATGCTGCTTTGGAGTGAAATACTCTTGCCTCCCTAAGTATCTTAATATTAAAATCTAAAGATCTTTAAAAAGCTAGAAAGCTTTGAATTGTCAAGGAAAAGAAAATCCTTATTGACACCAGCAGTGATTCTATTAGCACAGAGCAAAAATATGTCTGACCTGATCCTGGTTGGACTCTGTCTATTTCTATATTCCCTTGAGTAGCTGCCAGACCTTCTCACAACTGGTGCTAAATAAAACAATAGAGCAAAATGAAAGTTTGGGAAAATTATAAAGTAATATTAGGGTCTCTTTTCATTCCAACAAGTGAGAAAGAATTCTATCTAAAGTAATTTTTTCTTCTTGCTATTAATAGAAAAGGTGAGCAGAGCCCTTGAGAGTTCATGTCCAAGCCAGCCTTTACAGGAGGATATGATTAAGGCACAAGCCATCAGGAAAACAGCAGCCTCAATCACCAGATCACTAGGATGCTGTGGATGAATCATCCCCCATTTCTGTGCTGCACACTCTCCCAGGTAAAAAATGACACTCACCTTTGTGAGGGAAGTTTATGACCAGCAATATGGAGGCATTAAAGTGAAAATAATGAACAGTTTCCCTGCACAAGGAACAGGATTAAAGACCTAGAAATTCTTCTAGATGCTCAATACTCCCAATGGAGAAAAACATTGCTTTTCCCATTGGAAGGCGTATAAAAGTTGATGTGGGGAAACATGAATTTAAGCCTCAGTGACATGTGCCCTTCCCTTTTCCAAAGACAGGTAAAACATAACTACTCAATATCTCCCAAAAAGGGCATTTGAACATTTTCAAGACTTCTAACATACAAAACCTCCCTGGTTTTGTGAGACTCCCAATCTATACAAATATCACTGTTGAGCATCTAAAATTAAAAGCAATTTAATTCAGAAGTAAAACTGGAAGATTTCTTGTTTCAAATGTTTATCTGTACGAACAATTTCCTCCTTCATTACTCCACTTCCAGAACTTCTGCCTATAACTGTATAAAGACATTTTAAAGTTTTAATTAATTTTGCAGTTCCAAACAGCTTTTCTTAATTGCTCATGTCAAACATCTATTTCATGTATTTAAAAATTTATAAAACAATTCTGTGCTGTCAGGAGGACAAAGTTTAGATTATTAATTGCATGTAAGCTCCCCATGCTAATGTATTTCCTGTCGTTCACTTCTGGCAGGAAACTATTTTAAAAAGGCGTAACATTCACACAGTAGTTCAGTGTTTGCCTTCATGGTACATTTTCTTGCCATTCCCTCAGCTAAGGTACAGAATTCATCAAGTTACCCAGCTTGGAGGGGTTTCTCACCCCCAGATGCCACCCTGAATGCTCCATGTCACGGCTCAATGGTAAGGGCAGTAGCACAGAAGACAACTGAGGCTGTCTGTCAGCTTGACTGATGTTCTTTGCATCTTCACCAAACACAAATTTGCATGGCCAAACTAACAAGCTTGCAGTGTACTGCCTTGTACTTCCACTAATAGCTATGTGATTAATTGGTTACAGCCCATTATATTAGAACAAATACAGCCAGGAATTCTGCTTAAAGAAAATGAATCAGGATTGGGCTGGAGGCCAAGTTTAGCAAGGATTTTCATCAGTTCATAAATTCTTAAGGCGAATGACATGGAAGAAAAAAAAAACAGTTTCAAGGAGGTCTGAGATACAGGGATTCAACACCAGCCTCACAGGACTCAGTACTGTAGCCTAAGTAAATACATACCTTTGGCAATCCATGGAAAATAAGGCAGCCTAATCCTGCAGTCCTTGTTTAGACAGGACTTGCAGCCATAGTGCCAGAGAGGCAGTGACTAATTTCCCATCACCTCCTATAGAGTACAAACTCTCATAGGAGTTCTTGTTACACAGGATTCCAGAACTTTATTTATGGCTCATGGGGCTTCATAGCCCTATTCCCTTTCCCAGAAGTATTTCTTTCAGACCACATGACTACCTGACCCTCTGAAAGACCAGCTTTGAATTGGGATAGGGAAAGCCACAAAAATAACTACTGATAAGGCATTTAAACACTAAATCCTTTTGCTCAAAGTCTCATGTGGAGTTGCATGGTAAGGTAGAGAAACTCCACAAACTACAGAAGAGGGATTAAAAGGCAGCATGTTGCACTGCAGAATTTCACACAGCTTCACTACCTTCCATTGATCATTTCAGTCTACATTTTTGGGGAATTGAAAATGTATGCTCAAGTATTTTATACTGAATACATATGGGAATATTTATGTCTTTTCATTCTAGGAGGAAGCATAAAGATTACTTACAGGATTCCTGCCAGAAATTTGAGTCAGAGAAGTAATATGATGGTTTTTGAATAAAGAACATTTGCTTCATAAGCCTTTCATCTTTGTGGATTGTCACAAGTGCCTTTCTGACTACAACACTGAAATGGTGAATTCTTGGGCCTTCTAAAATGCAAGCAGGAAGAAGTAGCCTGTTGCTGTTCCCCTACAACTTCACAGGACGGCAGTACCTGGCTAAAGGCCAAACGAAAGATCCATTTCACAATGTCAGCTTTCAAGGTAGGATGAGGCACAGTTCAGCTATTCCAATCAATACTGATGATATTATGTGGACACCAGTACCAAAAATTTTTACAGTGAATAATACCTTTGATTCTGAAATCCCAGACAAGGTGTGTACACAGCACAGACACAGCCAGCAAAAGTCCCAACAAGTTTTACATCTGTTCTTCTGTTTTCTGAGTTGCAATATATTCTAGGTATGTTGTAACAATCAGAAAGCTCACGTCAGCTTCTTGCAAAATTTGAAGCATCCACATCTTTACCATACAAAATACAAGACAGGGCCAATCCTGCCCAGTTTGCTTTTTAAAGTCATCATGTATAAATCCCTGGCTATGATGTCACCTGCATGAGTAAAGAGAGACTATCAGTAGGCTACCAGGGCTGTTCAGCCCTCACCAAAGCTGATTGGGAGCCCTTTAACTTACAGCAAACTAAGCCTGAAATAAGTTTTTCCTCTATGTTTGACCTACAGACCTGTTTACATATAAGAGACTATATCCTGCACCAGTGGAGAATTTTGTACACACTGCAAGAAGAAATGTATCAGTCCCATATCTCTGACTGGTGTATGTGCCCTCTGTAAAAAATCTCCACCAGATTGTACTCGGGCTTTCTTCCAATGCTGGACTCTTTAGGAATCAGCAATTCCTGCCTTCTGAAGCGACTTATTTACTGCTAAATACTTGAGTTCATTTTTGGGGGGGAAGTATTCTGAAAGCCTTGATGGCCAGTTTCATAGCAAGAGTCAGCCTTGGGAATAAGCTAAAAAAGGAAAACAAAATATAAATTCAAGGCATCTCTATATTCAGTACCTCCAGATATAAAGAAAATCAGGAGATTTTTTTCAAATGAGATGGTGTGCTCAGACTAATTCCTAATAACTGAGGTGTTGGCCACCACTGATCTAAAAGCATGCCTCTCATTTAGTTCTGTTCAATATCTTGTATCTTAAATGTATCTTTCAGTGATTACTGGCATTATGCTATAAAGGTTATACACAAAGGAGAGTTCTTGTCGTATTAAACCTCAAATTTTAACATGGTATCTTAATACTGGAAAATATAATGACTCCTGAAGAAAACTAAACCCTCACAAAGCAACCCATATCCCCAGTGGGTTCTGCTGGGGTACCTTCATAGTGCTTTGTATTTGGTAGCACTGGTACTTGCTTGAGTCAGCACGAACTCTCAAATGCCTGTGCTTGAAAGGGAACATCATTATGCCTTTGTGGTATTGTCAAGCCAGACAGAGAGACTGCTGACAGCAGAAACTTGTTACAAAAACCAAGCAATAAACATCATGGTTTTCTGGCAAAATTAGCTACATATATTGTACTTCCTATGTTTATTTTGTGGCATGACTGATTGAGACAATAGCAAAAAGCATTGTCATGGAATGTTAAAATGATAATTGATCTTTAAAGTGGCTCTGTGTATGCACTGGTACAAGTATTAAGGATGAGCAAACACCATTTGTCAAACTCCCAGACTGAACTTTGATGAAGCTGCTTGGCAGAAAGCATGCTTTTAGGAGGAGACTGGAAAGCCTAGATATAATACATTAAACCCCACATTCTACACAGTTACACTCGAGTTGCCAGTAGTTCACTGAATTTTTGCATTGCTAGTTATTTTGAACCACTGTAGAAGCAAATTCATTTATTTTCTATATATTATCACACCAAGGCTCCTAGAATATACCTCAGGTAACTCTTGCACATTTTTTCAAGGACTGAGTTCACATCCAAGCACATTATTCAGTGCTGATAATCAAATATTTAATCTCATTTAATCTAACAATTTACAATTAATTCAGAGACTAAACTCTAAATGTGTTGATATCGGAACCAAACAGTTTTAATGTTACCTTTTTCCCTGGGCAGATTTAAAAGTGAAACTGTCATGTGTGTTTCTTTTACTGAGAACAACACAGCAAAATGCAAATATGAAGATGCCATTTGTGGCCAAATTTAGGACTCAATTGTACAGCTACCTGAATGAAAAGGAAAAAAAAAAAATCAAGCTACAACTACCAGATGTAAAAATTTAATCTAGATCACTCTTATCATTTACTCTGCCAATGTTTTGTTCCAGAATACACCTATACATTTTCAGCAGTTACATGCTGTAAGCCCCATGCTAAGCATATACATCAATTCCAATTATTTGCATGGTTTTGTCAAAATATCTTTAAGTTTCACATTTGGGCATTTCCCACTTTGTTTCTCTTCCAAAAACATCAGAACCATCTTTTGGTAGCTTTTGTTGGACATGAACTTGCTGGTCATTGCCTAAACAGTTTGTAAGCAATTCTCTCAAGTTCATCTTAGAAGAGCACCTATAGCTGTTAAACTTCATATTTTTCAATCTTCATATGCCTGCTTTAGTCTACTGCTACAGCATCTGCATTGTAACAAGAAAGTCACTCTCCTAAAGTGTTCCTTGAGGATATGGGATATCCTCACAACTAGAATATAAGGGCTTAATTCTATCCCTTCCTACAACTTCTGTAACATTCAGTAAACTGGTACCTGCACTGGTGACACTGTGGCAGCAGAGTAATTCCTGCACTATGAGATCCAGAGATGCCAGCTCCAATCCCAGCAACAGAACTGTACTAACACACTGCTATTTGTGGGCTAATCATGCTTGTATATCAGAAAACTAATTAGTTTGGGCACAGCTCTATGCTAAGTTCAATATCTTTGCACAGTCACACACTCACAGGTATTTCTTTCCACCTTCCCACACATATTTGTCTCAATTAGACACTACATACTGATGGGTTTACCTGTGGCCAAAATTTCCAGAGACTTTTTCTCCAAGATACACTACTACTCTAGGAAGAAACAGAAGTAACAAAAAGTTATTTGCAAGAGGTCTAAATCAGAATTTCTGTTCAGAATCAGTAACAGTTAATTTTCAAGCTTGGCCTAGCTAGGAAAGCATTGAAACCAGCAGTTATGGCAGAAACTATATAAAACTAGTATGTAGTTTTCTAAAAGTATTAATTTACTGGCACTAATGATGTTGTATATTATCCCATCTGCTATAAAAACTGATAAGTTGTGATGAAGACTCACTCAGGGTTCTTACAGAATATAAATGTGATGACTATTCTACTTGAAACTGTTCAAAATTTTAGCATTAATTAGAATGAAGTAAAATGCCAGTGGATACAGGAAAAAAATGCATATATTGAACAGCCATGGAAGTACTTATCCCCTGCCTGCACATATCCTTGGGTATCAATTCTGAATGCACTTATCTTGCCAAACCAGTTATTAAATGTAAGGTTATACATATTCTATATATTTTTCTGTGTTTGAAATCTGATTTCATAAATGTCTACAACTTTCACATTGGATTTTTCTGGTCTGGTTTACCTTTCCTCCCCTTTCTTTCAACCAATAAAGCTTGTTCTAAGAAAACAGGAAATTAACCAAAGAAATATGAGACCCAAAGCCAAAATCATTTACTTTCATATTTGTTGCAAAATCATTGAGTCAGCAAACAAAACCAAAAACTTTCAGTTGATTTCTGCTTGAAAGTTGCCAACAAAGTGACATGCAAAGGTTAGTTTTGGGACTACCTGCAGTAAAGTTATATTCAGTGCAATACAAGTGCAAACAAGCACTGTTCTGCCAGCTCCCCTTTTCAGGGGTACAACAGGGAATCTCACAATAGGTCAGTTTAAGAAAACAGTAACAAGTTTCTTTTACTTAAATTAAACAAAACCAGGGAGAACTGAAAATACAGTTTTTCAGATGGAGGGTCAACTTCAATTTCTCTCACACACAGCTTAAGCTGTTCACACATAACAAAAAATTTGACTGCTGCTAAATTTGCCTTCACATAGGTGTACTACTCAGATTTGACTAAATCTCCACCATCACTTAACATGCTGTTCTGTAACATTTTATTGCACTTAAATACAAATAGTCCAGTACAGCAGAATATTTTTTAATTATATTGAATATTCTAAAAATTAAGTCAAATGAACAATATTGATTTGAATTTAAACACATTTGATTGCAGTTCACATTAGAGAGGACTGCAGATCATCACTGTGGTGAAATGGCTCAGTCTTTTTACTTCTAAACTGTAGAGTCTTATCTTCCTATGAATTTTATTTAATACATCATGAATGATTCATGGTTATTTCTACTTCATCAGTAACTATTATTATTGTTCTCTCTAATATTTGCATTTAATAGAATAAATTTAGGATTTTCTTGGTAGTTACCCCAAGAGATGAACCAATGTGATATATTTTTTTCCTTCTGCACTCTAAAAATGAAAGAGTAGTTCTGGAAGTGAAATTCAAAATAAAAATTATCACTTTTTAATTAAATAGCCATAACACCTAAATTAATATAATTTTATCTATCCCACTCAAGTAATTTTTATTGCTGAATGTTTCATCACTACACGCTCACAATGACAATGTTAAAAATTTTTTAAGGAAATGTCCTTGCAAATAAAGTTGCTGATCAGAAGCAGTTTGCTCTGCACTGGTACCAGTGTTCCCTGAGAGCTAAAGTGGACTTCTGGTCATGTTGCATTATCTGCAAGGAGAAGAATTTCCTCCTTGATGGACGGAGTTTCCTTCTACAAGTCCAACCCAATTAACTAACTATACTGAAACTAAAAGTAAGAAAGAAAGGAAGATTCCCCTCAACTACACTCTTTAAATTTTTTTACAGCCTTAAAAATCTGCTACTTATGAAACGTTAAATGGTGCAGTGTTTAGGAAAATGTTATTTTATTTACAAATAATACTACCTTTCAGAAAGCCATTTTTAGATTCAAAACATTTTTTCCTTCCTGCATTGAAAGGAGATTCGCTTGCAAAGCAAATTGCCAAACACTAACTGAATCCAATTAGAACTTGACAAACTGTTGCATAAGAATTGGGGATGCAGAATTTCATTACAACCTATAATCTGAACAATTGTACACTCATCTCTACAACTACTTAAATGTAGGGAGACAGTGCATATTTGGTTAGCAAAATGCAGTGCTTAATTTAACATAAAGGCTGATTTGCAGTTGAAAGAATTTTTATAATTACTAATCAAACTGAATTAAGTCTCTTTTCTAGAAAGCAATTAAAGGAAAAAAATACAAGGCCAGGTTAAAAACAAGTCAGAATATATGTCCCTACTTTGTGTCAATCCACCTAGGTTCAGCTTAAAATCTCAGCATACTGGGAACTTGCCTTAAGTTTTCAGAGGTGACTAAATGCACAAGACATTCAGCAGAAGCCATGTGTGCCTCGGCACATCTGAGCTCCACAAGCGTTGGAACAGAAACACATGGTTTATGTTTCATGTTTGGTTTTGGTTATTCAAATAATGTGCATTACACATGCATCAGTTCACAGTAAGTTTATTTTATGTGAAGAAAAGCTTTGCCATTAATGAAAAATTTCAGTAGAAAACAGTACCTCTGCTTTCAATCTAGATTACTCAAAAGTAGAAGCTTGTATTAGTGAAAACTTCAGTAGAAACAAATCTGTAGGAAACGTTCTTGGCACATGAAGTAAAAGCTTTAAACACATTAAGTTTGAATAGAGTATTGACCGTGCAACCATGCTGGCAGAAAAGCCAGTTTTTAATGGCTGGTATTTGTCCCTCAGACAATAACATGGAAGACACATAAACCTGCTTACATAACGTTAATTGTATATAAATATGGTGTTGCCATAATCGACAGTCTCTATTCAGGCCAGCCATTTAGTTTAGCAGTTCTAAATATGTAATAGGCACTTTGCCTTTCTGACTTCCCCTTTCACCCATCAGCCAGTCTGAATCCATGCCAGGGATACTGTACACTGTTATCACCTACAAAAAGAGAAACACATCATTATAAACTTCATTTGCAGGGAAGAGTTACAGTCTATCTTCATCTGATTCCCAGTGTCTTGGAATTGAGATTAAACAGGTTAAACAGAGCATTTAATATGAGCATCCATGGAACATAATCTAATGCTCATAAAAATTATTTCACTGGTCCATGGAAAAGAATAGACACAGTATCATATATTAAAGTACCCTTTTTCTGTTGAAATTCTATTCATTACTGTTTACTTTCTATTATGTTTTATCTTTAACTTGTGTGTGCACCCTCAGCCTTAACAGGCAGCCTAAAAGAAACTTCTGTAGACTACATGATGGAAAGACAGATGGTGTTGATGTGCTACATCTTCACAGAAAATCCAAGCCCACAGCTTCTATCTAAGTCACTCTCTACATAAGAAAAAAGTCAAAAATATTGAAATAATGCAATCTTAACTGGCTACTCAAAAACATTGCCATTTTACTTTCAAATAAATAAGGTATATAGAAAACTCTTACCTCATCTGCAAGTAGAGACAATTCACTGCTGTTTGCAGCATCATAATCATAGAGAACTCTTGCTTTTCTGCTGCCACTTGATGACTTCAGTTCACTGAGGCCTGAAGTAACCATTGAATTGCTTACTGAAGGCAGTGAAGCAGAGGCTGAGGCCAAGACTGAGGGAGAAGAAACACTCTGCACAGGAGTTGTGGAAGACTGATTGTTGTTAGAGAGGAAAGTAGATGGAAAGCTGTGAGAGGGGAAAAAAAAAATACTTCTGAGTGAATCTGTTTTACACAGGGCATTATACATGCTCCCATGCCTAAATTAGCTTCTTATTTTTATCAGCAATAAACACCAGTAGATAGCAGTAAGAGAACAGTACTGAGAGTTGTATAACATAAATATACTTGTTCCTGATAAGTAGCATAAATCAAATCAATATAATTTAAAAGGAATACTGCCACCTTAAAAAACCCTGGATATTTGTCTCTTAAAAAAAGGCAAAACCAAGAAAGCACTGTTGGTCAAACTTAATTCAGACTGTACTTTGATAAACATTTCTTTTGACAGCTCTGCCAGGAAAAGCAGCCTCCACCTCCTCCTGCTCATTCCTCAATTATGTGGTTACACAAAAGATTGTGCTGATGAACCAGATCAGGGAAATATAATACAACTTAAAACCACAACCTCCCTCTGAAAGCAAGAAAAACCACACAACTATTTTTGTAATCTAAATCAGTTCATTGATCCAGCTAACTTCATGCTGTAAAACAAAAAAACATTTTTTACACTAAAAATGAACTTATATCAACTTAAGCTCCTCATTTCTAGGTCAGGTTGCTACTTGCTCAGTGCCAGCCATAGTGCTTGCCAGACCCTCCCATGAAGTTAATTAAATTCATTAACCTGACTGAAAAAGAGGGAAAAAAGTGTATAATATCCTACTTAGTTAATGAGCTCAGTCACAAAAAAACTGTTATGAGTGACAGAGCAGATACAAGGGAAAGCACAGAATATATGACTGAAAAATGGAAGGAGCAAAAAGGAGAGCAAAGCAGCTAGAGATTTTGGGGCAGTGGAGTAGGAAGAATGGACCAGCAATGATGAGCTCTGAGAACATCTCATGTCCCTCTGCCCTACATTCTGGGATGCAGTCCTGTGGCAGACTGAACTCAGTTATTTAGCAGCTGATGTAACAATTTCTTGTCCCTTTGCTGCCTTACTTGGTTCTAACACCCATCTGGGTCTACCTTAAGAGTAGGTCAATAGAGGTTTTAAAAAGTGACAGAGCTGATGCAGTAAAAAAGGGCCAGCAACTAGGAGTTAGACTGAGTCATGATGACCTGGAACTGTAGTTGCATTTCCTTCCATTCTTTGGACCACTGAATTCCCACACATAACTCCCCTCTTCAGTCCTTCTACGTGGATGCCTCTTCATTAACATCTGGGATATGGGCATATTACCTCCCCCCTCCTTTCGTGTGCCCACTCTTCTGACATAAGGAAGATCTATCCACACCACCAGCATATGAACCCACCAGAAAAACAGCCTCATCTCATCCTGCCCACCTCTGCTCCCCTGTCAGATGCTTCTGAAGGTGCAGTTCAGTGGCAACTGCACCCATGTAAATCCAGATCAGTATATTCCCAAAACCATATCTGCAGCATTATTGGTGCTCATATAAGAGGAGCTGGTTTAGGGAGCTGATGCAGGTAAAAACTAAACCCATCAATGCAGCAACTAATTTTTGGTTCATGTGACAATAAATAGTGGAACTAATGCAGCTCATATCTGTAACAGCTGCAGCAGTCCTGCATACAAGGTTCCAGGTTCACACTATACTTAACCTGGTAAATGCACAATGCCACCAAACAGGGTAGACCCACTCCTATGCCCCGTTTTTGCACAGATGTTCATTCTCTATCATTTGAGTCAGATCTAGCAATCTGCTGCTTTTGATTCAACAACCTGAACTAACCAAGAATCAGGAAGTTAACTAACTTTCCATGAGAATAGCTTATTAAACACATTCATCTTGCAGTCACAATTGTATCTGACTTAAAGAAAAGAGCAGCAGTATAATATGGAGGCCAGCACTACAGTCAGACCAAATTGCATGTAAAAACTGGGAAGACTTTCAGGAAACTGTTCTGAATTTAGGCAGCAGCTTACTACTGTGCAAAGGAGGAAGTCCCACATCCCCCTGAGGCTTACCTTGACCCCACTTGATCATAAAGAGCTGGTTCAACTCACCAAGAAGAGAAGATAACTCCACCAATTTTTTTTTTCATTTGCTAGATTAGTTTTTCAAACTAGTTCATCATGTTCCCTGAACAAATCCAACAAGCAGAATAAAGGGAGCCAAAACCAGACCCCACATTTCTGTAGGTATAACTCAGCTGTGCCTCATGATGTATTTATTACATGATTAGCTGGAATTCACCCAGAGGGATTTAATTGTAAATGACAATCAGCTGTTTCTCAATATTCTTAAATGACTCTTCAATATACTGCTAAACCTGTTCCCAGTTAACACAGTAATTACCTGTAAATCATTCTGCTCAGTTCAAAGGGTCACTGGTTTGTACAGTCAGTGGAACAGAAAGCCAAAACTTTATAACCATTCTGTCAATCAGTGGAGCATTAGGTCTCACTCCTTTTTGCAAAGCCATATGTAAGGCATTTTACTGGAAGGCTTCAGCTATACAGAGGTTGTCTGGTTCAGTGTTTTTATTTTGAATGTTTGAATAACCGGAGTTTCACAGCTTGTAGAGTAAGATATTAGTAATAGATAATCTGAAAAAATTATGCCACAGCTTACATTTGTTTGTAAGGGAAGCTGAGAAACTTCAGAGCAAAAGCAGTTGTCAGGAAGAAAAAAAAGCAGCCAGAGTACCAGAATATTTGAAATAGATTAGTTTAGTTCATTCTGAGGAACTGAAAATAAGAAAAAAAGGGAGATTTGATTTAAAGAATCAATCCAGCCTCACAGGAGGGGAAGGCAGTACAGAGATAAGCAGCTGGTGCTGCCTTGAAAAGAAACATCCATAAAAATATGTCTATTTATATAAAGAGAACTGGTCCAAGTTTTTCCCCCACCTTCCTTACAGTTGCCTCTGGAGAGTACATCAGGAAGATCAGTTCTCAGCTTTGGAAGCAGGAGGGGTGTATGCCCTAGGTTCTGACCCAGGGAAAATATCATCTGCATCTCCTCTGAGAACCAGATTTCTGTTTCAAGTAACAAACTGATCTCACTTAGAGGCTGAATGCCTCTGGTCCATTAGCAACCTCAAAACGAAACTCAGTGCTTCACAGTTCTTGGCTTTTATGTGAGAACATTGCACAATACCATTCTTAGATGTGTGAAAAGCTGTGTAACTCAGCACAATGTGTTAACCAACACAGCACTGGCAGACCTAACCAACATCTAGCTGAGCTGCCCAAGTTGTTTATTTGGTCTCTATGTGCCCACAACCTCAGGAGCACAGAACACAAACCCCACTCATCTACTTATTTATTGCAAGGGCTACACACCACATCCCTATAAATGGAAGCAAGGAGCACAACCTGAGACCTGTCCCAGTGCTCTGCTATACTTCAAGTGGGATTTCCTTGCACAAGGAAGGAAAGACACACCCAAGATTTAATACCATAACTATTTTAATCTACATAGGCAGAGAAACTTCATTTTACTGTTAGAGGCATTTAGAATTTTGCAAAGCTTCCATGCTTCTGGTTCTCTACCAGTCATAGTAATTTTATTAAAAATACTAATCAGATCACAGCCACATAAAGATACATCCTTCTGTTTTCCTAAAGAAACTATTTTCTTCAAATACACTTTTTTATATGTGGTATAAATTTTCAACAAAAACAGCAGTTCTGGGACAAGCTATACATCCTAAAGCAGAAATTAAGAGGAATTTATTCTTCCTTAGAATAAGGGTATTATGTTTAAGGCCTTCTGTTTGATAAATACACTAGGATACGAGTACACATTTTTAAAAATCCTCTCAAAATAGTTGTGTAAATATATTTCACTTAATTTCTAATTTAAAAGTTGCTTTTCCTTAATACTGTAAATGTTTGTTTTCAAGCTTTCAATTCCATCATTTGTATTTATGTGCTACCACATTTTATAGTTGAATATCTGGACTGTATTAGATTGGAATGTAACTTTAAAGATGTAGCTTTTTTGGATGGAAATTTTAAATACTTTAAACTACAATTTAGCAGTTTAGTGTTTTTCAAGACTAAAAAAAAAATCTTTAAGCTACACAATTTAAACAAACTGAGGAAATCAAATGCCACAGGAAGTTGCAAGTCAGGAAAAGGGTAAGACTCAAAACCACTTTTGTTTTTACTTCCTTGTCAGGGAAAACATAAACAGAGATACCTCAGAGACAGCTACCTAGAACAGACACCACAACAAACTTCTAAGTACAGACAATTCTTCAGTGCATACACTCACGTAATTAACATGATCTGTGTAACTCTAAGAAAGGGTGATTTGTGAGGAATTAGAATAGAGAAACTTTATGAAGTGTAAGTATGTAGATCTCTCTACATTCCCACCCATCACACAAAAAGGATTAAGAGCACAAATCAATGTCAGCTTCTTCTCTTACTTTAAAAATGCTAAACTCATGAAACAAGACAAACTTGTTCGTGTGCTCTGGATAATAGACAGGATGAAATAGATTTCTCCCTATACAGTATCTATGCTGGCAACTCAGTTAAAAGTGGAGAACAGCGTTTCATCAGATCAGATAATGACCTGTACTGAATTAAGGGGCAACAGGAATTTATAGGAAGTGTTTAAACTTTTCCCACATTGCACACTGGTTTAGTAGCATGAAGCATAAGACAACTGAAATACTGAGACTACAACTGAGACTAGAAATAAATCTCTAGAAATTTCTTTTTGTCACATTAAATGAGGTGACCAAGAGCTCACCTTCCTCAATTACAGAATATATAAAATCTCAGTAGATAACTCTCAAAAAGCTTTAGCGCTGTGTGTAGGCTTAGGGAAGTAGTTGCACCAGGTAATTACATATTAATTGCCTGAGTCCAGCATGCCTGTGTGTCCACCACTGTTCTATCAGTGTACATTTTCCTACCATTCAAAAGCATTTATTAAAACCTGAGCCTTTTCCTGAAGTTTATACAGTATTACTACCTTCCAAGTTGTTTCTGGAGATCCAACATATATTGGTAACATTGTGCATAATAGGTCATCTGAGCTTCCACAAAGTCATTGAGACAGCGGAGATGATGTGCCTGTAACGCAGCAAAGAATTCCAGAGTTTAGTCTACAAGGGCACCAAGCTGTATTAGAAAGAGCAGGCACCAAGTCAGGTGCTAATGCCAATACTGGCACTTAGGGATAAACACCAGACAGGCAGAGTGCCTGCATTTACCAGGCAAACAGGATAAAATGTCACAAAAATTCACATACTTGAGTAAACATTTTTGTGGTTTCAACACTCAATTGACCTGATTTAACGGGAAGCTGGATATAAAGAATGAAAATGACAGTTCCTGCATTCTGCAGGTTAATGGGAAAGTAAAGTTAAATTCAGTAGCTATTAAATTAGAATTAAAAAAAAAAAAATAACCCTTGTGGTTTGATGCTTTAATGCACTGAAGTGAAACCTCATAGACCAGAGTTCCCAAGTGGTTTACTGCAGCTATCTTTAGAAGGCACCCTGATAGTGACTTTCTTCCTCAACACCTTTTGGGTACTCACATGTGTGCTACTGATTCCTTCCAGCAGCAGTCTGGTAATCTCTGCTTGACGGTCAAATTCACTCTGAGTAATTCGCACCTCCTGTTCAGACTAAAAGCAAGAATGCACATCAGGTACAGGTACAGTGCTCTGTGCTACACCTGCCCACTGCAGCAGTCCCACTTGATGCAGAACTGCTCATACAAATGCATGAATCACAAGCTCAGCTGGTTGAAATGGGCTTTTTCTTTGCAGATCTCTACTTGGCAAAAACAGTAGTTGCATTCTGGGTTCAGAAATGTTGAGGCCCTGTGTACACAGCAAGCAGCTTCCTATCAGACACCTACTACATATGCAAAAGAAAGGCATTTCTTTGCCAGCAGTATTACCCCACCTCTCCCCATAACAAACCAAGTGTTCACTGGCACAACCACGTCTGCACCAGGGGTTTTGTCAGCATACCAATGGCAGCCAAGAATAATGTAATTTTTTTCTATACATCAACTTAACAGATCTCTGATGAAATAATTCAAGGCAAATCTCACGTTATTTTTGCCACATAACTGCACAACAATCAGCTGTACATAAATCTTTGATGTGAAGTTTTACCAGGATGTCTCATAATTTAATGTCTTATACTGGCCACCAAACTACTACAACTGTTTCTGGAGCTTGTAATCAAGGAGTCTTTGAAATAAATAAACCTGAACTATACAAAATGTTCTAAACTTGGTGCTACAATTAGAGTAAAATTTCTATTAAAATGATGTAACACAAGTTTCATATTTCAATAATTCAAATTTATTCCCTGTTAAATATAGTTCTCAATGATTTTTAAGTTTTAAATTACTTCAATCTAGGACAGCTAAAATTACTTTAGAGTACTTTTTTTCGGGGGTGAAGAAAAAAAATTACACTAAACACACATATACAGAATATGTCCTCTAAGATCCATTGCTCCAAGACAGAATGTCCCCAGCCTGGAATCTGGATTACCTCGCCTCAGTGCTTATATTAATTTAGTGCCTTGTTTCTAAAAATAAACCCAAGGGCAAAAATCTACATTAGGTCCAAGATGCAGCAATTACTATTCTCAGAAAGGAGAAATATATTTTCAGGAAAATTAATGAGGTGATACCAGTAAAACTCTGGTTTCAAAAGCATTTTATGTGTTTGCAACCATTCTGCTCTTGCATTCAGCTAATGTTAATCAGTATGAAGAGTCACATGGAACCTCAGAAAAGAGCACAGAAGAATGACACAATTACCTAAGAACCGTTTTCCATCTGAAGTCACTGCAGCTGGAAGGGCTTACACAGTAATTAAACACTGAAGAAGTACCTAAAGAGAACCGTGTGCCTTTTACTCAAAACTGAGATAGCAGTGTTTGTATCAAGTTTCAAATTAATTAGGTCTTCAAAGTTTCTTGAGGAAAGAATCTTTGCTTGGAATTTTCTGATTAAATTTGAATTAGTATCAGTGAAATTCATCTGTCAGTCTTTGAGAGAAATATAAGAACAAACAGATGAAAAAAGCTAATCTGATAGCCAAGAGGGGAAGAAAAGCAACAACTTAATTTTCTTTTAAAAATCCATCAAAGCAATAAGTAAATCATTTATCTGGAGAGAAATAGTTTTGTCTCTTGCTTCTCTGAAGTGAGCAGTTGCTAATGTGTTTCTATCTCCCTGTTAGGTAAGTAAATACAGAAGAACAGGAACTTACAAGAAGGGGACATTTCCATCAGAATAATTGTATTTGTTTCAACAACCTTCTAGCAAATCAACTACTTTCCATAAGAAAAGGAAAAGTAGGCAATGTGGTAACATATATTAACTTAGTCAGTACAGAGTGACTTAAAATATTTTTTAAAAAGCCCAATGTAGTGGTTTCATAGAGATTTCCATTAACTGAATTACGTGATGATGTCTTTAATGAGTTTTGCCCATCCCTATTTTCAGTATTGCTAAGTGAACAGTAGTAGGACAGCGTATCTATTCTACACCTTGGGGTAAAGGTGAAAACCAGCTGACTTTTAAGCTGGGAAGTTTATGGCCTGATCACCTTTATTTCTGAACAGAGTGAAGAGCTCAAAAATACAAGACTAAACTTCCCAGCTGCAGTTGTATTGTGTTTTTAGGATCATTAAAAGGCCTCACTAGGTATGTCTCATGAAGATTCCTCAAAATGGTACTTGCTCTGCAACTATAGAATATGACCCCAGGTTTTGAATCTGAGTATTCAAATGTAAATAATCTCCCCAGATTTCACACTGGAGTACAGGACCTCTTAGAAATACTGTGCAATCCTGCAGTGAAGGGACAACACATAAATGCATATGAAATAAAATCACCTTGCTAATGTTGTTTTACTAGACACACTTTTAGTAAAACACTGGTAGTGGATATACAGCTGTGCCTAGTATTTAATATTCCTTCTGAAATGCAGAGTTTGAGGAAGCTAAACTGAAGGAAGTTTGTCATATTGCCACCATGCACATCTTTTATTCTAACTCAAAAAAACCCCAAAACTGTAATTAAGCCAGTGATGACTGGATGGTCTGAATTCTTTGCTGGGAAGCTTATATTTAAATTGAAAACATTCATCAATCTCCTCCTCCAACTCTCAAACACAGGAGGACAGACTGCCTTTAGAAATGTGGATGGATTACTGCTCCCTTGGCTGTACATAATCTTGAAGTTTCTTCTCAATAGTCTCTGCTATTTATATACTAAATAAAAAGGGGACCTAAATTACATAATTTATTACAAGAGCTGAAGTTTTTTGTCTTCTTTATGCTATAGTTAAGCACTTTGTAGTATTTCTTCTTTCTGAGACTTAATCTGTTAAATTTCACTACCCTAAAAATTGCTTGTCCTTGTCTCTGAAAAGGAAATAGCTTCAAGATTCGTTTTCAATACAGCAGTATTCTTTCCCTGCTATTTTGTCCCCAATATAGGACCAGCAGACAGGTTTCCTGCTTCGAAATGTTACTTTACTTAATCCATTAAATAATTCTCAAACTTTGGGATCACAGTTGACCTCATCCTCCTTTTACAGTTAACCCTCCTTTTACTTTAAATGCCTCCTTCCCTCTGAACTCACACTCATCCTCACCTGTGGCACCATAACTCACAGAAAGCTGGAAGAGCAACTCCCACAACTCCCAAGATTTCACTTGAAGCTGCATATCCCAGCTTCTCCCTACACCTCCCAAAGCTGCCTAGCTAGTTGCCCATTAAAAACTGTACTCCAAAGCCCCTGCTCTCCTTCTATTGACATAATTTTAATTACCCCTCCTCTACAGAAATCCACGAAGAAATCCCTCCTTCCCTGTTAGCATACCCCCTCACAGCCTGTTGCCAATGCTGGTTTGTCAGAGCCAGTGAGCCTAAGAACAGCCCTTCTCAAGGCACTGCAGCAGCCACTGCCAAACAGCCCATTAGCTCCTCCGAGTTTGTCCCTGGGCAAGGGACAGCATGACAGAGCAAGCTGCAACCCATCCCAAGGCTAATGCTAAGCTTATGAACTAGCTTTCAGGGCAGGTGCAGTTTTCAGATGTGCCTACTCCCTAACTTAAGCTGCAGAAGAGCTAGTGACACTGGGGTGAAAGGTGAGGTGTCCCATGTTCTGGGTAAAACTTGAAGATTAGTGTTTTCAGGAGAGTCTAGATTACTAAACTCCAGTATTTCTGAAAATTTTCAAAAAAGCTTGTTCTTATGAGACTATCATACCAGTAAATTTTGAGAGAAGTCCTGTAGTTGTCTGTTGTATCTTGTCCCATGAGAATCAGATGGTACTGGTACTAAGTGACAGCCAGAAACAGTTTACTATAAAACAAGCCCCAGGCATTGTTTTGCTACTGAAACCTGAAAGGCCCAGGAGGGGCCCAGTGTATTCTGATGTAATGCATCAGGCTGCCAGCATCAGACTGAAATCAACAACATGTAATGTCCCTTATTACAGTAGACCAGCACAAGTTATAATTTCAGAATTCTGCAATTTTAAAAGTGTTTACTTACTTTTGTCACTTCCTCAGCCCATATCTAGTCAGCATTAAGAGTGGGGGAGGAGAAAATAAAAACATACAAACTTAGACACTGGTGGTACTCTATTACAGTATATAATCACACTTTGGCTTTTAAGTACTTTCCTGTCCTCAGAACTTCACAGGGATTTGAGGAGTGCTACAAGTCAGTTGCCCAAAACCCTTCGTACACAATTAATCTATTATGGATATGGATAGCATAACATCTATGAAGTAAGATACTGAAGAGAGTGTGACTTGTAGAACTCATGTATTACAAGAATCTACTTAAAACAAGCTATTACAACACAAGACATAACTACTTTAAAAAATGACATGAATCAGACAAACCAAATTACCTTAGGAGGAACTTAAGTTACTTTAATGTGTTATAATAATGGAAAACTATGGAAAGCTATTCTCATTTTTACACTGAAAGATAGGAATGCTTTCTCTTGCTAATTTCATTACCAGTTTTCTATTTCACAAGCACTTTGACTGAAACCTAAATTTAATTGAAACTGCTACAGATGTATCTCACATTGAGTATTAGAGTAGTAGCAAGCACAGCAAAATCACAGAACTGCAAGAGATTTAGTCTAAAAGTTAATTACTTCAGCTTGCTCTTTCAATTCCCTCTTGCAATGTGGTTATTTTCATCTTCCTCCATTGTAAGATGATGACACAATCAGGAGTAGGAAGAAATGTGTAAAAAGGTTGCAGAAGCAAACTATAACAAACAAGTTTATTTGCTCATTTTTTTATCTGGTCACAGCTGAGAAATCTGGAACAATAAATTGAGATGAAACCAAATATGCCATGCAGATCCAAACCCCAACCAGAACAGGCTGGACAGCACAGTCTATGCTGTACATAACTAATTCATCCCTTTCTCTTCCATTTTCACAACTATAGTGCTAAAACCAGCTGTGCTAGAGAGTCCTTGCAACAAGCTTAGGATACATTGTACTCTAAGTTAAGCCACTAACTTCTGTGACATTATTCAGTTGCAGTTCTTTGTAACACACTGCTTGAAGGGAGTAATTTCTGCATATTCCTGGCTGTTTCATATAATTCACTTTTACTCATATTAAAAAGATAGGAAAACTAAATCATTCCTTTCCTCTAATAGGTGAAAATAATTTCAGAAGTGAAAAATTAACCCCTTTGTATCCTAAGTTTACATTAATAAAATCACAGAATTTATAATATAATACTGTATCTTTCAAATTCTCAGAAATAATCTGCTAAAATAACATCCAATGCTGTACTGACATAAGTGTATTTAGTGCATTACACCAATCTATTTTAGAATGGAAAACATCTGAAACAAGACCAAAATGAGCTGGATAGCAAGAGGAAACATTTGACAGGAAAATGAATGAACACAGGAGGCCAACAAACCTTTAGCCATTTTACATGCAGCAAGTTGAGCATGTAAGAGACATTTACCATAATGTTATTCTCTTCAGGCTGAGAGATGTTTAGTTGCTTAAGTGTATAGATAAAAAACAAAAGCAAGTTATAAAACTGCAAATATAGCAGGTAAAGAGATTATTAGCACAAAGCACTGCAAGCTTATGCAAAACAAGACTGTGAAGTGAATATAGATAAATAAAACAGTTTGGATTTTGATTTTAAATACTGAACTAAGCTGTTTCAGTTGTACAGTAAGCAATTTTCAAATTATTTTTCCCAGGTATAAAAATATGTAATCACATGTAGATAAAATTTAGCGCTTTAACCTGTCACAGAAAATAGTAAAGCATAAAAACTTGTGTCATAGCTCAATACACTTCACTAACCTATCAGTCCAGCCCTGTTTATCAGGTTTCTTCCTTTATAAATAAGGGAGCCAGGAGACTATAACCCATTTGCATCACACCTACATCCAGGTTAGTTCTCACTTCTATATTGCAGAAGATAAGGAAGAGGTGCAATTTTGTTATTTCTGCTGGCATTCTACAACCTGATACTTCTTACACATGCACATTAATTTTAATTACATTTTGACAGCAAAGTATATGCAAAATAGTGAAGAGGTTTAGAGTTTCATGCTCTTCCAGCACTAACTTATGTGCATAAAACTGCATACTTGCTGTATGAATACTTAGGATCAAGTAGTAGCAGCAGCAATTGGCACCAAGCTCTGAATGATTGCACTGGTGATGGAATTAAAACTTCAGTATAATATATATATAATTTTAATACCAGGCTCAAGGGGAACAATTCCTTATGGTCTTTTCATTGCTTTAGAAAGTAAGGTACATACTTGCTACCACACCACAAAGGAAGATAAAAACACTCTTTTTTTAAACTTAACTCTGAACAAAGTCAAGCAAAGGAATAGTTTACTATCCAATGCTCCTCTACCCATTGCTTCAAAATTGCACTACATGCTAATCAAAACCTTCTCTGTTCTCCGTAGTTAGTCTTACAAATTAAGAAAGCTTGACAAATAGAGAAGTGACTCTTTTTGCAAAGAATTTACACATGGGAAAATGCATGCATAGACTTAAAAATAAAGCTAGTTTAAATACAGAGGGACAGTGTGCATGACATGGACTGACACAGAAGAGCAGAACTGTCAGGTAGAGTATGTCAGTTTTTAGATGGATCATGATCACGAAGATGCAACACACTTCAAAGCTCAAGATAATGTCTCTCAGATCTTTCAGGACAAACATGCATTCTGAAAAGCCAGTAAAATCTGTCAGTCCTTCTTCTGCCTCTCCATCATGTACCCTGTCCCTGTGTATTTAAATTGACTGGATTTCTTTATTTGCATGACCCTTACAGGAGAAAACATTTCACTGTCCATCATTAACAGCTGAACATTTAGGGATTAAGTCAAAAAATAGCTATGAAAATACTGTAAATATATCCTGATGAAACTACATACAGTCAACAGTCCATTCCTTCACTTAAGAGCATTTTAAGAGTTTAAAAAGCAGTAGCCTTTTTTTTTTTTCAATTTAATCTCCTTGAATAAGCATTTTTTGAGGGAATCAGAATGGTTAAGTCATGTGGGCTGAAGCACCACACCTCTGTTTGGAGGTGTAAAATAGTAAGCAATACATAAAGAGAAACCACAAATATTTTTGACATAGAGAAATATAGATAGGTTCATCAGTTGAAAGCAATTATACACACACTTCAGCATTTACAGAGATTCAAGTACTTCTATTTACACCCATATTGGCAGGTTGTATCAATTAATTTTTGACAGTATAGACTCATTGACTATAAAACAAGAAGAGAGTAAGTAAGTCTAACTTGATGGAATATTTAAAAGACTAACACCTTGATCAGTAACTCACTTCTGTTTCCTTGTGTTCCACTAAGGCATTTCTTACAAAAGTACCTAGAAAAACAACCAGGGTAAGAAGCTAGGACTGGAAACATAACCGAGCAGTCAAGTTGAAAAATATGTATCAATAAGTCTGAAAGTTATGGACCAACTTTAAAAAAAAAAAAAAACCCTCTACTTACTGCAGCTCTGGCTTCTGCAACTTTTGCCTTCTTCAGTCTGGTTTTTGCAGCATCCAAATCCAGTCTTTTATTTTGTAACAGTTTACGTTCTTTCTGAAAGTGAGTTAGGTTAGTTTGTGAGAATGGGTACACATACAAGCAAAAGACTGTCTACTTGGAAATGCTTTTAATGAAGTATCATGTAAAAAAAAGTTCTTCAGTTCAAGACAGAGGCAGAATTAGATCCCAATTATTCCCATACAGTTTATGCTCAATATGCATACTTCTCATAGAACAACAGTTACCAAACAAACGTTTTCATCATTATTTTGCTTTTACCTCAGCAAAAAACCAGAAAATACTCCAAAGGCACAAATTTCACTTGATTTTTTCTACATTACCTGGAGGAAAAAGAATGCACTATTATCTACTACTACATTTTGACGACTGACAGTTACAATTGGAGTGAAATTCTGAAAAATGTACAATTCAACTTACAGTAATAGTTTTGTAGTCTCCTTCAATGAAGTTTCTTAGTGGAGTGAGAAAGTTTATAGCAGAAGTTTGAATGAGTTCTCTGTCTGCTGCCCCAATTCGCTTTTGTGTTTCTCCACATTTAATGAGTGCATTTCCTGCAAAGGAAAAAATATGTTAATTATATTGTTCAGGCAGGAGGTTCACAAAACAGGTTGCTACTGTCAGGAAAGTTTAGGCCAGTAGTTTGAAAAACAATCAAATGCCATGAAAAGGGCCTTCAAAAGAAAGAAAATAATGTGCAAAAAAAAAAAAAAACCTCAACCCCCCCACCAAAAACCACTCCAAACCCCAACATAAAAACAAACAAAATACTCACACCAAAATAAATAATCACACAAACAAGCCAAATCATTTTTATTATGAACAATCACAGGTCAAGGCAAGATTTCAATGAGACCACATATCATGGCAACTCCATAGTGAGCACCTATTTCAGAACTGGATATCATACCTACTTATTTTCATCCAACAACTTCCTCTCCTATACAACATTCTTAACACAGGAGAAGTTGGTAGCAAGGCAAAAGCTTATTAAAATATTGGAAAATAATGTGCTTTTCCTCATCCTTATCTACTCAAACTTCTAAATATGCATTTGCACTTTAACTGAGCAATACTTTGAAATTTAGTTGCAAGCTAAGTATTAAAAGTGCAGTTAATGTATCAAAAGGAATTTCAACAGCCTGATACTGCTTAGTTAGAATGGACACTAAGTGTTCAGAGAAGACTTTATGACACCACATGAAACCCTAACAGTCTATTTATATGCTAACATTTTATGTTATTTGCCTGAATTCACAAACTTCTGCAACTTGTGGGACAGTGTGCCTGTAAGTACAATTCTGTTTGATGTTAAAAAGCAAGACTTGAGACTGATCATCAGAAGGAAAGCCACAGATACATAAAATCATGTGGAAGTAAGAGGAACAAAGCTTGCCATTATTGATTTTAGCATAAGAATTCTATAAAATATTTTCTTTTATTTAATTGGGGTTTCCTTTTTTGAAAAAGAACATCATTATTTACAGATATAAGGAACTCTTCACAGAACAAAAGTTCTCCCTCCCACAGTAATTTTGAACAAAGACTTGAAGAGAGGAAACTGTCTGAGTTTGCATACTATACTATATACAGACACCTGCATTTTTCAGTTGTTTAAATTAAATTAACAGCAGAATTTGTATCAGCAACTTAAAGAGTTTTAGAGAACATTAGAATTAGACATTTAAATTAACAGCAGTGTAAAAATATTAGAGGTAATACCCCAACCATCTTGTCATAAGTATGTAAATTTACTAGAGAAGGAATAAAATTTAGACCGTGTTCCACACTACTGTCCTTATCAAAATATTATATATTAAGAAAAGCAAAAATACTGTATACTTAAGAAAGGTTTCTTAATACAGAAGTCAATTTCAGGTAACATTTTCACTCCAAACAACAAATAAAATCAATAAGTACTGTCAAATGTGCAGATGTTGCACATTTTAACAAGGAAACTAAACTCCAAATGTAGTTGTTCTGGTAAGATAATTATCCATCCATGAAGATGGATACCATTCCAACCACAAGTTTTGTTTCTAGATTTGGAGAGAAACCTCATCACTGATCTCCAAATGCTCAGTTATACAGCAAGTCAACTCAAACTGATACAAATGTCATTAAACAGTTTTATTTAGTGGAAGACAAGTAATATAATTTTTAATATATATAAAATATAAATATAAATATTAAAAAGCCTATATCTATGGGTTTCTTTACTTCTTACCATAGGCTGTTCCTGGACCAAATTCATTCCCAGCATCAATCATATACTGGCCTAGTAACTCTGGGTTATTCATGCGACTTGGTGCTTTGCGGTCCAGCTTCTCGTAGACAAATTCTTCTATTCTGGCATCTAAAAATGTTTATTTGAAATAATTACTGTCATTTAAAGAACAACTTAGAAAAGTGAAACAAACAAACTAACAAGAAAAAGGAAAACAAAAAAAGAATTTCAAAATCCAGCCATTAAACTCAACATTAAGTGAACAATGTTAAGCTGGAGATCCCGTTCTTGAAAACAGGAAACTGACCATGTTCCATGTTTGCCATGCCACCTTCAAGTGTTTCCTAGAGCCATCTGGGAAAGTGAAAATTTATACTTTTCTTCTCCACTAGCACAGTTATACAGCTTTTCAGAACTTTGATCAGAAGCCTCCACAGTAAGAGCAATAACAGAACACTTCTCCTTAAAAAGAAAAGTCTTTTGTTCCCCCTCCAGAAAAAAGACCAAAATTGTTCACTACAATTAGCAGTAGGAATTAAGTTCAACAACTACTCTAAGTTCCCTATTAAGATATTCTGAAAGTTCAGTAGCCCCAGAAATTATATCCTCCTTCCTATGCCCCTTGCTCCCTTGAAACACTCTGAAAGAAACCATTAAAAGTTATTAGAAAATGTTTCATTTTGCATTCTCATATTTTCTTAGTCTGAGCAATAAAATTATCAGAAAACCTTGTCAAGACTATGTGAGCATTACTACCCATCTATCATAATACTAAGCCACAGGAAGCTTCTTAGGTGGAAAGACCTCACACACCTAAACAAGGACTCTGTAACTGAAAAAGCAAACTCCTCAGATACAATATCCAATTTCTCTGACCAACTGCTTTCATTTCTCACCTAGCTGGCTTTATTTATACAGTCACTAAAAACTAATTTCAGCCTACAATAGTACAGACAACCACAAAGCTTTCCAGTGAACAAACCGGCCACTTTAATACTATTTGTTAACTAGACAACTTTCAACAGCAATGGATTAAATAACTACTCTCTCATGAAGGTCACAAAAATTAATCTAAGACAGACAATTATGGGTACCAGCACATTCCCTGGCAGCAAGAGTGAACCAGAAATTATCAAAAGTGATTTGTTTTCTTTACTCAAGCCATAATATTTATTTTTTATTAAATCACAAAAGAACTGGAAAGTAATCTAAAATTATTGGACTATTACATGGGTCTGATCTATAGGTACAATTATAAATGAGACTGAAAATGATTTTTCCTCCCCCAGACAGGGTCACTCCATTAACCACCACCAAAAGCAGCTCTCTGCAGCATGTGATCCTTCTCCCCAGTAGGCCAGCAAACAGCTGAAGTTACATTCACAAAGATCACTGCTCAATGCTGAGTATTTTTAGCCATCAGAAAATGGACTGGAGAGCAGAACGGAGACACTACTATACATCATCCTTCTACTGAAACTTCTTCATGCACTTCCACTAGCCTCCAGTCAGTGCTTCAATATTTGAAGCTTACAAGTTTCTGAAAAAGGCCAAGAGATACTACAAATACTGAATTGAATGAAAAAGACAACTATTTCCTTTGGCCTAGACAAAAGTACAAATTTGAGCTAGAATATTCTGCAAGTTCTACTGCATTCTTCCCACATGATTAGTTGGTTTATTTTTAAAATACTGTTTTTCTGGAACTAAAAGATGCAAGACATTTCCAAAGTAATACTTCAAACATCTCTGTAATAAAGAATTAATCTAGTTGGCATTAGAGAAGTGTCTGATTTACCTTTACTAATAAATCCTAGCTCAGAATGTCATTACAAGGAGAATACTTGTTTTCAGCGCAGAGGTAGTAGCAGTTTTATGAAATTATCATTTGAGCAAACCCAAAGGAGGTTTAGATTTTTTCAGTAGTTCACCCACTGACTAGACACCACGTCTTGACTTAAAATCTAGATCTATACACTTAGCAAATTCCTATAGCTCTAAACTCTAGAACAACCGTAGGATGACTCTGAAACTGATGTCCTCAACGTTACTACTCATAGCAGCAATTTCAGAAACAGATAAAACACACCATAAAACTTCATTTTTTCCTACCCATGTTTTTTCTGTTACAGTAAGAGACTCAACAGAGATGAAATCACATTTGACACTTTCTTGTATTGTTTAAGTAGGGTGCTAATTCTTCAGTAATGGAATTATTAAAGACAGGTATTTTAGTTCATCTTGCCTGCTTCAAGTGGATTTGTGTTGTGCAGAGAGTTTAAATAATGAAATAGTAATGAATTTTCTTGAGCCACTGTATTTACCCCATGAAGAACTTCAGAGTTCTTACAGCTACCCAAGATATCTGGAATTAGAATGGGAAATTCAATTAAACAGTAAACAATTCTAAAAACCAATCAATCTGAGACTGAGTATAGAACCAATACAACAGTTTTAAAAGCTCTGTATAAAGTTTTCCCCATTTGAAAGGTTCAGGAAGTACCAGCAATTGGCAGTGTCTCCAATTCTTACCAGCTCTTCAAAATGTGCTTTCCATAACTGCAGCCTTCAAATTTTAAAACTGCTGTATTTAGTCATTGCTTATGCAATAGCTATTGCAGTAAATATTTACATTGGCATATCTATTAATTCAAAAGTTGAAAACAGAAATCTGAAGGGCTCCTTACTTGGATTTGGCTGCAATAATACTTCTGTTTGCTTCATTATTTTTTCTGTCCATAATTTAGTGCATTCTGCTTTGCTGAGAAGGTTCTCCAGATGAGCATCCAGTTCAGTCTTCTCTGCCTGTCCAAGCTTTTCTTCTGTGAACTGCAAGATAGTCAGATTAAAAATATTCAATTCATAAAAATAATTTTCCAGGACAAATTTAAAACAGTCACTTATATTAGTTTGAAGATGATGTTTTAAAAGATATAACCATTCCCCAGCCATCAGTAAAAATCTAAGGACAAATTTGAAAGCTATTAAATTCACCAACACATCCATACTATCAGGTAAAAAAAGGGGCAGACAAAGATGCAACAGGTAATTTATAACATTATGAAGAAATCCTCTGCTAAACTTGGTACTGAGAATTCTCACGTGAAGCAGTTTGTCACAGTGTTCTTTAAAACATTAACTGAAATGAAAGTCCAGAGGTAATAAAGAAAATTAAAAGATTGCTTCAATCTTGTATATTTTGTAATTGTTTGTCAATTATCCTCATGTAAAACCTGAAGGCAAAACAGATTCCAATCGCAGCTACCTTGAATATATTGAAAAAAAAATGTCCTATCCAGAGGAAACAGGACAAAAATAGGGAGTTTAAACTTCAGTAAGAAGATTTAAATTATAATTAGACATTAAGGAAATCTTCTAAAGACAAGGATTAAAAGCTAAAACAAACTTTCTTGGGAAGTAGTGAAATATGTATCTTTGGGGGTGGGGAGTATGTTGCTTTTTAGAATAGGACAAACCAGTGTTTGATAAACTCTTTAGATGTCCTGTTATGCCTTACAGAAACAACAGGATCACCTCTGCTGTTCTTTGTCCAAGCTGTGATTTCAGTGACCATGAAGCACAATATAACTTCATTTAGCTAAATAAATCCATCAGACAATTCATTTCGCTTGATACAAAATCCACAAGCAGTTTGTTTTTCAATCCCAGACAGGGAGAAGCTACACATTTCACATCAGGGAAGCAAGCAAAGCCAGAAGTGAGGGCTTTGCCTGCGCCCTTCAGAGCAGTAGTTCCTCAGAAGGATCATCCTATCCCTTGACAGCCCGCTGTTCAAAGTCAGGCATTCCCAGGAGAATCTGGCTTATGATTAAGTTGCTAACAAATTTACCAATTAGGAACTAAACAGGACTGGAAGCATTCTCACTGTCCAATTTCATTCTTAACAAGTTCTTTGGTGGCCAGTAGGAAACAGAATACAGTAGAAGTACATTGCATTGTCCAAGTTTGTTTTCATTTCTGTCACATGTAGATTAACCAAGTTTGATAGCACGCACATCTTGATCAACGCTTCTGGCATTTGCACTTCTACACAAAAGCAAACTGCAGTAATGGGGAAGTTCAGCTGCCATACAGGGAAAAAGGGAATTTATTTATGGATGTACTACTACTGTTTAAAGGCTTTTTAAACTATGCCAGGTGGTCTCAAAAACTTTGTACATATTCTTTACAATACAGTAAAATAGGTCTGGGATTGTTTTTTATTAATTACAGATAAGAGTATTTTTATTAAAAATTAATATTTCCTATTAATATTTCCATAAATCCTCTCAGCAGTGTGAAGATTGCTAAGTTAAGACCACAATATTAGATTTCGCATATACACTTAAATGAAATCACAAGGTCCCATCACAAGATCTTACAACAAAGGGTAAAACTGCATCTCCTTTTTTCCCCCTTTTCCGACAAGAAAAGAGAAAGTGAAGGCAGGAAAAGAAGTCGATCAGGGAAGCAGGTAGATGTGGAAGAAGCCAGGAGTAGTGGGGGAAGCATGGAAATACCTCCAACACAAAGAGAAGCAATAATGACTACTTTAACTTCATTTCAATTTGAACAATATTTTTTGACGAGTTTGCATTTTCAGAGCTCTGCTGTGCTGCTAAGTCATTGGCTCTGCTTGAATATTGAGATCTAGGGTAACACATCAGACTGACCAGACAACAACGCTTAGCACATTCCAAACCTGACTGTGACCCAGTGAGAACTCGTAAGAAAACAAAGTGGATTATTAGATACTGCTTGGATGCCCATCTCCATACAGCAAATCTGTTCAAGTTTGATTATATAAGGAAAGAGGATTACGGCTCAAGACAAGCGCTAAGGAACAAAAGACAGTCACAGTGTGAAACCTTCTACTGCGAAGAAAGGGGAAGACCAAATCGGAAACAATGGACTATCAAACAAGCTTAAAACCCATACTAAAGGTAAAACAAATCAAACAGTCTAAGCAGACACGTACTGGACTTTCATGTGTCGCATCCGAGCTCGACTTTTACCGATCAGGTAGCGATATGAACACGTTTCTAGCAGACAGTAAACCCCAGGTGTTTATTTCAGGCGAGACACACCTTTGTCCTTTGCAAGCCCAAAGTCCGGCCGTATCTCCCGGCAGTTGATGCCTGTGCATCTCGTGCTCCCAGTGCTGGCGCCTTCTCCCCTCTTTGCCCGTCTGACCTTGGCCTGTCTCACCCCCGCCAGCCCCCGAGGCTGCTGTCGTGCAGCCTGCCTGGCGAACGCCCAGCCCGCGGCCGAAGGGGCCGGCTGGAGGAGACTTCTCGCAGCAGCCCATGGCCGCCCGACCCGGCCAATGCTCCGGCCTCGTCCCCGCCAGCACAGCCGGGCCTGGCGCTCCGTCCGAGCTGGGAGCCCGCGGCGGGCCCGGCCCCTCCCGGCCCCCGGGGCGGGGCCGAGAGCGCCCCGGCCAGCGCCCCGCACCAGGCCCAGCGGCGGCGGCGGCCCAGCGGAGCCACCCGCGGCCTCGACCCCGGCTGGAGCGTCGCGGCGCGGAGCCGCCCCGGCAGACGCCCGTCCCGGCGAGGGCCCGGCAGGGGAGGGCGGTTCGTACCTGCACGGCGCGGCTCAGGAAGGTGCCCGCGTCAGCCGCCAGCTTCTTCACATTGAAATCCATGATGTTCATCTTGGGCGGGGGCGCTGACTCAGCCCGGACACCCGCGGCGGCGGCGGCGGCCGCTCCGGCCCGTCCCTGTGGGAGCCGCCGGGGGCGGTGCCGGGCCCGGCCCGGCCGCAGCGGATTGGCGGGGCCGTGGCGTCAGCCCAGGGCCCGGATCGGCCGGGTGAGCGGCGCCGGCGGCCGCCCCGCCCTGGCCCCACACTGCCCTGGCCCCGCTCCGCCTCGGCCGCCTTCCTGCACAGCTCCGCCCCGGCCCCGCTCCGCCCCGGCCACCTCCCTCCCCAGCCCCGCTCCGCCCCGCCCCAGCCCCAGCCCGCCCCATGCTGGCGTGAGGGTACGGTGGGCAGGGCTGGCCGTGGTACCCCGGCAGAATTTTCATGCCGGCTAGCCCCGAGCGTTATCGGCGACCCCAAGGCTGCTGCTGCTTCGGGGCCGGGCCAGCCTGCCCGCCAGGCCTGGGCGAAGGAGACTCTGGGAGCCGGCCGCGGCCTTTGCCGTGTCGCTGGCAAGGCGGGCGGGCGGCGCAGGCTGAGTCCCTCGGGCGGGCGGAGGTGACCCCCCGGGCCCGCCTGGCCCCAAGCGTGGGAATCCCGCCGCTCGCAGGCCTGTCCCGGGGGCTGGACCCCTCCGACCCGGCTCTGGGAGGACAAGTCTCGCCCCCGCTCCCTTTCCTTGTGTCCTGAGTTTAGTAAGTCAAACCTTGTCTTCACGAGAAACAGTTTTCGGATAAACTGTCAAAATGTAAGCTGAGAATGAATTTTTAAGTCGTTCAGAAAGAGAGTGTTTATTAAAAGATGTTTGGATAAACACCTACTGAAATGCAACTAGGCATTAGCACCAAAACATCACAAGGAGAGGTTTTGAAAACCTTGAGTACAGTAGCAAAACTCAGTAGCAGTAATCAAGCAAATCAGGAGAAAATAGTCTCTACATTTAGTAATTCCCATTATTTTAACATCTCTCATCATGATGATTGAATGTTCTAGAAGAAAAGAAAGGACCTTCGAGATGGCCAGGAGTAAGAAAACATTTACATTGCGGCATCATTGGCAGCAACTTAATATACCCAGCTTGAAAGTTATCCTGGTTGTTCGGTTAAGTAATTTATTACATAATCCAAATAGTAAGTAATGTGTGGCTGAATTTGATAAAGTCAGAGGAAATCCTATGGCATTGTGACAAGAGGTGAATTCCAGAGGAGGGAAATAACTAACAATCAAAGCAATCTTGCTTACATGCTGGTCAGATTCCAGGAATTAAAACCAAAACAAAACCCAGGCTGTGTAAAGTTCCTATTGTACCAGGAATTGTATTATTCCAGGATAAAAGTATCCTGCTAAGAACAGGGCCTGAAAGCTATTGTGTGTATGTGTTTTCTTTTATTGAATCATTTTACCTTTTTCAGCTTGTATTGCCTTGCTTATACATGGGTATAAATGTTTGCATATAAAAGCTATATGACAAGTTTGTTTCCATTTCCTAAAATTAATGTTGCTGGCATATAGAAGTTCCAGGATTCTCTCTTTCAAGGCCCAGTACTATATGACCTGATGAAAGCTGATTACAGTCATGTAAGTGCTGGTTACAATTCATTGTGATATCAATTTAGCGTATGTTAAAAGACATCAACATCAAAAATTTTAAATTTGGATCTACAGATGCAATTATTTCACTTCATAACTTCCATTGGCACTAAGTTTCAGCAGTTCACATTGATGGATTTCTACAAAAAAGAGATGCCCAAAGCAGTGGTGCCTGAGCTTGTAGCAGAAGCACCAGCTCAGCTGCAATGTACCCCAGTAATGCCCTGGCTGTTGGTATTTTCAGACTGGAATGAACAGCCATCAAGTTGGTCTAACTCTTCCCAAATCAGCACACTACTAGTTCTTCACTGAAGCTTGCAGCCTCGCCTGCCAGAGAGGAAAGTGCTGCTTTCTGTTGCGTTGTCTGATGTCCTTGGTATTGCTTTTCCTTCAGAAAATGCCTGGCTGGAAGAGGAACAAAACTCCCATCCTTTAAGCCCCCATAGGTTAGACTGATCTTGTAGGTTTTGGAAAACCTACTTTTAGTTGCTGCTTTCCTGAGGTGCCCCAAACAGAGTGGTACTACTTCTTAGGAAAATGTCTTAAGTAGCAAGTATTTCCACCACTAGCAGATGGGTTGTTTGGCACTGGATCTGGTGTTTCAGTTCTCACTTTTAACATCCTTCCCCTTTTTATGAATGTTAAGCACTCAGAATGTGAGAGGGAAAAAATAAATCTTCAGCTAGTGATTACTACACTTATTCAAGAGGAAGATCTGTTATACTGCATGATTATATATTTCATATAAAACTCTAGTTCAGATATTTTTTCCCATTTTGTATTTAATGTATAAATAAATTCATTTAATGGATCACAACCTGGAACTCCATGCTTTTGAAACTCCACAGTATTGTACTATTATTAAAACACTACTGTGTTTCTCCCTTTCTTGTAATTCTCTTTCTTTTCATGTTGTAGGCCTATTACATACTGTTCAGGACAAACTCTGGAAAAATTTTTGGCATCCTAGAAGGTGTTAACAGCCTTATTTTGGAGATTGCTGTTGTCATTTTGAGAAATTACCACATGCAGGCCATCTGCCCTGTTCTTACTGGAAGCTTCAATACCTGGTTCTAGTAGGAAATCAGGTCCCTCTCTACAGGTGCTCTTCAGACCCAAAAGCACTGTCAGGGATTTGGGTTTGGGATAAACTGATATATCTGGCTCAGGTAAGGAAAGCCATACCTTAGCACACAAGCTTAGTTACAAGCCAGATACTGACACAGGGAGTGCTGAAGGTGAATTCAAAGCGTGCACAGTGTGTAGAGATATACACCAATGCATTCTGAGAAAATCAGTTGCAAGGCCTGAGGAGCTGTGCTGGAGGAACAATATCAAACAGTAGCTCCCAAGTGTGGGGTAGACAGCAGGGAAGGTCACTTGTAAAAGTGCTGGGGCCATAAGATTGTCAGGCTGAAGAATTGTCTCAGGCTGAAAAAGAAATTAAAACCTGCCATGTGCACAATCTCTGAGAATTAAGAGGTGGGTGACCAGTGTACCAGAAGGTATGGTGAACAACGTAACTTTGCCCACTGTCTGATCTTCAGCCTTTCATGTAACATACCCCAAAAGAAGAAATAACCTTTCACAGCATTTTACTGCTGGATATAAATGGACCCTGAAACATCCCTTCCTATGAGTAGAAATAGAATTCATACAGAAAACCCAAACCAAGCAACCAACTAAGCAACCAAAATTATGTTAATATAAAGGCTTATAGTATAATTAAAATATTTTGATGTAAAGAATAATAACTTATAACTGAAATTATTCTCAGATGACTTCCAGTACTGCTGACAGTATGGGAAGGTAGTGTTTACACCAAAGACTTTGGAGTCAAAGATTTGAAAAATAAAATCCCAGAAATGCCTTTATAAGTCAGTTTATATCCTGTGAAAACACTGTAAATGAAATGAACACACTCTCATAGCACATCTAATCCCAGTAATGTAGTGGCCGTGTTGGAATTCATACCTATTTAATTCTGTAATACACTGAGGGTCATGTCTTGTGTCACTGTGTGTATATACACCACTTCTCTTCCCACTCATGATTATGTAACTGAAACATATATTTACATAATACATTTTTATTAATACTTAACATATTTATGTAATCATTGGGAAATTAAAAGGTCTGACAAAGTCACAACTGGCACCAGCCACAACCTTGCAGAACTCCAGCTAATACTTTGAAGAATAGTAGCAATCCTGGAACCAGATTTTCCAGATAAATGTGTGTAAATTTGATTTACCATTTATTGATGTATTGAAAAGACACATAAAAATAAAAGGAGCAGACTCTCTATTTAATAATCAAAACTTGTTTTACTAAAATAGGTAAGGGCATTTGTTTGTGTGTGAGTCTATAGATTCTTTGTCAACATTAACAACTGTAAACTTAGCTTGATAATAACCAGGCAAAGATTATAAAATCAGTAATGCCAGCTGCCTGGCCTGTGTACAATCAGGCTTTCATGAAAAATGTGGGGACTGGATTTGACAGAGCCAGAAAGCAGCTGTTCTCAACAGCACACTTCCGCTCAGAAGCTGCAGCGATCTGAGGCAGAATTAATGCTCCTTTTCACATTAGTGCACCCTTGCAGTGGTCCTTGTGGCAGCTGTTGCTCTGCTTCCCCTAAACACTCGAACTGGAGTTGTACTAGGATTGCATGAAGCAACTGGCAAAACATTCAGTAGCCAAAAGTCCTGATATTTCAGGGAACTGGACTAGGTATAGCATATGTTGTTTTCATAGTCTTTGTCCTTTCCTGGAGCAGGAAGGATAATAATTTAGTCCCACCCCAGCTGTCTATCTTAGAAGAAGTTGGTTATCTTATACTTGGAGGAAATGGCCCCTATGGAAATAGAAATAAAATTTTCAGGCTTCTTCCTTTTACTATGTAATGATAGTTTTATAACTGGAGGTATATTTGCAGCTTTACCACTTTCCCAATAGTGACTGTGAGAAAGTTGTTTCATCACATGGTACTACAGTTTCTCCACATGTGGCATAGGAATAATTAAACTTACCTCCTTAATGGAACATCATGAAGTCCATCTAGGAAGCTGGAAGCTGAAATTATTTTAAGAGCATTGGGAAGACCATATTAAGAACACAGTTTTATGGTTTGACATAAATTACCACATATTTTCTTGCTAGCTTGAGCTGGCATATGGCAGTTGTGTTGGCAACTGGGACTGCAGCCCAGATAGCTTTTGAACATACATATATATATATATATATATATATATATACATGTGTATACACATACATATATATATATACATATAAACATAATAATGGAATTCAAAAGCCTTACCCTGTCATTTCACTCCTGCTTGTCAGAAAGCATGACAGAGCAATTTTTTTTCTGTCTTTTGCAGAGGTGTTTGGGGAAGTGCTCGATCCTGCATTACTTGAACTGACTTCTTCAGAGCTTTTACTATGGATAGAGCTCAGTGAACATGAGCTGCTAATTAAAACAAATCTTCCTCTTGCTACTACAGTAAGTCAGCCTTAATTAATAAATTCAACCTCCAACTATTCATATTTGATTGTACTTTTAAATATGCATTAATATCAAGGTCACAGCATCTCAAAAAGAGATGCTGTGACAGATTTTTTGGAACATTTGGAAAAACTGGAAATGTAGTTGAAGCCCACTAGGTGTCAGTGCCTCCGTACAGTAGAATACTGCAGCTCTGCTTGCTAGGCAGATAGGACTGGGTGTCCCAGAGTAGCGAGTACTTTTTTCTCCAAAGGAGTCTTTCTACTCAAAAATGTGACAGCTATTCTGGCTTTGATATGAACTGAAACTACAACATTGATTATTGCTTGGGAAAGTGAAATTTTAGATCTGAACACACAGTACTCTGTCTCTGCTGGATGTCCACTTCTATGTGAGGCAGCGAGTGTCTAAGGATTGCTGGAGAAATCAAATCTGGTCAGCACTGCACCAAGCAGGGCATACAAGGATGGGGAAGGAACAGTGTATTAAAAGGGTCACAGCAAATCTGCAGCTTTTGCAATAGCAGACTATTGCCAAAATTAACCAAAGAACAAGGAAACACACTGAAGTAATGAATTTCTGTCACGGAAACGAAAGGTTCAATTATACCTTTAGAGCAGATGAAGTCATGAGCTGTGACAAACACCCAGCAGTGTTCCTGTGGTATCTAAAGAAGCTTCTCTCAAGCACATCTCTTTTAATAAGGCCTGTAATTATGTCATTGTGGAGCTGTGTGTCCTATTTCCTTTAATTATTTTCTACTCTGTGGATTGTTCCACTATCATTAAAATGTGGTTTTGAGGACTGAAAGTTGTAATTCATTGTTTGTTTAGGAGGTACAGAGTGCAATGCTAATTATCATGCTAATTAGCCCTCACTGCTGGATAATGCTTGTGGTATTCTATAAACTATGACCAGATTTTTAGAAAATTGTAAAAACTTATTGCTTTCTTCTTAAAATAAGCCAATCTTATAGCAAGTCCTGGGCAGCTAAAATTAAGGATTTTGTGTGAGGTACTGGCTATGGGGTACCAAAGCCACAGCTCATAACAGTGGTGCTGAAGCAAAGGTCTGTCAGAGATGGTGAATTCTCAGTTCTAGGCTGTGGGTCCTATAGAGAACAAAGCCTTTGGTCCTTTGCACATGCAAAGATAAAATCTCCTTTGGAATTCAGGTACAATTGGGCACTCACTCCAGAATGGATAATGAAGTGATTTCATGTCTACGTGAATTTAAAAGGTTGAAATTTAGCATTTAATTTTTATTACCAAGCACACATGGCTAGGTGATATTTTCCAAAGGAAATATGAAGTGAGTAGCTGCTTTCTGAAATTCCATTGCCAGCAATAGAAGAAAATATACATTGGCATGTTTACAAAGGATGCCAAAGGACATGTTTGATTTTTATTTTGATTATTTCTGTCAAGCTTATTTTAACATAAGTTGCTGATACTGCTATTACTTAGAATATTAAAAAGTAACATTTCTATCAGAATGATTTTTTAAACAAAATGTACAAATTATAATTATGTATGAGTATGTGTGTCTATGTTCATATCTGCCTTTGCACCTCTACAAATGATCGTGTTTGTATCACATGATCACTCAGTTTTGCACAATTTATGATTTGAAAGTGATCTTTCCATAAGTCTGTGGCAGTGTCTCTGATATTTTATGAATTGCCACCTCATCTGAATATGGTTATTTGAAAATATGTGGCTTCTCTACAGTGTTTGACAATGTATTGCCGAAACAGCATCACATAAGGTCAGGTTACTTCGTGTTTAACCTCAGTAAAAAAGAGTTAAAATTAATGGAAACACCCAGAAAGCAATCATCTGGAGGATCTAAAGCTCCCCAGAGGTCTACAGGTCCCTCGTCCATCTGGGTCTGACGGAAACCTCCTGGGTGCTCCTGGCACGTCCCGGCCGAGTAAGGGGCACAGCCGCCTCTTGAGCCGCCTTGGCATCCCCCTCGTTCTCCCGGGCCCGCGGGCGGGGGCAGTGGGTACTCGCGGGGAGCCTCGGGCAAGGCCGGCCCGGGCTCCCCCCGCCGCGAGAGGGGCCGGCACGGCACCGGCACCGGCAGCGGCAGAGACACCGGCAACTGCAACGGCACCGGCACCGGCAGCGGCAGAGACACCGGCAACTGCAACGGCACCGGCATCGGCAGCGGCAGAGACACCGGCAGAGACACCGGCAACTGCAACGGCACCGGCACCGGCAGCGGCAGAGACACCGGCAACTGCAACGGCACCGGCACCGGCAGCGGCAGAGACACCGGCAACTGCAACGGCACCGGCACCGGCAGCGGCAGAGACACCGGCAGAGACACCGGCAACTGCAACGGCACCGGCACCGGCAGCGGCAGAGACACCGGCAGAGACACCGGCAACTGCAACGGCACCGGCACCGGCAGCGGCAGAGACACCGGCAACTGCAACGGCACCGGCACCGGCAGCGGCAACCGCAACGGCGGCGGCGCCGGCAGCGCCAGCGGCGCGTTGCTTCGGCAACGGCTCCCGGCGGCGAGGAGCGGCGGGCGCAGGTGCGGCCCCGCGGGAGGAACGCGGAGCGGCACTGCCCCGCTGGAGCGGCGCTGAGGGGCCAGCGCTCCGCAGGACAGGTGCTGAGGGGACACTGCCCCGTAGGACCGGTGCTGGGGGGGCGGCTCGCGGGACACCCACGGGCGGGAGCCGCCGGCAGCGGGCGCGGGGTTCTTTGGTGAGGTGAGAGCCCGAGTGGGCCCGGGGCGAGGGCTGGCGTTGAGTGACCTGTGCCCCGAGCCTGCCCCTCTGTGCTGGGGAGCGTGGAAGTGGGAAATAGCAGTTGTGAGCTTTACTTTGTCCTTCGAGTGCATTCACTTTTCTGCTGCGGAAGGATTTGCTTTCTGCGCACCGTGTTTGTGAATTCAGTGCTGAGCAATTGCAAATTGTGAATTCTTGTGGAAGATTTCAGGTGCATTAGCTGTGTTACATCTCTGCTGTGACCGGGGTTTACTTGGTCCAGTCCAGTAGTCCCACTGTAGTGGGAACAACCTGGCCATGCCAGTAATGTTTCAGTTACTGATTCATGGAACTCCAATATATGTTAACATATATTGTCTTGTTATACAGCATTAAATCAAAATGTCATCATCATCAAAAGCATCCTTGTCTTTACCTGTACATGACTGTACTGCTCCTTCCTTGGACTTTGATCTTCAGGAAAAGTTTATTCTTCTTCTCATTGTTGAGGCAAGTTCATTCTGTTCTTGTTAGGCTTGATATTTTAAATTGTATTTGTTTTGTTAACAAGGTTAAAAGTATACTTTCTAATAATAGATGTGAAGTAGGTGATATTTCAAAAAATGGCTAAGTGACAGTGCTGGACATGGCAACAGTATACTGAAACTATGGCAAAATTCTTTGTCCTTTTCTGCTTGCATTAATTGGCTATGATAAATGAAGCATGATGTTTAATCTCCCAAGGTGCTGTTTTCACTGGAAGTAATTAAATTCAAGAACTATGTTTTGCTTATATCCAGGAAAAAGCTACAGAGAGTTGCACTGTATTACACAAGGTGAGGTCTGCCAGGAAATTTAATCCTGTAATGAAAAAAGACATACACATATACATATATAAAATAAAAAAACTTAGATGTTTGATTGTACTTATTTGCCTTAAGACAACGATTGGAAACAAAGCAGTCTGCATTCCAATTCTGTGAGGAAGTGATTATTTAAGATGAGAACTTCCCAGATTTGTTACTCATTTTCTTAATTGTATGAAGGGCAATATGGATATAAGGACTGAAACTCTTAGTCTGACATATCCTTTTGATGGAGATGCACCTTGCACAGGCTGAGCATGGGAGAAATGGGTCCTGGTGGGTGGAAAAGGCAACACAATCCATGTCTGAAAAAATAATGAGTAGTCAGTGGAGCACTGAATGGAGCAACTTTGTGCTTGGTGAAGGCATCAATCATTCTGGAGTGCTAGGGCAGAGGCAGGAGAGAGGTGTTTAGAGAAAGGGTGAGGGTGATGACAGGTTGCTGGTGCCTGATAAGGAAGTGGGGGGAATGGAAGTTTTAGGTCTGATATGGCTCTGGACTTGCTATGGCATGGGCAGCATCATTTTCATGAGCAGCCAAGCCTGGTGAGAAGCTTTTCCAAGTTGGGAAAAGAGGAAAGCTGTTGCTGCCTCCAAATTGGAAGTCTCCTGTGAAAAACAGCAACACTGGAATCTGAGCAGGTCTTGGCCTTCACCTTCACTGGAGGTAGTCTGCCTTTGCCTTGTGGATTAGGTGTGTTCTGTGAGCAAACTGTTTGAGGGTACATCCTGTGATATGACAGGCTTTTATCCTTGTTGAAAGTCCTAAATGATTCTTTGATCTTTAAACTTTCTCTTAAAGGATTCTCTGGAGGAGTTGACCTGTTTTATGTTGATATCCTTGAATTAGCAATATCAATGACCTGACTGTGAGTGAAACTAAATGTTACATAATTATGAATGCTATTTCAGGGAAAAACACATGTGCCACCCGGAGAAACAGGAAAACTGTGTTCACTGATTCAGCCAGATAAAAAGGATTGTCACAGAACTACAAAAGCCATCCAAGATGGGAAGTATTTTACTGATCTGAGCAAAGAATCTGACAGTCTAGAGCACCAAGTAAGAAAACATGTAAGGCATAAACATAGAATCAATGGAAATGTACATTTCTTACACTAGTCTGAAAGAAACATGTAGTCATATAATCTTCTTTATTAGACACATTGTGGGAAGATTTTTTTTTTTTGTTATGTCCTGTTTGTGGGTTTATCTTCTCATTAGTGAAACTAAAATGTTTTGGATTTACAGTCTGAAAGCCACACAAGTCTACTTTTTAAAAATAGGAAGTTATGCACGCACACACACAATAGGATATTTTAAAATAGATGTTTAGTTGACATTATCGTGGGCACATAAATTCTACAAAGAGTTAACCCAAATTGATTTTTGTGATCTTCCACCTTATGCTTTCCGGCTCAGTCTTCAAATTCTCCTAACTAACTAAGACTCCTGAAAGGCTTTAGCATTTAACAGTAGTCTTTGAAATATTGTGAATTCTACAAATGCTTTTATCCTTTAACTACATGCTTAAATAACACTTATCTATTTAGAGGGTAAGTGTAAGTGTAAGTAAGGGTATTAAGAGCCCTTATAGATAAAATAAAGAAATAAATAGATATATGGAATAACCCTGGTTCGTTTCTTCAGGTACAAAGTTCCATGCACAAAATAAATTGAATCTTTAGGTTTTAACCACCAAGTAGCTTGTGAATATGTGAGCTTTTCTAGTCATATTTACCAGGTTTAAAACTGTAGCAAACTATATGTAACCAATTTAAAACCATTGAAAAATACAAAATCAGTTATAATCAGAAGAAATGTTTAATATTTCCTGTGTTGCAGTTAAACAGTAAAAACATTGACACTTGGACGCAGGAGCTAAGTGAAAGTGAAATTCAGAATACTGTAAGTAAATTAAAATTTGATTCTCTCTGTTCTATGCTGAATATCTGAAACTGGCTAGCTTAGAGTCATATAAGTTCCAGTAAGAGTGGCAAAGTGGGAGTATTTGTGATTTACCATCACAAAATGGAATCTTAGTTTTACATCTGAAATGTTCATCACTGTGCATTTCTGATGATTTGTTGCATACAGACATTAAAATAATTTCTTTTTTGTTTTTTTTTTCCCATGAAGAATCTCAGGAAAAAAATACTTGAAAGGGAGAAACAGATTAAAGAACTTTCATCCATGCTCCAGTGTGAAAAAGTGAGTGACCAGTTCCATTAGAATGAATATTTTCTTCCAACATACTGGATTCCCAATTAAAAATATATAAATTTTGAGTAAAACAATATCTCTTGCAGTCTATACTGATAATATAATACTTATCTACCTTATTACTTCTTACTTAGAATGAGCCAAAGGAATCAAATTGAAAGAAATTTCATAGAATCATCTGACCTGAGTGCTGGTGACATAAGTTTCCTCTTCCCTAATGATTTACACTTCCCCCAGAATTGGAGTTTGAATTAAATGTATCCATAGTTCTAATAGGAGATGGTGGTCTTTGGAATTTAATGAAGGGCAGTTCAGGTCTCATTAGTCAGAGCACAGCTCATCAGTGTGGCTTAGTGTTAGTCATCCTGCTAGCTGCATGCCTTTCCTTAACCTGGATGTCTGACTTCATGCTTCCAGGCCTTATTCCTGCTACTAAAACTCAGATTAAATATTATATGTAAAATTATGCGTAAATTGTTTCAAGTTGGTGATTTCTGTTGAACATTAATACAGTTAGTAGCAAGTTGCTTGTGAATATACTTGTAGAGCATGTTTTATCTTTTCCAGGTTTTGAGGACATTCAAATGTCAGTTAGAAACTATGGCATAGTAGAAAAAATACAGGGAGCATCATACAACATAGTCCAATAAATTTGTGTTTATCTTTCCTAGATCAAGATACAGAAAGGGGATCACCTGTCAAGATCAGTAAAGGAAGTACAAGCTCACCTGCAGAGTCAGATTGAAAGAAAAGAAGCAGAAAATGATGAATTAAAAGTGAAAATACAGGTCAAAATATTTTTACTCATGTTTCATTTTATTGGGAAAAAAAAAAAAAAAACAACAAAGCCTTGCTGTGACCTGTTTTGAAATTAAATTATTTGTAGAAGAAAAATCCCAAACAGTTAAAATCATAAGTGTTTATGTTTTGCAAGAGCTGCCTGAACACACTATTTGAATTGCAAGGTTGTTTCTTGTTTATTTTTTCTTCTTTTCTCAACTTATGCACACTTGTACAGTTCTGGTGGAGCAAAGTGAAACATGCATAGATGTGTTTGCACTCACTTAACTGCGCTGTCTAGAAGAAAGTCTCCATATGGTCAAGAGATAAGCGAGCCCTTACAGGTGATTTCCTGTTCTAGGAGAACAGTGACAGCCACACCCCGGTTCTTCTTATTGTCTGTGAAGAATCGAGAAGTCTCTTAATACTGACTGAAAGTGAAACACTTAAGACTAATCCCTAATCTCACTTTGTTTAAAGTAGGTTAAATTACTTCCATTTTCTTTTCTAAAAAGCACAAGTTTAATTTGGGTGTTTGAATCAGTTACTGGCTTTAGAAAAAGGCAAGGAGGAGGTCATGTGTGAAAGGCTGGAGCTGTATGTGGCCTCAAAATACAGTATATGAAACTTGTCAAGAGCACAGGCATGAGTGAGAAAATATTGGCTAAAAACAATGTATTTCTAATTTCTAATTTTTACTTGCATACATCCCCTGCTACTTGAATCATTTGAGATTGTTACCCAACCTATATCAAGGCAATTTCAAATCACATGTCTATGTCTGCATAAATGCCTCATGTTTTCTTCTAAATAAAAATTGATTTCTTGTTCTACCTAGTACAATTATAGAATTATAGAACAACATTTTCATTAGATAAAATAATGATATGCAGCTGTATTGTCATTCAATCTCTATTTAAAAGTTTTGTTCACTTTCAGAAATTGCTGAAGTCGTTTGCTAGCTTAAATCCTGGAGATGATTTTGTTAATAGCTGGACAAAAGCTTGCAAAAGCTTAGCATTACCACTATGAAATTAGTTCTCAATTCGAATTTACCTCAGCCACTCATGCCCGAAGCATTTATTCTTAGTGTGATTCTGACCTCCTGTGGTTATAATGGGGCATAGCAGTGTTTACTTATACTGACAGTTAAAGAAATCCACACATAGACTGAAATTTTCTGTTTGCAGTGTTTATTGAAGGTGTTTATCCACCACCTCAAGTCACATCTTTGTTTATTAGGTGCCCTGTAAGCATTTATATAGGAAAATAACTTTTTAAATATTTGGGTCTTTTTTGTAATTTCCTTTTTTTTTTTTTTTTTGAAGTAGTACTTCTGCTTTTTGGTGAATCCCAATACCTGAGACCATCTTTCACTTGGAAAACCACATACATTTTGCTTTAATTCTGTAAAAGTTTTGGGGCCATTAGCAGGACCTGTACTGAGAGATAGCCACTCATGCATAATATGCATATTTTATAGCAATTGTCAATGAGTATCTTGAATAAGGTTGGCACATTCACAGATTCAGTAGTTAGCTAGTAGTACATAATGTAGTGTCAGACCTAGGCTAAAAGGAAAGAAACAAATGCATTAATAATTCCTACAATTAGGATGTTTATCACTGAACTGAGAAAGTTGACACTGCTGGCTTACCTGCATTGCTAGAGTTTGGTGGAAGAATAGTAAGAGATATGAACAGGATTTACACTCATCTTTATGAAATTAATTGTCTATTGGTAGCTTGGTCATTTTTGGTAAGTGGATCTGAGATTCTCCTTGAAACAGTCTGGTATTGTTCTTAATGCATATCATCATGTAGTGTTTTAATGTCTGTAGTTGTTTTCCATTCATATTTATGTGGTATATAGATGAAAAAAACAAAAGGCGTGAAGTTAGAGAGATCAGCTTCCTGCATGGAATGGGATCAGTCTTTATCAGAGTTATTCAGAAATAACAACAGCAATAGAAAAGATAATATAATGGCCATCATAGAGCCCAGTTCCCATCTTGGCTGCTTTGTACATGTTTCATATTATTAAATGCATTAAAATGCATTTTTGCTTCATTGTATATAAAAAATACTTTCTTCACTAAACAAATGTGTGCCATTAATAAAGTAGGGCCATTTTATGCACAGAAAAAAAAAATCAGAGATCTTGCAAGAAAATAGTATATTGTCATCTAATCACAGACCATATTATAATACATACACTAAAGAAAAACTTCAACCTTTCCTGGCTTCCTGACTTTAAAAAACCACAAATCCAAGATATTAACTTTCATAATAAAATTTCATATACAGTCACACAACCTATCTCCAGACCCAGTAGTGTGCGTGTCACTAAATTCAGAGCACATATTCTAATACATCAGTGCATATCACTGGTAGCATCATTAAGGTGATACTCTTTGCAGAAATAGTCTGATGAAACCATTTTATTTTCCTCCTCATAAATGGCTTTAACATCTATACCATGGCTTCTGCGTGGAAATTCTGCATTCATTTGCAAGAGCATACAGACGTGGTTAGATTGCTCTTTTCCCCTACTCCTGCCTGCTCCTGCACCTTTCAGCCTCTTTTCATCTTTGTAATGACTTTCTCTCTGTATTTTTCTTGTTGACTGTTGTACTTAGCTAGCTCCTTCTATCAACCACAAGATCTGAGATACCAAGATTATATGGAAACAGATGTTATAAATGTAACAGCTTTTCCTAATTATTTTTTAGCACAAAATTATCTGTAAGGCTTGGAATTTGAAGAGTTGATTTTAATTATGCTGCAGACTCTAGAAAATAAAATAGCAGAGTGGAAACATCAAATTGGTGAATACAAGGGCCAGAAGTTAGCCTTAAAGGAAACAAGTGAGCAAAAGAAGATAGCTCTGGAAAAAGCAATAAGGTTCCAGAAACAAAGAGCTCAATGCTTAGAAGAAGCTGTGAAAGATGTAACCTCTAAAATAAAAGAACATGTGAGTGACTATGCTGTGAGCAATGTTGTGTTGTATTGTTTGAAATTGAACAACTGAGACTTTTAGAAAATAGAAAAATTTGTTTGATTATGCTGTGCTTGTATGTCTTTTGTTTTGTTGCTCATTTGTTAAGGAAAAGGTTGCTATAGGTGTCCTGAAAGCCATTACTATTAACTGCTTTTGTTTTGTTAAAATTTAGTGGTTGTCTTAAGTCAAGAGGTTGAACATTTTAAGCTGTAGGAAGTAAGAGGAGTGTCATCAGTTTATGGTTAAACCTCTCCTGGTCTTCCTGTTAATCCTCTATGGATAAGCACTGACTAACTCAGAAATACAGTGTACTGAGAATCCGACTGAGGTTTGAAGTGTTAGTTTTCTTTATTCATTAATATGTGATGTCTCATGTGGTCACTTAGCTTTTAGTTTCTAAGCTGCTTTCTTTGAACCTTTTCAAAATTCAAGCATAAAACTTCTTTAATCCAAGTTGTTCCTTGGAATCTTGCTTTGCCTATCAATAGTTTGTAATTGTTTAAAAAGGCCAGGTGCATCAGAACTGTGCTTATTGCCCTATTTGGATTTCCTAAGAAGAGTATGTTTTCATACTCTTAGACATGTTGTAATCATTTTGGATATATCAGTATTAAAGGTATGTTTTTCCATGTAGTGTACCAGGAGATGATTAATAATAGTTTTTGTATTCTTGGATCCTCGTGAGAAGACAGTAGTGAGTCTTTAACTAAAATTAGCAGTACAGAGGGACAGCAACTACCTCCTGAACTTCTGACTTTTTGTAGTCACACTTGTTTTCTTCCTCATTGAAATCTTGGTAGATATCATGTGTTGGATAATTATCCACATTCGTTTAAGGGATTTTACCTAATGTTTCATTTCTTACCTAGCTAGCGGTTTTTGTACTTAAAATATTTTGGCACAATTTTATTCATTTATTAATTGATATAATTTATATGTAGTTGAGATGTATTGAAGACAATTTTTTGGTAAGAAAAGATCGTCATCTTAAATCTTGAAATGTTGTATTCTACAGTTGATATACAGTACCAGTATATCTGGTACTATGTCTCTGCCTTGAATATAAGTCTGTTCTTAGACTTTGATTTTTAAAAAAATGTGGGTAATTTTGTTGATTTTATTTTGAGATGAGAGAAAATTTATATTGGTTTGTACAAGGGAGATCTAATAAAACCATCTTATATTAAATATCTGTATATCTAAAAACTTGTAGAATTAAATGGCATTCTTTAGTGGCATTCTTTTGTTACACAATTTATAATTTCTGCATTTTCTAGGAAGTCAAACTGCATGAGATACTGTCAGCCTCTGATGTCTGGAAAAAACAGCATGATAGAATAGTTGAAGAAAAGACAATGTTAGAAGTTCAAATTGAAGCTCTTGAGAAGTAAGTTGGACTGTTGGTCTTTTTTGTTTATTTATTTCTGTGGTCACAGGGTGTTGATAGTTAGTAGTGCAATACTCATTGTTGACAATGTCAATGAGTTTATTAATGTTTTAAAATTCTGAGCAGAATTTGGAATTTGGAAATTAGAATAAATTTAAGATTTTTACCCTCCTCGCTGTTGCATTTCACTTCTTTTGAAGCTTTATTCCCCTTTACCAGTAAGGAACATATTCCTTTTCCTGCATACTTCTGATCAGCCTGAACTTGCTGGCTGCTCCTATGAGGCCTCCACATAACCACCTATTTAATAACTGATTCAACAGCTTGAGTGTTAACCCTTATGTTTACAGAATAGAAGAAGGTTCTTTGTCTTCTAGGTCCTACTTCAGACTAGAGATGGCCAAATTATTTCAGTTCCACTAACGTCTCAATTCAGTAGAGGATAGAGAAGGGTTCCTCTCAGATGCCATTCAAACAGTTCATTCATGTAAGGAAGAGCAGAACAAAATTATCCAACCTTTTTCAAATTACACAGTCAAATCTTAATGTACATGAAGGATAAGTTATTTTTGGGCAGACAATGACAAATATACTTTTACCATTTCTGTTGTTAGAAATATGGACGATAATTTAAACCAGCAAAAGAAACTGTTAGATGCCTTTATTCTAGGTCCAAGGCAAAGTTTATTTCACAAAGAACTTGCTTCATGCTCAAGTATCTAACAGCTCACATTAAAATTACTTAAATATTTTGGTTTTGTCCCAGAAAATCTGGCATTTCTGAAAATACTTGCAGTAGATTTTAAAATTTTACCAGAAGGCAGGTAGATGACATCAGTCCAGAAATCTGTCTAGCCCACATTGGTCCAGTGTATATAGGAAGGCAGCTAAGAAAGAACAAATACTCATTTTGCCTCCAGCTGGTTTTTGCTGTTTTCATTTCAGCTGAAAATGCAAGTCTTTGCTTGAAATGTGCCATTCTTACAAGACTTGTTCTACTAAGCAGTGTGTGGCTGACTAAACAGCAAAACAAATTTTGTGAACTTTATTAACCAAAAAAAAGGCAAAAAATGAGGCATAGCATAATTTGCTGCTTTTAATAATGGAAAGTAACATTCCTAAAGTAGCTAAGGAGTGTTCTTAGTAGGACATTATGTGATATACCCTATAAATTCAATATAATTACATTTTGTACAGTGTACATATGCATAGTTCTCAAATGATACTTGGAAGTATCATTTGGTGTTCTATAATTGTGCTAAGACATCTTACTTGGAGTAGGAACTCTCCTCTTTCAGAGAGTTTATTTCAGAATATAAGTAGACAATCTTTTCTTTGGATGCATAAATACATTCCTCCTTTTATATATATATATACTATGAAGGAGAATGCGTTAAGGTTCAATTTAATTTTCATAGTGAGAGTTTTGGAAGCATTGTGTATTATAGAGAACTTGCCTGTCTAACAAGTCAGATCAGAGGCCTGATGGAAGACATGGAAAGAAGGGAGGAGTGGAAAAGAAACTCAGAAGAGGAAATTCTTGGAAAGCTTAACTCTGAAAAGGAAAAGATTTACCTTGAAAACAAAAAATTAAAGGTGAGATTATTAAATTGTTGAATGGCTCTACATTTCTCATACATTAATGTAGTAACCACATTCATTCTCTTTGACCTTCTGTTGAGAGACTCCAGACCTGCAGAATAAGGTTTGCCATCCATTAATAATAGTAAGAGCAAATGAAATCTGAAAATTTTCCAGTGGAAATTTATGGCAAAGCTAGGAACAGGGCTGTGTGATGATATATCTGCTTAATCAGGATGCTGTTTATCTTACTGTCAATAACTGCACAATTGCTTAAAATAGAAATTCTTTTATGTTTGTTAAACTCTCTTTCAAATTAAAAATCTGAGTTTACCTCAATTATTAATCTCAATTTTGAAAGAGTTTGCAGATTTTTATCATCTGATATAAGTGTTCTGATGAGCTGACAAATGAACTATAGACTATCATTTTTGTTTGACAACAAAAATAATTACATCAGTCTTCCTGGTGCCAGCAAGTCACTTGCTGGTAATATTATATTGTAGAATGCATTATTTTAGTAACACTCTTAACATTTTTATATTTTCTATTTTTGATCAAGGCTTCCCTTGCTATGTTGGAGGAAAGTACAGTGTCTGTTGAATATGAGTTGCTACATATGCAAGAAAAAGCAAAGCTGCAGGAAAACCTTGTAGAACAGCATAAAAATGAGGTGACTTACCATGTTTGAAATCCTCAAGTATGTTTTTTTAAAATTTGTAAGCCATTTTGAGGAAATGATAAAGGTTTTGTTTGCAATAAACCCATTTTGTTGTCATGGGGACTGTAATATTTTTGTAATATTGAGTTTGAAAGAAGAAAGTGCTACTACAGACCATATGGAAGAGTAGTCTCCACACAGCTACAAGTACACATGGTCTGTATTGAATTGTGTGATGCCTACTTGAACCTCATTGAAGAGTCTCAAGACAAAAGTTTCAGACGAGCTTGCTAAAAAGTGGGTTAGTGACCCAGTAAACTAGATATTCAAAAAGTTTGAGTCTGATGTTTTCAGTGGATATACTGATGTTATTTTACCTCTACTTGGCCGTATTTTATCTTCATGTTCTTAAGAGCGTATCAGTATTTAAGTAAGTTCAAGAAATCCAAGTTCATTCAAGAAATATATGTTAGGGTTAGGGTTATGAGTATAGGGTTATATCACAGAATCACATAGAATCACAGAATAATGAGGTTGGAAGAGACCTCTAAGATCATCAAGTCCAACCTATGCCCTAACACCTCAACTAGACTATAGCACCAAGTGCCATGTCCAGTCTTTTTTTAAACACATCCAGAGATGGTGATTCTACCACATCCCTGGGAAGACAATTCCAGTACTTTATTATTCTTTCGGTGAAAATTTTTTTCCTAATATCCAACCTGTACCTTCCCTGACATAGCTTGAGACTGTGTCCCCTTGTTCTGTCAGTTGCTGCCCGGTGGAAGAGACCGACCCCGACCTGTCTACAACCTCCCTTCAGGAAGTTGTAGAGAGCAATAAGGTCACCTCTAAGCCTCCTGTTCTCCAGGCTAAACAACCCCAGCTCCTTCAAACATTGCTCATAGGGCTTGTGTTCGAAGCTCCTCACCAGCCTTGTTGCCCTCCTCTGGACGTGCTCAAGCATCTCAGTGTCCTTCCTAAACTGGGGGGCCCAGAACTGGACACAGTTCTCAAGATGTGGTCTCACCAGCGCCGAGTACAGGGGAAGAATGCTCCTGCTGGTCACACAATTCCTAATGCAGGCCAGGATGCCATTGGCTTTTTTGGCCACCAAGGCACACTGCTGGCTCATATCCAACTGGCTGTCGACCAGCACCCCCAGGTCCCTTTCCGCCTGAACACTGTTCAGCCACAGTCCCCAGCCTGTAACGCTGTAGGGGATTTTTGTGGCCAAAATGTAGAACTCGGCACTTAGACTTATTGAACTTCTTGCTGTTGTCCAACAACATGCTGTTGGACTCTGCCCATCCATCCCACCTATCTAAGTCTCTCTGCAGAGCCCTCCTTCCTTCCAACAGATCAACACAAGCTCCCAGCTTAGTGTCATCTGCAAATTTACTAATGAAGGACTCGATGCCCTCATCCATGTCGTCTATATATGAGTTGTTTTATTTCAGTGGGTAAATCCACATAGAAATACCAGTGAAACAAATAAACCAAAGTTATAATGGGCTTTTTATCAATTCATTTTTTGTGTTTGGCTATATTCACACAGAAATTTTAGAACATTGATTCAAATATGTATCTATTTATGCTATAATGTAGACACAATTTCACTGACATTCTTTACTTACTTTTTTTTAATCATGACAAGAGAAAAGAAGGACATGATAAAAAATCTAGAGTAGAGCCAGAGAGCCTTGTCTTTGGAATGCATCATCATAAATAAAGTTGCTGCCAGCTTTAAGATGGTAGGTGCAGTTCCAGGTAACAGCCAGCCTTAAGCAGTGAGTGGAGTGTAATTCCCTAGCTCAGGGCTGTAGTGACTCCAGATGGGAAGTGTCAGTGACAGTTGCTATGTGGGGACAGAGGTGCTAGTCACGCTGGCTGCTTCTACAGCACAGCTGTAGCTCATTCTCCATTGTTGATAACACACTGCTGATATGACAGTGCTCTTTACCTGGTAACCCTTTTGTACTTACTGTGACAAGTAGGATAATGAAAATAAATAACTTCAAATAATGACAAACTTTGAGATATTATTTAGAAGTCAGAGGTTTTCCTTTATGCTTCATACTAATGATTCTATCTTTTCTATATTTAAATGAAGGACCTTGCATATGTATGTGAAAAATGTATGTTGTCCTAGGTACAAAAAAACCAAATTGCAGTGGAAGAATTGAAATCCAGATATAAAACAGTCTTAAATGAAAACAAAAAAATAACAGAAAACAAATACTTAGAAGCAGATAAGGTAAGTTTTGCAGTGGTAAAGAATGTTTACAAACAATTCTGTAGGACACAGATACTTTCTACATTTTTGTGATCTTGTTAGAAGTCACAAGGTACTATCTCTTGGTTTTAAATTTCTGAGCCTTTTACTGACTGCTATCTAAAGCTGGTGTTTTTTGGATACTACACAATTGCAAACAATTGAGCAATGATTCCTAGTGCAATTACTAAGTAGTTTGGCTACTATTTTAGAATTTCAGAATTCCTTTATCACTTTCAAAAGTGTGACTTTATTGTTGGTGATTTTGAAACGATCTTCTTGACAGAACAGTTGTGAAAGCTGTACATGGAAGCAAGCCTATTATAAGTCCTTTTCTTTTTAACACTTAAGATTGAGACTCCACACAGAGATGAGTTATACATTTTTCAGCAGATGGAGCTGAACACTGGAAGACAGCACATTCTTAAACATCAGAAATGAACTTGTATCTTTGTCAATATTTTATAAAATAGGTGATATGTAACTTGTATAGAATTTTAGCTCTATTACCTCCATGAAAATCCATTAAGTATTACAATTAATTTATGGTTTTATTTTACATTTACATTTTTCTCCTGTGATGCTACTATGTAGGTGAGGCACAAAATGGAGGCTGAGTTAAAGGAGTTAGAACATGTTTGGGACTCGCTGAAAGCAGCTGAGGAAAACCAGCAAAAGCTTCTGGCCTGGGAAAGGATCCGTGCACAGAAATACAAAACCCTCAGGGAGCAGGAGCTTCAGGTGGTTAGAACATGCTGATTTCTCAAGATAAATGAGAAAATTATGTGGAAAAAAGTCACTGGGGCATTTTTTACTATTGGCATGTGTGACAGTGGTGAGGTTTCCTTTGTTATTTTCTTCATAAATCAAAAACTTCTGTGGAAATTAGACAATGAAAATAAAACTGTTGCCAACTGTATTTATGTGAATTCATTATGTGGCAAGACTTGTAACTTTTAGAATGAGTATATTTTTGACCTATTTGAATACTTATGTCCTGAGATGTGTTGCAGAACTCTTCCCTGGAAATATATGCAAGTCTAGATATTTTTTGTATCTAGTAGAATAATTTAATTATACATTAGTTTTGTTTTTAATGACAGATTTATAAACCGTACAGTATTTAATCAGATAAATTATATTCTTGATGCTGTATAACATTTTAAAATGTTTTAGCTGAGCAAGTGCTTTTAAAATATGCTTTAATAGGATAATTGCAATATTTAGCTGTATTTAACACTAATGCTTGTATTTTCTCTAAAGCCTGAAAATGAATTTTCCTGGACTCTTTTTTTCTCTGACATCAATTTCTATGGCAGGGTAGGTTTGGGGTTTTTTTTGTTATTGTTTTCTGTCTTTATTTTAATGTGCTTTTAAGTTAGAAGAGCACAAATGACAAAGTTTTTTAAGTTAGTAGGTTGGGAAAAAGGCCTAATCATCCTTCTATGTCAGTAGGAAAACTACAGCTGAAGTACTGTGAGTCTCTGTCGTCCTATAGACTTTATAAGAAACATTGCTCTTGATTTTTGATTATTTCAGGAATGTTCATAAACTCTTAAATCTTAAAGTATTTAAGCAATAATTGATTTTGAGGTGCAAAATTTATACAGCATATAAAATGATGTATGTCATTTTAATCTAACTACGTGTTTACTTGAAAAAGTGCAGAAGAACCTCTTAAGTATAGCAAAATAATTGGGAATATAATCACTAGTCTGGTGGAACAGTAGTTAAATTTCAGCATTAAGTCTTGTTGATTGATGTACTTTACCCTTGACTCTATGACCAGAATTTAGGAAAATTAATTTTGGAGCAATTGCTCCCTCTGCAGAAAACCTCTCTGAGGTTCAGCTGGACTAATTTCTGCTACTACCAGTCTGCTGCTACCTGAACAGCCTGTAATTCTGATAAACACAATCAGGCAGATGAGCTCAAATTGCTGCATGAGACTGCCTGAGGTAGTCCAAAGCATGGTGGTGGTCACCCCTGTAAATGATGGCACCCACAGGCTGTTGATGTGCCTGTTTATTGCTAACATGCTGTTGATGGGTGGAAGAAGGAGCAATAATCTCATTGCTACTGAGATTTGAAAGAAAACATGTAGAAGTTTAGCACTCTGGGTGCTGGGCAGGAGAAGACTGTCTTCTTGCTTCCTTCAGCTTTTGCTGCTGATGTATCTCTTTTCATGAATTGATTGTCTTTTTTGATCTTCTCTTCTTTCTGAAATTCTTTGCCAGTGCTGCACTGTTCTCCTGTGATAACCATATGTATATGCAGTGTTATTTTTATGCTTCCTGTGACTGTAGTGTGAGGGAGCTTTTTCTGCTGGTCAGGTAGACCTGACCATCTCCTAATACACAAGGCTGCATGAGCAGCACATGGAGTTTTTCAGGACTTTGTTACATAGCAGGTTTTCAGCCTTAAAGTGTTCACACAAAATTTTAGTCCCAAACTTTAGCTGTATTTTACCAATTTAAGATAATGTTACAAGGTACCATAATACAAGATAACATTTACTTGATTATAATATAGCATTTGTCTGAATGAACATATCATTGATCTGAAATTACAGTTAAATTTTTAATGGGTTTTAATAAACAGGCTTACTTTACTCCAGTTAGATCCTGTATACAGGTCTCTTCAACTAGAAACAAATTGTCATTTTCACAGGATAACCATAGTGTAACTTCTATGGGCAATCTTTGCTTAGAGGAAGAGATCTGTAACATTCAGAAGAAATATGAAGATCTTCAAAGGTAACTTGAAGAATCTGATTAAAATTAATTCCTACACTTTTCTGCTATAGACAATTATAATGCACTGATCTGTTTTGTGTAAAGGCAATTAGGACAGATGGAATATCAGAATAAAGAACTTGCTCACCAGCTCACAAAAGAAGATGAGAGTCTTCGGAGTAGTAAATTGCAGCTTGAAGAGAAAATTGCAGAATATAATGCATTAACCAGACAACTTGAATCTGCTTTGGAAGAAGGGAGAAAAATGGTATTGGTGTTTTAATACATCTCTCAATCTTGTTTGCTACTTTTTATTTAAAAATAGCATTAAAAATGAGCTTGATAAAAAATTATGGGACAAGGCTATTTTGCATGTAGGGAGAAATACTAAACAGTTACTGTGATTTTCTGCATGTTTTAAATCTGGATGGAACAATTCAGTTTCTTTGTCACGTTTGGATACAATGGAAATAAATACCAAGATTCAATTTACCAACATTTTATTATAATTTTTTTTAATTGACAAATCAAAATTCTTTAACCAACTTATATTAAATCCCACACATATGGCAAAAAGTTTCTGTACAAAAGCTTAATCTTACCTTTTATTTTCTTTCTTATAAAAGCCCACAAGAACGTTTGTGTTGAAATCCTTCTCTTTTTAGAGGAAGAGTTTGCATTCATTCTGTATTAAGCAGAATTTTACAATTTGTAGAAATTATGCAAACAGTTAATCAAATTCAAGAGGAAATGTAGGAATTTAGATTGTAGTGAATTAAATTAGTTTAATCGGAAAAAATGTACGAAGTTGCAATTTCAGATTAAAAATGTTGAAAAAACCATGTGATTTTTTTCACTGCTGAGGATATTTCTTTGGTTTTGAGAAAACTAAAATTTTGGCTTAACTTGCAAATAAGCTAATAAGTGTTTCCCTCCCACTGTATTACATTTTTTTCCCAAATTGAAACAGCTTTCAAATTTAGCCAGAATATTTCTCAGGTTTGTTTAAGTCCTGGGCATGGGAAATAAGTTAAGTATTCAATTAGAGAATAAGAAATAGAGCTATTAATGTTAAGAGATAAGAAAATAATTTGATTTGGGCTTTAAGAGTAAATGTATATGTAATATATATATATATTTATAAATATGTTGTATCACATATAATTAATTCTATAATGTAATTTACAAATATATTGTATATATACATAACATATATATCCTTTCTCTCTCATTACTTTTATAGGTAGATGAAGAATGGGAAAAAATGTCATACAAAGAACAAGCCTTTCAGACAAAACTGCTACTTCTTGAAGCTGAAGTGAGAAAGAGGCAAGAAGAAAAAAACCAACTCCTCTGCTTATTTCACCATGTGAGTAAATAATGCTGTTTGTGATTTAAGAAATCACTTACCACATCACCATTTACAAAAACAAGTTCCTTTTACTGAAAACACACTGCTAATACAGTGATACACACTTTTCAGAACAGTAAATTAATTCAACTTGACAATATACTTTGTACATTTGACAGTTCCCATCAACCTAACAGATGTCCAGTCTAACTAAATCACTTGAATAATATTGTGTTTACAGCTCTTACTCAGTCAAGTTTTCCCAGCAAGACAAAAAACCAAAAGTATAAAGTTGTAATTTCCTTCAGATCAATCGTGTTCAGTAAGCATATCTACATTTGATTAGATGCATAACAATCCCATAATAATGTAGTGATAGCTTCTTTTTCTTTCCTGAGTTAATGACAGTATTCTGAATTTACAATTTTTATAAATTACTGTAGGCCTTTTTTTGATTTTAAGTCTATCCAAACATGTTCAGTTTGGTCCTGACTGAACATAAATAAAAGCTTCAATCTTTTGAAGCCTTTTTTAGCACCTTTGCTTTTGTGGAGCCTCTGAAAATTTTGCAGGTAAATAAAGCTATAAAAATTAGGTACTTTGTGTCTTAGATTATTATTTTGATTGATTGATATTTTTTTTCTAAGTTTCTATGCATTCTTCTTTTTTCATTAGAATGAAAAGCACTATGAAGTACGTTTGAAAGAGCTGGAGAACAGCCTACAGAAGTCAGTGATCAAGAACCAGATCATCCAGAATTATGTGCAGTTTTTGAAAGATGCATATGTAACAATGTTTGGCTGAATTCTTTAATCAATTTTATAGTAAAGAAACTTGTCAAGGTTGGGCTCCCAGCCTTGTTGGAGGCAAAGCCATTGAGGCCTTACATTATTTTGACAGATTAAATTTTATAATGTTAATTCTTCCCTAGGAAAACATCTGTTGTGGGTGGGAGAAACAGGTCAGCCATTGCTGTTATCTATTGGCTGGTCCCACGTGGGGAATGGAGCTGATGTTCCTGGTAGAAACCATTGTGTTATCCATGGCACAGCAGTGCAAAGGCCAAGTGCATGACAGCAGCAGCAGGTGTGCACGTGGGGGGTATGCACACCAAATTGGTCTGTGAATGTGCTGGGCTGTAAAATCTTACCTGAGTCCTTTTAGTCCATGGTAAATGTAGGTGATCACAGATTATCTTTCAATTCAGTGATATATAACCCATTAAAACAGGCAAAAATTGAAATCATTAGGTTTCTTCCCTTTTTTCCCCTGCAGTTTAGCCCCTGTGTAGCCCTACACTACATGGGAGAGTTGCCACCACAAGGCTGTCCCATCCAGCCATTTTCCTCTACATCTCATCATTATGCTTAGTAGTATCATAGTATTTTATAAATATGAATAGGAAATTTTTTTAGATACAGGTATAGTTTAAGCTCTGAATGTGCTGATATACCCTGGTGACAGAGCTACAGTGAGATATTTAAATATTAGTCTGAGCTCAAGAGCTGCTGTTCAACAAGATTGACTTGTGCCTCAAGTAAAGCACATATAAATATTCAGCTGATACAGGATTAATACAAGAAACAATTCTTGATCTAATTTCAGTTCTAAATTCTAATTAGTTTTGTAGATATATGCTATGATGTGTTTTTTAAAAATAGTACGTTCAGTTAAATATATGTGATTTACAATGTGTACTTAAATAATATATATTTTTTGACCAAAACCTTAAGTTTGTTTATGCATAGACAATACCCATTCTATTTCATTGTTAGTTATTAGTAATGTGTTGAATATGGATCTCTTTTTTTGCAAATGCTTGTCCATCTTAACAAATACTGACGTGTGCTAATGATCTGCTTCTGTGCACTTTTCAAAAATAAAATTGTCATTTATTCTATACGACATGTTAGTAGCAAATATTTATTTTAAATTTGGGGGGTTTCCATTACGCACACACAAATATTTGGATTCATTTAGTTCTGATTGTGCTACTTATAAAATATCAAAACCTTTTTGAAAGTCATCATGTATGAAAGAAATAGTTCAGAAATAAATTGTTCAATCCAGTGCATGAGTGGTTTTCCAAAGCTCATACTGAAAAACTGTACACCTTTCATTAGATTTTGGTTTTTTCCTTTTTAGTTTGTTTTGTTTCTTTTTAGGGTTCTCTGTTGCCTTTTTGTTTGTGTGGGAGTTTTTTTGCATGGTAGAAATAGGGCTGATAGTCACAAGGATCATTTGGTTTTACTCAGCTCCTTTTTGAACTGGTGTTAGCTTATCCTGTCTTTTGCATTTTAAAAATTAATTTAGGACAAGTTATTGTGGATTATTTCTTTCTAATAAAGAAAATAATAAAATTTTGTCTAACTACTGAGGGATCTAGCATTTACTTGAGATTGCTGCTTGTATTTTTAGTAACTGTGTAATGTATAGCTAAAGTAGTTACTGCCGTGTTCATTTTGCACTATGGAAATCTGTATGCTGTGCCACAAAGTTCTTGAATACAGCTGTACTGATTTGACTGCATTTTGGGATTCTACTATTTTTCTTTAACGCAATTTATTTTTACCATCTGCATCACATAGCAAAGTGACATAGTTTTATAGTAAGAAATGGACTAATTATGCTTGCTTTTGGGGGTGTTGTCTTCTCTAACAATTTTAGAAGCCTTTGGTAAGATGGTGTTGCCACTGTCTTACCTCTTAGCCTTTTTTTTCCAATTTGATTTTAATTTGTCATTTCCCCCTCCCAAAAAAAAAATCTGAATATGCTGTCACCGTTTTCAAATACAGTCAGATTAAACATCTTATTGCTGTAAGTATGGACAGAAAAAGTATGAAACCCAAAGTTCCTGGTCCACACTGTGCTCGCTTTTGTGATTATATCTTTAGTCAGATACTATTCTTTCACAGACCCCTTAGCAGGAATGTTTCACTTCTGCTGTGTAGAAAGTCCTTGCCCAGAGATCCTGTATAAAAGTTTGACCATGCTTTTAGTGATGAGCTTTTCCAATAGAAAGAGATTTTAGCTGGTTAAGAACAGAGCGGAGAAAGAAAAAAGGATTCAAACACTATATTCTGTATCCCAGTTTATTTAGATTTCCTAGTAAGAAGCAATTTTTAGGCTTACTAAGGTACACAGTCAAATGTACATTGTGTGTGTTGTAGAATTTTTTGATTTTGAAAGGATTTTGTAGTAATTTTTTGCAGAAGCTGGCTCAGTATGATCCAAGATATGTAAGAGAACCCATGGCTGAACTGATGCCAAGTGTTCTTGTAAATCAAATCAAAGTCACCTGCAGTGTTACAATATCCCCCCCTATATCTGTATATTGCTTTATTTGCTACCCATATTAATTTTTTTTTTTTCCTGTGGGGTTTTCCAGGAACAACTTCAATATAATTGCTATGGATCTGCTTTTAAATCAGTTTGTTGAGACTCTGTCAGCAGAATATGCACAGTTTAAAAGGATACTTAAGTTCTTGAGTGGTCTGCACACACAGAAGGTAGCCAGGAGTTAAGGAGCTGTTAGGGTGAGGGGGAGTGTGCTCAAACCCCCTCATGAGCAGTGTGCTATTGCTGGCCAGGCAGACATCAGCTGGGCAGGAAGAAACAGGCTCTAGGAAGCAAACCTGACTGTTGCTAGTAGCTTTCAAAACCACATTTTAAAATGTGGCTCTGAGATGACACCACATTTGTATCTGTAGAGTGCCCCTTTGTCAGCATGGGATACACTGCTGCACATGTTTCATAATGGGACAGGATTTCAGAGTTACAATAAATGAAGTGATTTGAGGTTGTGACAGATTCACTTTCTAGCCAGTACATTTCCATATTCAATTATAATTTCATGGCTTTAATTAGGTTAAATTGTAAGCATGTAGAGTCCTGAAACTGGCAGATCTTAAAGAGCTGACCTGGATTCCCTACTCTCTACTGCAATCTTATGTGCTTTAGATTTGTTAGTGCATGGGAACACAGAGTTTAAACCAAAGGGCATAAGTCTTAGGGCTGCTTGGGACACTACCTCTTTAATCCTGTCTGCCAAGAGGTTATTAGTGGCTTCAGTTTGATAAAAGATATTTTTTTGTTTCCTGTCTGTTACAAAAGCTGCTATAAATTCTCCTGTCAGATGAAGTCTTTCCAGTAAGAGCAGAAATACTCAATTATTTTGTACCAGACACATGGCTTCCTAAGGGATACCTTTATAGAAGATACACAGCGATCACTGAGCTCCGTATGGATGAGCCCTCTGTGGAATGTGATAAGTTATTAGCCCAGCAATCCTTTTGAGAAATTATTTTGTCTATTTAATAGTTAATTAAATCAATATTTGGGTATCTGGGAAAGTTTAGGGAGGGACTGCAGCTCAAAGTGGTTTCTGCTAGAAATGTGTTCCATATTCTGACTCAGAACTAACAGCCAGATTAGACTTTTTGTGACAAAATCACTTTGTTGGTGATCTTCCTACAGGAGAAGTGACCTGGTTTCCTCCACTGATGAGCTGTTTAGCAGTGTAACATCTGCGTGCAGCTCTTTCTGCTCTGGGGGGCCTAGAGCTGGCCAGCACAAACAGGGATCAAAGCAGGGCCCCATAGGAAAGGGTTGTGCAGCATGTGAAGTAGACACAATGATTTCATACAGATTTTTTTTTTTTTTTCCAGTGAAAATTTCCTGTGGATCACTTTAAGGTTGACATAGCTCAAACTTGTATCTTAAGGCCAGAAAATGGAGAGCACTGTGTTGATGTCCATCAACTGAGAATTTAAGCAGTCAAAAACATGAAATTATTGCAGTCATGCAGGTCATGCATTTGGGTTCAGAATATTTTCCTGTCTGCTTCTGGATGAGCAGCAATCATACAGCAACTGTCACTCAGCAGTAAAGCTTCCAAAAGTTGAAGGTGGCATGTTTTATATTGTCATTCATATCTATCTGCACCCTTCACTCAGGATTTCTGATATAATGCTCTTGGCTTTCAACCTTTAAATAAGGCTGTTACAACTACTAAGAATCCAAAGGCAAATCATCCTAGTGATAAGTAAATAATCCCCCCTCAGAGAAATCTTGTGTCATTAAAAAGCTGGGTTTATTTGGAACATTACATAGTTTCCAGGAAGTAACTGACTTTTTTTCTTTGAGTGTTTGACAGACCATATCAAATACCTGATTAACATATGGTAATGCTTTCTTGGCACATTAATCTACTTAATTTGAAAGCAATAGGGAAAAAGTAGTGATTTTTATGCATAGAGACTGCTGCAATCCTGCCTCCCTCTTGCAGCAGAATAAACATAGCATTTTGTTGGCTATAAAACTGTACCTTCCAATTTATTGACAACACAAATATTTCGTGTGCCACTCTGCCTTTCGGTAGTGCTACTTAAAATTGAAACCAGGTCTTTCTGGTTAAGTTTGTCGTGCTTTTCATCCAGTTCAATCTTTCAAACAGATCTTTGATAACATCTAATTTCTAGAGCAGCTGTTAAAGATCCAACAGCCATCTCCCAGTCTCCCATCAACGTTTCAGGCATGCAGAGCCCTTGTTCATTATCATCGTGACCACATTCCTATTCTTAGCAAAGCTTCTCCTTTGCAGAGCAGCAGCCTACTCTGCTGTGGCAACAGTCCACTTACTAATTTACAACTCCACCCACTAAATGCCAGTGTGAATTATAAACTACTGAAGTAAACCATATATTTTTAACAGCCTCAATTTTACCATCATGGCTGTTTATAAAAGTCAAAGACGTTTTTGAAGTGCAAAAATGCTAAGTTGGCATTTCAGGTTGTTCTCAGGACATTTGCTGTTCCTCCACAGTAAGGTTTCCCCTTCTTCTCTCTCCTTGAGAAAATCAGTATATTAATATGCTGCAAAACACAAACTGGTTTATATCAACATTTCACTCTCTTTTCTAGAGGAAAAAATCTGGAGAAATCTGAAGAAAGAGCCAAACTTAGGATCTTTCAAGTATTTCTGCAAATTCTTTGCAAGAGTGGAAAAAATATCCAGTTTCTTTCCATTTCAAATAACTTTCCTTCTTTTATTAAGTCTTGTTTTATTAAGACTGTGCTTCAGGAGAGATTTCTCATGGATATTTATGAATAGACAAAAATGGAGTTCAAGTTCTGTGAGTGTTCAAATATTGTTCTGCCATTTACTGTTGTCATTCCAATCCTTTGTAACTCAATGCAGTTACAGTCAAGCACCAACATATTGTGAAGCATGTGTGATGCAGGAATAGACATTTATATATTTCTTTGCATACTTGTATTTAATGGGAGATTTCCCCAGATATGAGCATTCAGAGGTGGCAGCCCTGTGGATTTCTCTTTCAGTGTGCACTTGAAATAATGGAGGGGAAATCTTGTCTTCTAGTGACATATTTCTAATAGACACATCATTCTAAGATCTAAACCAAAAAGAAGCTCAACAGAATGAGCAGCAGAAACAAAAACTCCATGCTGCTGTGTAGTGCAAGATAATCTTTGAATCCTCCTAGGTACTGTTTGTGGATAGCATTCTTGGCATGAACTCAGTGTGTTTAAGCACTACTCCCATCTGCTAGGGATACTGGGGACAGTGGTACTGCAGTTCCTAATTTTCATAAAATACTGCTTGCTAGGTTTTAGCTCTTCTGGCTTCAGTTAACCCAAGTTAATGTCTGGAAAAGGGCAAATTTTATAAAATAAGCCTCATTTCTTTCTAGCAGCCTAATAATTTCTCAGTTCTTAGTGTTATATCTGGCTTTAAGTGGTGAATATAAAATCTTTAATTTCTCTTTGTCTTGTCAATGTATTTAATGAACTACAATTTTGTGTTAAAATAGGAACCTTTTGGCAAACTCACATTTCTTGGTCTAATTACTCTCCACAGTTTTTAAAGGACATGTTGGTGATGTGGTTGTGCTTTCTTTGAACAACGTGGAAATTCTTGAAGTAGCTTCCTTCCTTTTAAATTTTTTTCCAGGCAGAAAAAAACCAGTTTGAAATAATTCTCTAAAACCTATTTTGGAAGCCAGATCAGGGTTACATTGGAGTCACCTTTACACACATTAGAGTCTAATGCCTGAATATGCTAGTCCAAGTGAAGATGTAATGCAGCCCCAAGACTTGTTGCTCAATTCCTTTTTGTCTTTGCTTTACATCTTGCTATTTCCATCAGCTGTGGAAGTTTTAGAAACTCTAGATGATGTACTTCACAGGCGTTATATGACTCTACAGTGAAGAGTTTATTTCAAACAACCATTTCATTTTTCTCAAAAATGGCACATTTCAGTGACAGCTGTAATTTGGCCAATCAAGTATCAGAAACAAGCAAATCATGCCAAAAATTCATCAGGGTGAACTCATTCATTATTCTCTGTTGATAATTTTCCTCTTTACCTCAACACAAGTAGTCCAGATCTTACATGTAGACTACAACAGCAACTGCCCCTGCACAATGTATTCTTTACCAATTTCCTTACTTATTCAGGATCATCCTAAACTTTCAGGGTTTTCCTGATTTTTTTTCAAAACCTTATGGTTTAAAATCTTATTAGTCTCACAATATCATTTATTTAAATGAGGGAGAAGTGTACTTTAATGCAACTATTACCTCCTGGATAAATATTGGTTTACAGTAGTGAACCTCATGCTTCATTGTGCATATCAGACTTCACTTCTGCAAAATATGAAAAGATGCATCTAGGAACTGTACACTAAACATGGATAAATTATTTAGAGTTATGTCCAAGGTTACCAGGTTTGATTCCAGATTTTAATGATTTGACATCTACTTTGATCTAGAGTGATATAAATTGAGTATTTCCCACCAGAGATCAAAATGAAGACCTACATACACTTGCAAAGTCTTGTGAAAGAACATGTGGATTACAGAAGTCCTTCTGAGGTGAATATCCAAACAGAATGCTTTGAATGGATGGCTAGATGTGGATAGTTTTAGGTGCAGTGTCTGACTGTGCTGTCAAGTTGCCTCAAGAATAAGATTTTTTTTTTTTTATGATAGATGAGCTTCTGGTGGGGCATGTGAGATGTGATCAGACTTCCTGCATTATCTTACCATTTTATGTATTTAATTAGCCATGCAGAAGCTTAAGTTCTTGAATCTAAAAATCTGGAATTAATTATCCTTGCTTAACATTTATCACACTGGAACAGATCAATCATCCTTTGAACTAGATTTTTTCCATACCAGTACATTACTCAAGATTAACTTGGCCTTATCAAAATTTTATTAAATTAAAAATCATAGGCCAGTACTAGAGGTTTCTGGGTCACTACCTGTCCCAGGCATTTCCTTCAAAGCAATCCAGTGCTATCAGTAAACTGCTGTGTTTATTCTGAATCTGCAATGGCTTTTGATGGTGTTGCTCATGGAAGGTGCTCCCAGCCACTACGACTGGAGAGTGTTCCAGTGCTTAGAGGTGGAAGCACACATGGTGGTGATTTCCAGCCCCACACTTGTACAAGAATTGTGCTGCATCAGAAATGTGCAGACATGTAATGAATTCCAGGCATGGACAGAAACTTTAAATAAAAAGGAGTCTGTGAGCAAAGTGAGAGTGTGGATGTTTGTGGTTGCAGCTATTGTGCCCTCATGTCAAAATACACTCCTTTTGTCTGGCATGCCCACTATTCCTGGCTAAATGAAATAATACTCTCATACAGAAATAGCTTAGAATGTTCGGTTTCATTCCTCAACTTACCCTCCCTTCCTTCTTCAAAAATTATGTTTTTGCACTATTTCATGAGAGAAGAAACTCAATGGGGACTTCAGTATCTTTACTTGGACGTTCTACGCAATTTCTTCCACACATCCTCAGACATTATTGTTGATTAAGCAGAAACAAAGACAAAAGTAAGTTTTAATTCTCACAATGCATTATATTAAATGAGGCAACTCCTATGCTCTGTCTCTATCTAAAACATTTTTTGATATTATAATAGTTACTTTTAGAGTCAGTGGATAGGGGTTTATTAAAACTCTATAGGGATTTTACCAGTGACATCAACATGACCAGACATGTATCAGATACTTTTCTACTTGCTATTTTTGCATGCAAAATAAAAAAGCTGTTTTCTGAAGCTGAGACTCTGCTTTATTCAGAACTGTAGACAACTGTGGATTTATTCAACCCAAACATATACAGGGTGTCACACTTTTTACTCAGTGACCCTGTTCAGGGATCCTCAGCTTGCCCCTTTCAAAATGTCTGTATTAAGTTCTCACTGAGCCCATGGGACAAAAATATCCATGCATTAAGCCACTTAAATCTATCCAGCATGAGAAATACCCTGCATAACTCAATGTCGGAATTTGGCAATTTTGGTGACGTATTGCACCACAACTCATATTTCTTAAATATGTCTTGAATAATGGGAAAATAACCAGGCACCTGGTAACCATCTGACAGTGTCAAGGCATTTGATATTAATTTTAGAGCTCTTACTGTTTCACTGTGTAAAATTTAGTGTTGCCATCTTCATATTTAATTTGTATATGTGCTGGCACATATAAAATTTATATTTGGACTGCACACCTGTCTGTGGGTGACAATTGACTGTGGCTGTATTTTTAAAATTATGAACAAGAGACTGAGTGTTCATCTGAAAGCCACTCAGGAGAACATATTGCTGACAGCTGTTTTATTCTCTAGGTACTAAAACATTAAAAGAGACTATATTTGGATTCCTTTAAACAAAAAATCAGGGAGGTTGTAGTTCTTAACACAATCTTAAACTCTGTGAAACCAAATGATGAGTTGGGGTTGACTCATTGGAGCATCTGCTCAAGAAAAAGGATGTTGAATAGTCTTTCAATTATGTTGAACTCATTAGCTGAAACCCTTCTTATTGACTATATTGATCTTATAAAGGAGAGGAGGTAATGATTTGAGCTAGTAAAAGTATATGAAAATTTTACTCACATTGAACAGTAAAACTTTATATAAGGCGCACTGAAAATCCCAGACTCACAACCAATACACTGGAAGAAATTACTTCCTTATTATTCCACTTTATTTTTCTTAAATACTCACTATACATCAGACTTTATTCTTTTGCCCCTATTTGCTTTGAGACCATGTTTCATTCATCAGTCAAAGAACTCTTGTAAAGCTGTGCTTGCACTGAACAGACCCTAATTTTAGTGAAATTGCATCTAATGCAGCTTTCAGTGTTAGAAGCTCAAGCACATCTATCTCCTGTGTCTTTCTACCAGGGCACCAAATTGAACAAAAGGAATGACAGTGATGCAAAAAGACCATAAAATTGTGTCCAGGAAAAGTGCTGGAGAGACATGAACACCCATTTCCCTGATGAACACTGTTTCACCCTTGAGAAAGTGTCCAAGGACATGCTCTGTGCCCCAGGCACAGCCAGCTGTGGTAAGCAAAATACCCAAGCTTTTCTTCCTGCCTTGAGGATCAAAAAAAGTTGGAAGCGTTTGAGCAGCCTTTTGCTCTTCCTTGGCACAGGATATTCTGTTCCTTGCATCATCAGTGGTGGTTGGGAAGTTTTTCTCAAGGAAATTCAGTTTGCTTGAATCTGAAAAGCTTCTTTGCCATCCTCACAATTTCAAATAGCCTTTCAGGGCTGGAGGGCTTGTGAACCAGAGAAAACCACACAAAGTGGAAATATCTCTGTGCTCTTTTTCAGTCACAAAGAGTTCATTGCAGTCAGTAAAGTCAATAATCAGTCCTCAAAAATAAATACTGAGCACCTGGCTAAACTTAGAACCTTGGTTTCTTCCCTCCCATTCCCAAGCAAACCAAAATTTTGAGGAATTTTTGCATTTTCTAATCATAGGCATGTGTTAGGTGTTCAGTGGACATGCAGTGCACATACACAAGATTCAGTTTATACCTTGGAAAATGTTGGTATAACTTTTCTTTAAAAAAGAAGTTGTCATTCAATACAAGCTTGGGAAAAGTTTCTATGCTCTCTTCAGCTGTATGCTTGTTTCAGTAGCTCTCTCCAAAATGCACCTCTAGTCATCCAAAACCAGAAATACAACAGAGTAGGAATGAAACTAAGTGCCTATAGCTGCTTGTTTGTGAGTCTCATGCCTCTAAGTCTTGTTAGTCATGATTTGCTCATTAAAGCTACTATCCATTCTAGACAGTCCTACAGTCTGCCTTGTCCACAGTCGTCTCTCTTACAGAAATACTTGCACAAGCAGAATTATTTTAAGGGTGTTGATAGCCTGTATTCACAGCAGGGATAATGAAAGCAACCAACTTTACCATAGAAGTACAGCAGCAAAATACCTTCAAGGGGAACTCGTTTGATTCAATTTCAGGAAAGCATTTATTATGTCTTTGACTTGCATACTTCTCATTTTTCTGCACAATAAGGTTTTACATCATGATGATATGGTGGCTTAGGCAGGAATATTCTTGGAGGTATTGTTTTATCTGATTTAACTCTCAAAGGGGTTGTTTCTGTTCAAATTTCTAAGCCACCATTGCTGTCCTATGGGTATCACAATTAAACTCTCCAGACTGCTGTATCACAGCATCCAATCAAATTAATTTTTGTTCCATATTGTTAATTACTTGTGATAACAGTGGTTGCAAAAATGGCCATGACAAGTCTTGCCTTTGAAAAGTTTGGAAGCTGTTATATCCATGCAAAGGTGTCAAGAGGAATGGAAAAACCCTGGTTATTCTCCATTCTGCATTACACTATATATCAATACCTTTCCTACAGTAAGTAAAAGCTTATTCAGGCTATATGTGATTTGTGTCATATCCATTTATACCAGATGTTAATTTTTAAAAATGGCATGCTTAACATCAGTGGCTGGTTCCTATACATTTCCTTTAACCATCATATGGAGTTACACATATTTTATATATATATATATATATATATATATATATATATATATATATATATATATTCAGAGCTCAATCACATTTTTCCCTACATAAAACAAAGAAGGTATTGATGTGAAAAAAAATCCTCCCAAAAAGTCCAGAGAATACAACTATATCAATGAATTGCTGAAGAAGTAGGGTCTCCATTTAGGATTAGTATTCAAAGGAGCACTCACATAAGTGAGAGCTTTTGCAAATTTCCTGCTACAAAACTGGCAGGCATTTTCAGCAGCACCCAGTTTTTAAAGATGTATATGAGCAATGAAGAATATATTTTTACGTCAAATAAAATATAGTCCTAGCTAATTCCTTGTTATTTACTCATTTCTCTCAGGTCTCAGAGTTTGAGCAGTGGCAGCAGGACCCAGGCCATGGACAGTTTCTGCACTTGAAGCAAGGGACCCCATCCCATCAGGTTCTGTGCAGGTGCTTTGCTTTGCTCCTGAGTCCCCAGCTCCTCTCTGCAGGCAGCTGTTGCAGCCTGTTTGGCTGGAAATACAGTCAGGTTTTTTGCTACCTCCCACTAAGTAGGGGCACATCCTTGGCCTTTTGGCAATCAGCTGGGCACAGCTGTATATTAAATGAAACTTGCATCTTTTCAAATGTTCCCAACATTATATTTATTTTGTTTCTGGCATTGCACAGTAAAATGCTGAATTTTGTTTCCACTAGTAGTGATGGTGCTCCAAGGAAAGTCTAAACATTTTTGTGACTGTGCATGATTACCATATTTGCTGTTTTCATTCACTCTTGTACTCTTGTGGAATTATCATAAGTACTAACTATATTTTATTGAATAGTTGATATTTAATCCAGTAAGGACAACCAATTTCTGTGTCATGTTAGCTGTCAACTTCTATCATTTTTTGAAACATAATGAATCATTTGTGATCTCATTCTGGTGGGGAAAATCTCCAGATCAAAAGAACTCTTTTGTGTTTCTTTCATTTTACTATTGGCAGTTTTAATTCTATAGGCTGTGACCCACTGGATGAAGATGTTAATTAACAGTTAGTAATCTGCTTTGATTTCAGTGAAATCATTAAACAAGTTACTTCAAAGATGCCAGATCCATTATGTTTACAGCCAAATTAACACCCTTGATCTATTTTTAGTGAAGCCCCTCAAAAAAATATATGTAGACATTCAAGAGGGTGTTAAGAACAGGCTAAAAATTAAAATGAACAACAGTCATCAAGTTTGCTGCTGAACTGTGCTTTGAGCCAAGCACTGCTGACTCCATTTTACCAGAGGGTAAAGGAGCTCTTTATTGCATACTGATTATGGTCAGTGATACCTGAAATAAAGCAAAACCATTCCAAACAGTCTCCCACTTCTTTCTGGTGGAGAAGGGTGTGGATGAAGCAGGTTCTGCACAAAGACATGATGCATAAACAGCAATGGCAGGTTCAGCAAAAGTGTAAGCAGAAATATCAAGTGGAACACTGTAAATCTGGCCTCTGCAAGGACCACTTCTTTACTCGCTGGATGACAAAGAATCATCAGGTCCAATAGCAAGACAATAGAAGCTGTGTAGAAACTTTTGCCATTAAGCGGCATCAATCCAATGATCAACACTCCCCATGGAGGTAGTCTGAAAACCACGTTAGAAAAAATAGCAAAATATTTCCATGTTTGTTTGTTTTTTCTGAATTGTATGCCTAATTTATTCACTCTGACTTTTCAAATCTAATTGCTGCCCTGTTATGCCCCCCAGTGAACCAAAAGCTCAGCTTCTGTATTCACCTATGATTTTGAAAATACTCTACAAGATTATTATTAAAACTTATGCTGGTGTAAAAACCATCAGTTCCCCATTATTTTTCCGACATGGATATCTCTTGATAATGTATTAACTAATAGAAAGGACCAGCAGAAATATACCTCTGTCAGTACAGGAAAAGCCTTTCTTCAGACACAATAAGGATTTTTATGTACTTGCTGTATTGTGGGAGTGAAATCTCACTCAGAAATGGCAGAAAAGCAGTTCCTTGGTCAATCTGACATTATTTCATTTCACATATTTTTTCCCTGGGCCTTTGTGGCTTACTCCCTGATTTTCCACTGTATGCCAAAGCATCAACACCCAGTCCCTTCAAGAAAGCTCAGAAGAATGTAAAAGCCTTCCATGGTGACTGACAGTTTCTGCCTTTCACCTCAGAGTGATCCTGACAGGTTATGCTCATTCATGCACTACTGCTGCTGCAACTTCAGTAGAATTAATAACATAGGGCATGCTGCTTTTTACTGAAGGGCTCACTCCAGACTGTCCCAGGCTATCTGCTGGAAGCAGTTTCCAAAGGAGGTTTTCTCCCAGGATGAATACAGACTGTCATTAAAAAACCAATTATGTTCCATGTTCCATGCAAGCTCCATTCTATCAGATCAGGTTTCAGTAGTTCAGGCTCATCAGTTGCAACTTTTCTCTACTGCCAGAGACCCGATAAAAAATTCAAGGTACCGATAAAAATTCTTGGTTACAGATTGCCCTGGAAGGATGATGCTACTGTAATGAAGTGGGAAGATGTGTAAGTTCCTTGTGCTCTACATCTAATAAAAATGTTTTGCAGGAAAAACTTAAGGAAGAGAACATATGGCACTAATTGTACCAAATCTTAAACTGTAAACATCCTCTTGGCTTAGAGCTATTTAGCAAATTTCTGCTGTCTCTAGGATAAGCCAATGGCTCCAGTAAATGTTATTTTACTAAGAGTTTGTTTTGTTTAGAAGTTTTATGTAAGAAAAGTGACTCGGCTGCTGTGAGGGGTTCCTTGGCAGTGGCACTTCTTGCATGTCCTCATGTGCAGGAGGAGCAGCCTCAGTCCTGACAGGCTTCAAGCAAATGGGTGGTTGTGTGACAGCTGAAGATACCTCAGCTCCAGCTCTGCTGGAAATAGTCATCAGGAGCTCATCTTCAAGATGGAGCTGCATCTGTGAGTCAAAAATTATTTTCTGTGGACATGGATTATGTTCTCCTGTGCAGAAGAGCCTTTCTCAAATCTTCTAAGCTTTTGCCAATTAACTGCAAATCTTATTCCTAACATATGTGGAGCTCCCAGCTGGACTCTGTCAAATAAAGGCACTCTAAGAGTGTTTCTGGAGTGCTTTTGTTTGATTAAGTGTATCCTATGGTAAAGCAGAACCATTACCTGCACTGGGCATTACATTTAAATATATTCCATTTTCAGCAAAATTATCATTAAAATTTACTATGCTTAGGGAATATTTTTCTGTGGAATCTTTCCCAACCATTTGGTATTAGTAACATCTCTCTAATAAACAACATAAATGAGCTCCTGTTGATGCTCTTACTGGTTTGAAAGATTTAATTTTAAGTCTGTAGCACTTTTTTCAGTTTTTAGCTATTATATATTGTGAAAAAAATCTAGTTCCTGGCAATATATCTGTATATAATGTCCTGGAAATAAAAGACACATGTTCCCTTGACAAAAGAAAAATCTTTACAGCAGAAGGAATTCCTTAAGAATTTTGTACCCTGTGAAGAGAGAGAAAAATCTATGAAGTAGAGAAAAAGAAGAGTTTTAAAAACATTATCAAAATCTCTTCATACGATTCGTTACTAATTACTGAGAGCAGAATGGTGCATGAAATTGCCATGTGAGTCTTGTCAAGGCAAGACTGTGATGTCTTCTTCCCTTGGGCTAAAAGATTCATGTGACTTCCATCTTCGGTATTTGACTTTTTAAATTTACTGGCCCGTTAAATCCAGTAGGCTGAATCCCAAAGGGCTATGCAGTGAAATGCACCTTTGGGGTACCATATTTAGGAAGGATGCTCTCCGGTCCTTGGTGGTGAAATGTGAAGAGGGTGGTCAGCCTTTGGCCATGTCCAGACACTGAGCTGCTCCCGCAGTAGTACCACGAGTGGAGCTACCAGCTGGTACCAGCCCGTGCAAAAGCATCCTCAGAAACAGCTGCAGAGGTAAAGACAGGCTCTGATGCAGCTTTTTGCTGTCTGACTGGAGTTCATCCCCTCTCACGAACATCTGGAATGGATTTATGTGCTCTAGAATGTGGAGAAATAAAAGCTGAACGTATGGACTTAACCCATTTCACCTAAAGAGGTGAAAAGTGGGTGTTTAGATATTATCAAGTCTGTAGCTGGAAGCCATACACACGCTGTGTAAAGCTCAGAGGCAGCTGGCTGGAAAGGCATCCCCCGAGGGCAGCCAGCAGACACAGCAGATGCCAGACCCCGAGGGTGGGCAGCACAGGGAAGAGGATTTGCACAGTTATGTTTCACAACATGTCTGGTGAAGTTGGTTACATCCCAGCATGGAACAATCTCGTGTTCTTTCAGCTCACAAGTGCAAAAAGATCCAGGAAAAAATCTTGGGAACAGCTTCTTTTGTACAGTGTGTTCTAGGCTTTTCTGGGCACTACGCAGTGTCAGTTCAGAAATATTCTCAGTGAATTAAGTTTTGAGTAACAATGTCCCTTCTAGTGAGACAAACCTGGGTTATCAACCAATTGTCCTATTTTGGCCCCAGACCTGCTTTAGCTATGCAAACCCAGGACTGGAGGATGTTGCAAGACCTTTTTTCTCTGTCATTTAGCACAGTCAAGTGTACTACATTTAAGAGAGGCATTTTGATTTTTGCAGGTCACAGAACCAAACAGTGTCACATATCATTTTGGAAGATAAATGATGGTGCTCACTACTGGGTATAGTTCTGAACCTACTTTGGAAGGTGCCATTTACAATGACCCATGTTCACCATTGGTACAGGGCTTCTCTGTGGTGTGGACAGACACTGAGCTGCATCTGCTTACACCAGTGGATTTATCAATCTCTCTAAATAGCTGGTTTACTATCAGTGGTTGAGTCTACTTCAAAAGATGCTTACAGGCAAATGGTTTTACCACATAAATCACTGCAGCATAAAGGTGGATGTGCTTTACACAGAGGTAGAGCTCATGCCTTCTTTTCATGCTTACTCATATTAACAGGAATGTGCATGCAAATTTCCTATCCCCAGCATTTACAGTAAATTGCTCTTGGGCACTTGAACTCCTTCCAGCTTGATTTAGAAGTTCAAAAGAAATGTCAATATATCTATTCTCCCCGCTCCAAAAAAAAAAAAAAAAACAACAAAAAAACAACCAGCTGGGGAAAGGGAAGCTGACTGGGTAAAAGCTTTAACTCCATATTAGCAATTTTTGAAGGTGATGTGATGTGATTTTGATGACATAGAGTTGTGCTCCCTCACCCTTTTGTATGTGAGTTGCTGTTTAATAAGCCAGAAAAACATAAATGACATAGATATGGAAAACATAAAACACAGACTGATGATTAAATACATGATGATACATGTACATGATACATGATGGACTTCCATATGAGGCTCCAGCTGAGATGTATTTTCTCCAATTTCTGCAATGATCCTCCCCAAACAATCACCTGGTGTCCCTGTACATCCTCTAGGCCCAAGCAGCCCTCCTTTTTATTGAGGGTGCCTAATGAGATGTTTTCTTGCAGAACTGCAGCTCTTTGGATGGGTGAATGCTGGTTCTGGGGAGCTGTTTTGGTGTCTCTAAGGAGGGATGGGTAAGCAAGGCTGTTATGTGTTGTGGCTGGAGTGTCCTGCTTAGTATGGACAGTATGTTGGAACAAAGTTGATTCAATGTAGAATGATGTTGGGGTTGTTTCTGTCTTTTTGGGGGAAAATGGATGTGCTTCATCCTGCAGTTTTTAGTGGCTGGTTGAATGCGGCTGCTATTGCACATGAATGGGGCTTTGAACCTTATTTGGTTCCACTCTACTCTTTCCTTTCTATGATGCTTATATATAAATATGATAATATTATTCTGTGATACTTATATATGGATAGCTCAAAGCATCTTTATTCTATGCACAAGTTCTGGGCATGGGCAGCTCTACACCCGGAGCTTCCACCACTGAAATCACTTGTGCTGCATGACACACACTTGCAATTCTGTATTATAAATAAATCCTGTCAGTCTATCTTGAAACTCATCTCTGATGGGAGGAATCAAGATGTGTCTGTCTCAAGCACAGACTTAATGTTGTGAAGGGCTTTTACAGGTTCAGAGCCCAAATTCTCTCTAAAGCTCAAAATTTGGACTGCTTCCTACTGATAGCCTCAATTTTCACATCTAAAATGCTTTTGCCTCAACCTGCATCATCAAGGGAATTAGTTTAAAAGCATTAAATATTTCTTCAAATACACATCCTCAACAATATTTTTGGATGCTGAACAGTTCAGGTTGGTGGGAGTTGAGAGCATTCTGTTACATTGAGGACTTTCTTTGCCATATTAAAAGTATGGAATATGTTTGAGTGAATACAGCAATCCGTGAACTCTGCAGTAGCAGCATTGTTATTTCCACCCCTTGCTGCTGCAGGGAGCAAAACAAGGCTGGATTTACCTCATTCACCTTTAAATTCATTGCTCAGCAAGCAACACTATTATAGGAAAGTATTTCCACTGTTTTGGCATGGCTGCTAGATTACTTGTTTGTTCTGGGAGTATCATTTTGGGGACATAAGAAAGGACTGTGGTCGTTGGAGGAAGAACTCTGAGGGAAGGGGAGTGAGCCTTTCAGGAAGAGGTAAAGCATAGAAGAGAGCAGAAGGTTTGAAGTGAAATTCAACTGCGTGCTTCCATCTCTATTTTTCCACCCTGCTTTTTCACATCTAACCAGTTTAGAAATGCATTGGAAGACAAATATCCCCATGTTCCTGGTGCTGCTGGTGGATGTGGGTGGGCTCTTCCAAAAGTTTTGGTGTACTGAAATCATGGTGATGTGGAGCTGCCTGGTGTATCACTTATTGTTCACTGCTGGTTTTAGATTCACTCCTGGAACAGGGGCAAAGCCAGGTTTTGCAACAGACTGGTAAATTGCACAGAGCTCCTCTTCCATCCAAACTATTTCTGTCAAACATGGCAAACTACATGTTTGAGAGCTGCATAGTACAGGCTTTTATGTAAAAGAAGAAAACTTTCTCAACTCTGATGCTCTTACTGGCCTTGTCAGCCTACACCTGAAAAAGGAGGAAAATGATAAATATCCAGGATTTCTACTTCCTTACTGAGTCAGCCTTGCTTGGTCTGTAAGTATCAAAAGGGCTGCACACATGGTTTCTTTGTAGCTTCATTTAGCAACTGCTCTGCAATGGAGTTTCACTTAGAAGTGGTGATGTAGGGAGGGTGTTTGGAGTCTGGCAGATGCGTGGGTGCTGACAGGACTGTGCTGCAGGTCACTGCACCACTGCTGCTCCCACAACTGCACACTGAGGAGCTGCACTGGGGGGAACTGCTACTTTACAAATTCCTATTCTGCCATGAAACAGCAGGTAATTTGACAATAATTTTTATTGCAGTGAAAGTTTTCAGGCCAATGATTCCCCTTTTCCCACTCAAACTCCGGAATGAACTCAGGGAAGCCTTGTACACTTCAGCCTAGAAGCCACCTGGGATGTCCTCACTGTAAGCTGCTGGGAAGCTGTGAAAATTACATTTCTGCCATACAGAAGCCCCTGACCACACGATCTAAATTCAGAAGGTGTTTCTTCCTGTCCCTCAAGCCTTGCCAAGGGCACCTGGGTGAAGACATGCTCCAGGCAAAAAATATGGTGATGCTTGGAGGGAGAGAATGTGTCACTTGTGTAATGGGGGCATTGCAGGTGCAAGGCTGCTTCATGATCTCTGGGCACACATGTTCCTCCTTCCTTCTCTAAATGGTTTCCTCCTTGATTAGTGGTCTGTCTTACTGCTTCTGCTTCGAGGCCTAATTTAGAGCAGGGCTACAAATTTGCATCCCTACAGCCAGCTCAATGTCCTTAATTATATGTGTCTTTTTATGTCTAAGGAAAATTTCAGGTTTGAAAATGGATGGAGAGAGAAAAGGTTTCTATCTTTGTAGTGCTATGCATTCTTTCCCATGTACTATTTCCTGTAAAGACATCTGGGGCTGATTCCTGTTTATGGTAAAGCTGCTTTACATGCATGCAAAAGGGAACTTGAAGCCTGAGTGATGGTGTTTTCTACCAAAGCAATGCTGGGGAACTGGCAGAAAGGAAAACCCTTCAGAGTACTGATGTCTGAATGCAATGGCCCTGTTCTGAGGTATAGTCCCTGGAGCCATCTCCATCCTTGCCATCTGGGATGCTTCTCATGGAAGTCATGTTTTTAACAGTGAAGGACACACACAGTTTATCCTGGTTTTGAGAGGGATAAAAGGGGAAAGCCTCCTCAAAAGCACAAACCAGTAGAAATTAATTAAAGGGTTTATCCATTTTTCAATTACAATGTTTACTATTACAAACTTCCTATTGTATCTGGCCCTTTGAGCAGTCTTTTACCATCAAAGGTCACCAGCCAAAACCTGTTAATTTTCAGAATATTTGTAACACTTGCCCATTCTGATAAGCTTTCTACAAAAACGAGTTCAACCTTGCCCAGAGTTAAGAGGAAACATGACAAAGCTGACACAGCTTTCCCCTTGTTTTTAATGCATCAACCACAGTCTCTTCCATTTCCTCTTGTAAAACAAGGCTGGGAAAGTCATCAAGGAGATGCATTCATTCATTTCAAAAAGGTTGTTGAATCAGGATGGAAAATGAGATGGAAAATGAATTAATGCTGGTTTTTACTATGCAGCATCTTGGGAGATGGCTCCTTTGCTTTGTCACCAGTTCAGTTCTGTCCCTATCCCAAGCCAGACATCAGTATTTAATATGCTTTGTAGATATCAACTGTTTTTGTTGGATCATTTAATGCCATTATCTTATGGACATAATTTCCTAGAAAATTATGAGAAGTACCTGCTGTTAAATGAGAATTCCAGATGTAAAGAATTTTTCTTCATTTACAAAGGTTTGTGAAGAGCAGCAATACTTCCTTCAATTATTCTTGTTACTGTCAGTTGTTGGCTGAAGAAGTGTTACTGAATAAGTCTGTCACATGTCTTGTTATTAGATGAGCTGAAAAAAGCCAAAACCAAAATGAAGACAATTTTCAGGGAATTTAGCAGGTCTGGTTTATTCTTCTCAGTAGTGTAAGTCTAGGATAACATAATGAAAATTGGCACAGTTAGTGGAAAACAAATTTAAGTGAGGACAGAATTGATTGATTGTACATGAGAAATATAAGCAGCTGACCTGAGCAGTGAGTGCATCTTCAATTATATTTGCCTTTGACACTGCTGTCCAAAGGGAACACTGTCCACTGAACCAGCCCTGCACACCTGTCTGCAGTCTCTGAAGTGCCTCTGCCATCAGGACTGATGCTGCTGTAGAGCCTGTGTGCCAACTCCATTGCAGTGAGGTTTGAAACTAGCAGTAAAAATAGGCTTCAGCACAGTTTCTTGGTGCTTGCATTGGTCAGATCACATGAAGAATGTGTTGGGGAAGATAAAGTGGCCCTTCAGGTGGGACTTGTGCCACTGAATTTACAGAACTGCTGTCCTGGTGGTGGTGTTGGACTCCCTGCCAGTGCTGACCTGAGCATGTTACCTGTTACCCTGAGCATGACAGGATTCGACTGAGACTGGCCTTGGAAACCCCCATCAAATCTCTCTCACCCCCATTAACCCATGGCACAGCCAGGTATGACAGCTTGACACCTCAAGCTTTCTCATTCCCACTATTTTTTCAGCCTGAAACACTTCTAGATCTTTAAAGACTCAGTTATTTTGAGTTTAGTGGAGTTTTCTTTATGCTTTTTTCTTATGCAAGCAACTTTAATGTTCAGTGAAGGGTAGGTCCTGGTTCTGTGAGATGTTCCCAAAGAAGCTTTTTAAGCAGTGTCTTTGTACTATTTTCCCCCCATCGTTTCTTTGGGTTTTTTTTTTTTCCTATTCCTGTCACAGGCACACAAATATCTCACTAAAATTATCTGTGACTCTTCTTGCCAAGAAATGTGTTCTACTTTAGATGGTGTTGTGTGGTAGTGTGGATGTTGATAACATATTGGCATCTATTGCTTCAATCATGATGGCACAAAGGAAAGCAGTTGCCTACTTGATTTTATTGAGGCTGAATCCAAAACACAAGTGGAAAACACTGAACCTTCACTCTCCTCATGGGCCTTTGCTGCTTATTGTAAATATTTTACTTGAAACTGATAGAGTTGAGGTGTGTCCCTGTCAGATGTCTCTGGAAAACAAGTTAATCTGCCTCTTTGAGAAGAATATCATAGACTGCAACATCTTCCTTATATATTTGTATATTTAAAAAAACATAGGTTGCTTTTTGCAAGTAGCAATTCTATAGAAAAGAGGATGGACTTGCTCAGCTTGATCAAACTTCAAGTAAAACAGGGTAAAGAATTTCAGGCTTGGTGTTTACAAGGAACTGGAGCAATAGCTTGCAGCATTTTGCTGTCAGTCAAGGATGCTGAAATACTGTATGCAGTATGAAACAAGGACTCATGAATACATCATTTTTAGGCAAAAAATGAAGGTTTCTTAGCCACTCTTCTTGAAGATAAGATATGCAACATATAGCTCATATATATGAGTTATTCTTCTGAATATCATTGCAGAGCATGGCTTCACTTGCTCTACTGAGACACTAAAATGAATCTCCTGCAATGTATTTATTTGTAAGTACTTCTTTTACTCCTTTACATATGAACCAGTATCCAACTTGTCTGGTGGAAAATTTCTAAATGATTTGCTATTCCTCTTACTGTGAATTCCTACTGTAGCACATATAGGAATCCACAATTGCAAGGTAAATTAAGACTGAAAATTTGACAAAGGGAAGCAGACCAAAACAAAGCCCTGGTGTGAGATGTCATTACCTGCTGTTAGGCAAGCAATTCAGAACTTCCATACAGTTGTTGATAACATTTCCTGAGGTCAATTACACTGTCAGCAAACAATACAGAAGTAATTTAAGAAATGTCAGAATATCTTGGAAAAAAGATAAAGACCACAACACGCAAGTACAAGGGCAGAATAAAGCTCTTTTATCATCTGTCATGAGAATCAGCAATGGAGAGAGCTGCTTCTAACAATTTGAAAGCAGTTTGTACAGCTATAATCCAGCTTGCTGAATGGCTCTAAATATGCTCAGTGGGGGAAGGGTAAGATTTTTTTCCCCCAATAAGATGGGTGAAGAAAAAGTTTTTAAAATTATGTCATAGTTCCCTTTGAGTTAGCTGTGGCATGCTTTGACCTCTGAATGACAATGTTTAATAAATTTTCATAGAATTATATTGCCAAAAAATTATTTTTACTGTCTATTCTAAATCCCTATATGTAGTGCTATAGCCCAATATTTATTGATGAGACCTTATGACAGATGGGTATGCAACAGAGGGAGAGGGGAAAAATCAGCATGGAAAATTAGTCCATGCTTATATACAGCCAAGAGATAAAATACTGGTTTGATTTGCCAAGGAAACCTTTGCTGATTATGTGAAATATTCTGTGAGAGGTTATCAAAATGCTTCAGTAAGGCTATTGCCTAAGGAACACAAAAGTTACAAACAAAGCCACATACAAGACACAGCTCTATGGCTCACTGTTGGGAGTTGCAGCATTGTTTGGCTCCCTAATTACCTCTGTGTGTTCTTCCCCACACAGGGAGGCTCAGCTGTCAATGAAAGCAGAACACCAAACAGGGTACCAAACACTCTGACTGCAGCTTCACAGGGTACAAACAGAGAGGAAAAGAGCAGGAAAAGGGACAAGGCACATGCAGAAGTGAAATACAGAAGAATGGCGTTCTTGGGATGTGGTCAGGAGGTGCAGCTCAATAAAACAGGAAAACAAAATACCTTCCTATTAGTAGGCTGTTCCTGGTTTTGTTTTAAAATTGAGCAGGAATATCAGAATGTAGTATCCTGCTGTTTGCCAAGCTTTTGGATGTGTGAGCTCAGGTAGACAATAGCAAGCCTGTGCTGTGGGCTCTAGTGTGGTGTTGGAAATGTCAATCCAAATAACTGACAACTATAAAAGTCACTAATACAGTTGGTATTGTTTGGGAGGATAATATTTTCAGATTTTACATTCTTACAGGACAAAAAAAAAAAAATGACAGGACAATGCAATTTGAAGTGCCACCATCCATTGAGCTTCTTGAATTTACAGTACTTGGAATTATACAACAGACTGGAAAGGAAGCAGTCTAGTGTTAAGAAACTTCATGCTACTGTGCTAGAGATAGTAAAGGCTGCCAAGGGCCAGACTGCTGTGGTACATTTATCTGATATTATTACTGGGGAGAATGGTTCCTGCAGGAGAGGAAGCCACTGCATGAGATAAAACAAATCTTGCATCCCATTGAGAACACGATGTTACTGACAGTGCCTGACTGAAGTGAGCAGCGCGGGGGAGAGACTGGCAGCACAGCCTGCAGCGATCTCCAGCTGCCAGAGCTGCTTCAAGCTCTGAGTGTGCCTCTGCAAAAGGGACATTCCTCAGAGCAATAAGGGATCTTAATGGCCCAAGAAGCCATTCAGTTTGAGGTGATCACCATACATTATGGCAACCAACGGCACCTGTTATGCTTTGCATGCATTTAATACTCTGTTTAGGAATTAGCAAGTGGTGCTGGAGGATAACAGGATGATGTACTCCCCTGACCTGGGTTTGCTTCCTTCTTTATCCAGCTCCTCAGCCTGTGGCTAGAAAGTGCTGCAGGCTCCTCTTAGTATCACACATTGAGACCCTTAGTAAAACAAAATGGTTTAAATTATTCCACTGAGGGTTTGTTCTGTATTATATTAATCTGGGAAACTTGAGGTGAGAAGATTAGTTAATATTTTAGGCTATAGGAGGTAAATCAAGGAGATGTGTGTGTATGGAGTGTGTAAGTCCAGGGTTGCTGCTGTTTAATGGACTGCAGTCACATATCACACCATGAGTACATGGAATTGTCTCCCAAACTGGAAACTGAATCCTTAAAGGTTCCCTTGTTACACATTACTTCTCCAAACAAGCTACAGCAATGCAATGTGGTACTACCAAAGCAGATGATTCATTCTGATATGCTACTTAAAATATGCCAAGGACATCAGCTACAGCTCAGCCAAAAGCCCCCTGTCTGAAATAAACATTGATCTGATGGAGTCCTGCATTAATTTTTAAAACATAACAGCAGGGGGCAAGGAGGAACAGGGTTTTTCACTGAGACCTAGCTGCTTACACAATAGAAGTGAGGTATACATGTTTCAATGCTTACTATTCTTTTTTTTCTAAATAATTCTCCCCAGAAGCTGTGATTGCAACGGCAAAGTTCTGAAGAATACTAAGGCTTTTAAAGCTCTTATTTCAGAATAATTCAGTTTTCAGTAAATAGTCTGGAAAATGCATCCTGCATTGCACATTGTGGATAAGATTGCAGAAATGTATTTTTAGGGTCATGAGCTAAATTAACATCTGGCTCAATGGATATTTCAGATGTATTACATGCATTTGGTCTAAATGCAGCTCATTGCTTACTTTCTTCCCCTCAGATTATGCAGTGCCATTTATCCTATGTGCTTATAGCACACAACCTATCCCTAACATCTGAATAAACGTTGGATTTTCAATTATCTGGCATACCTGTGAATTCTCCACACTTTTTATTACTTTGCTTACAGCTAATTATTCTGGATACAGCACAGCCTATTTATATGCTTTGTAAACACTCCTTCTTCCAAATGCCTTGTGGTATCATTTTCTTCAGTGTCCTGATGGAAGACTGTTAAATGAGGGCAGCAGCTGAACTGGAGAGGCATAGGAAAAGAATGGAAAACAAATCTCCTAATAGCAACAAGGAAGCAACAAGGAAGTCAGTCCTACCAATTATTTCCCTGATAACTATTCTGTTAAATTTATTCACAGACCTGGAGTAATATGTTACCTGCTGCTATGCAAAATGATGATTAGATTTTTTTTTCCTGTCAGACTTCTAGTGAAATAATGCTTCCAGAGATGGTGACCCCCATCACCTCCTTGGGCAGTTTATTCCAACGCCTAGCAACTCTCAGTGAAACAACTTTATTCTAATATCCAATTTGAACTTCTACCAGTGCAGCTTAAGGGTATTTCCCCTTATCCTTTCACCTGGGACATGGTAGAAGACCATGAGCACCTCGTGACATCTTCCTTCCAGGCAGTTGTAGAGAGCCATGAGGCTCCCCCTGAGCTTCCTTTTATCCAGTTTAAACACCCCCAGCTTCCTCAGCTGCCTCTCATGATACCTGGGCTTCAGGCCCTTCCCCAGCTCCACTGCTCTTCTCTGAAAGACTCCAGCCCCTCGATGTCTGTCTTGAAGTGAGGGGCCCAAAACTGGACACTTTGGTGCCACTTGGATTCTTCTTGATGATGGTCTGACAGCAGGGATCAGACTTCCAGTGCTTCTGCTGGCACCAGCAATACCTCAAAAGTATCATGAGGATAATAAAATGATCTTCTTAATGCATGTTTTCATTTCTTTGGATTAACACATCATCTCCAGTTCTGTGTAGGACAAGAATGTGTTTGCCTGGCAGTAACTAGTACATGTCATTTCTTCCAGCAATCCATATGAAGCCTGAAAGTAAGTCTTACTCCTGAACTTGTTAAACCAAAGGTGTTCAGAATCTTTTCCATCCTCCAAAGAGAAGAGATGAGACAAAGAGCTGGTGCTGGCTGTCAGAGGCACTTGTGAAATGCTCTCCTTCCAAGTCACAACATAAAGCCCCTGCGTGGATTTGATAGTTACTGGCGTTTTGCTTGGACATGATATTTCTGAAAATGAAAGTCATGTTCATATAAAGAAGAGTCACTGAAATATCCAGATGGATTTAATAGAGGATTTGATTAATTTATTGTTATTTTTGTTTAAAAAATTTAACACCTTTTGATTGCCATTCTTTGTTCAGGAGTCTGGTTTAACAAACATGGTTGTTTAGGCTCTATGAACACTCCAAATGAAATGGCCTAAATATAACAGTAAATGACAAAAACCCCAAACAAAAACAAACAAGCAAAAACATTGTAAAAATATTATTGATTAGAAAATTAATTCCTTAAGCCTGGGATCACTACAAGAATGGTGTAAATATCGTAAAAACATTTAGTGATATTTGCCCAGCTTAATGTGTCTTTAAACTATACAAATAATTTCTGAGATGCAAAAATATTAGTTTTGTTGTGAATTTTTATTAAAATCCCTTTTTTCCAGCAGGTAAATAAAAATGCCGTTACGTTTGCATGCATAACATTCAATCATTGCAAGTGTGCTATTAAGAGAGAATATTTATCTTTGGAAAAGGGCAGTCAGCTTACATGTGTTGGCTGACCACTTTAAAGCTGAACATCTGATAACCACACATGCTATTTTTCATATGCACATTCTATTGCCATAAGTACTCAAGATAAAAAGGCAACCCCCAGACAATATAATAGAAAAATAATAAGCTGTAGAATTTTAATTTTTTTCCCTTACTGATTTTAGAGATGTCTGCATTTTGATATGCGTGAATGGCTGTCTAGGCTGGATAGTTCAGAACACTTTAAGCAGCCTCAGTAGTTTCTGAAGAGATGTAAAGAGTATACTGTGCCTGTGGTTGAAAATGGAGGCTCAGGTAAGGTTTGGCATCTCCAGCTTTGAAGAAAACAGCTGAAGCCTGGTGGTGCAGCAGATGGTTGTGCCAGCCCGATGTCTCTTGCTTTGCCATTACAACCCCCACAGGCTGGGAGCCTTTCAAAGAGCAGCAGCTCAACTGCATCCAGGAGAGATGCTGCAGGTTTCCCCCCTACACTTCCTGGAGGTCCTAAGGTGCAACACCCATCTGGAGCACTGGAGCACCAGAAGAAGGTTGGCAGCCTGTGAAAAGTAATCCAGGACCCTGTAAGGACTGCAGTGTGCAATGTGAAATTGCAAACAGAAATTAATGCTGTTTTTTTGACAAGCTCTGAAATTCTCAGCTTTGAAGAAGTTAATTCATTAAACTGTTGCATGTGTGTTTGGGTCAACATGGTGCAGTTACTCATCTGTTGTTCAACTTTTGACTATGTCTAAGCCAACACTGGATAACTAAGCAACCATGAGGTTTTTATGGCTCTCTGTAATAAGAATAATCCAGGCACATCTGGCTTAATGAACTTCTTTGATCCCAGCAGAAAAAATAAGTCTCATCTCTCAGATGTATTAGTATTTTTCTCTAATTTTTCATTTTTAAGTGAGTGTTTATAGGAGGATTTTATTCAGTTTCTTACATGACATGAGTGGGGAGGAGCAGGGGAAAGATTTATCTGAAATAATTCTGTACCTGGTGAAAGACTTAGTCCTTTACTTTCCTGCAACAGCAGTTCTTCCTCACATATCAATTTTAAAAGACTGAGGAACATAATCAAAATCTCATCTCTAAAAATAAAGTGATGCTATATTGGTGGTACAGCTGTAAGGGATTTACGAAAATTAATTATATAACTATGGTAAAAATATCAGCATTGAAGTTAGTGCCAATGTATTTTGGTCTTGGACTCCATATTTTCTGTCTGGTATTTTCGGAAAAAGCAATCAACCTGAAATCTTTCTCTATAGATTTTTTTTCCCTGCCATTATACATGCCTGATGTAAAATTCTTGATTTGAAAGTTAGATGTTCCTCATACAAAAATACCATGTTCTTATTGACATTTTGTATTTTTGGCTTTCTTAAATTCAGCGATTCCAAGAAACCAGACAACAATAAGTTGCATTTTTTTCCTTTATTGGGAGTTAAAGAGTACTGAAGATGTCCGGTGATGACTTACTCATGTGAGAGACAACAGAAGTGGGAAGTACTACAATCTCTGTTTTCATTGATAATCTTAATACCTGCCTGGAAATAGCCTGGGAACCCCTGTTTTGTTGAATATTATCAACAATGCTTGTCAGCCTTAAATTACTCCATTGTTCCACATGATTTAAGTAGACTGTGTCTTAAGACTCAGGATATTTAAAAACCACTGAGAGAATTGGTGGGAAGCTGGAGGAAACTTTCTGATACATCAGAGCAATAATCTATTGTTAATGGTTGAGCCAACTAGGTGAAATTGGTCAAATTATTTATGTCTTGCAATTAAATTTCTTACTTCCAAAAGATGGAGTTCAAACTGTTCATGATATGATGGTATTCTGCAGTTTCAAAGTTTGAGCAAGGGAAATGGACTTGTAGCTGTCTCAAGCAATTATATTTTGTATCATTCTGAAGGTCATAAACAGAGGTCTCATGGAATTTTCTGCTTTTATAATTGGTGAGTAAATTCTGATAAGATTTCTAATGTGAGAACAAGCCTTCTTATTCCAAGGCAGAGATTTAACATGGTGTTAGCCACCAAGCATCAGTATCTCACCTCTCATCAGGTAAGAAAAACACCCCTTGCAGTTGCCAGAAGCTAATTTTGCAGAAGCAAGCTAACACTGTACTTTCAATTATTGCAGAAGGAACACATATCACGCTGCAGAACAGCAGCGTGAGAATCCATGCAGCCACAGGTCTGGAAGCAGAGATGATCAGGAAAGACTTTTCTAGGACTGATGAACTGCAGAATGAAGCATCTCCCACAGTTGCTGACAAAAGGAAGGGAATGTCTTCAAAAAGCACTGGCCTAATGCAGGGCTCTCTGTGGCTTGGGAATGAAATAATTCTCAGATGACTGTGCTGCTTCTTCCAGATGTGTGAGCAATTTTTAGTGCTGATGAGATTTTGCTAGCCAGCTAAGAGCATATGAGTGTGGCTGGTTTCACTTCAAATGGGCTCTGTTTTTGTATTGCAGAGAATGATTTTCAGGAAATACCTGTAGATTTTAGCCTGCAGAGAGATGTCCTATAATATGTCTCAAAGGGTTTTTTGACCCACCCTTCCAGTGTGAAAGGGTGCTATAAGACCACTACCAAGGAGCTTAAGTGTCCTTGGGTGCTATAAGCTTGTGGGTTTTTTACAGATTTTATTCTCTTGCAAATGTAGTATTTACTTCCTTTTAGTGATGGATACAGCAAGATTTATACCATGACCAAGAAAACCAGGACCCTTTGGGGAAGGCTTCTGCTATGGACAGGAGGCATTAGGGAGATGCTTAGGAAACCTTGATGCAGGGGCCCCGTCATGGTTCGTGAATGCCCGTGTCAGGAGGTTACAGCCACCACAGTGGTGGGGAACGCTCCTTTAACACACCCACTGAAGCCCATCTTGCTCTGTGTGTCTCTGAGCACAACCCAGCAGTGATGGTAGGAATCAGACTCTTAGTTGTGTTTATGGACTTTGCCTACAAGGAGTTTTCCAGTTCAATGAGTATCCCAGAAAATACCTCATGTCTCGTACATCTTAGTGCCTGTAGGAGTGGGTGTCTCCACTTCCTGCCTGGATGGCAAAACACTCCATTGATGATGGGATAAAGATTAACCAAAAATGACACTCACTGGGTCTTCTCTAACTCCTCCTGGTTTTAATCTCACTGGTTGTTCTTAGGCTCCAGAGACCCTCTTTAACATAGAAATTTCCTGTGCTTCTCTCTTGGCAGTTTGGCCTATTTGGTAATTAGAGTCTTCTCATTTGGTGAGTTGTTCCCATGCTCCCCTACTTACACTCGTTCTTGCTCTTGTACTTCGTGTTCTCTTATTACTTTCCTAATAACTGCTCCTGAGGCTCCTCTCTTCCTTCAGTGTTTCTTGTGTGTTTGGCTAGGCTTCTCTGCATTCTTGGTATGGCACACTGTGTGCCATCACTGGAGCAAGACGTCACAGCTTTTCAGAGGCTGTGTGTGGGGTTATTCCTCTAGCAGGCTTTGTTTCAGTTGCCTGTTTGTGCTCTCTCCACATGAGTTTTTATTCTGCTTCATAGTGGATTTCTGCTATAGCGGTGACTTTCCAAAATGGATAATACCTGGACTTGTAAACAATTGCAAGTATCTTGGCTGAAGTGAGACACCTTTCAGTTGGAGCTGCTGGAGTCTTGTGGTCTGGAGTCTCTACCCTGTCTTGTGGTTCACTAAGACTCTCTTCTATTTCTTGCTTCTGGCTGAATATATTCCCTTGTTTGCTTTAACTAAGTATCTTAAGGAATCTCACTAGTCTATATAGTTATTTGTGGCTTGGCATTTTTTGTCAGTCCTGACTCTACTATGCATTTTTCTTGCTCTGTGAGCAAGGACCTCTGGTCCTCTGTACCCACAGTATCTCTCCTTTCCTCTCTCAGCTCCTTCCCAATCACCGGTTTTTGTGTGTTGGTCTTGTAAGGCAGGAAAATCCTCTCCACTCCAAATTCTTCAGAATGTAAATTAATGTTAATTTTCTCTTTAGTTTCTTGGTAGGAAATTAGAAGGGATAGGATTAATCCAAATAGTCATCAACTATGCTCTTTAAAGGCATTTCCAGATTTTTGGCATATTTAAAACTCTCAGAAGGCATAACTGGAGAGAGAAGACAAATGCTCGTCGTAACAATTTTTTTTCATTTTCTACAAAGAATAGGCAAGTCTAATGGTTTCAGACTTGGAGTCCTCCTTTCTTCAACTTTAGGCAATTGTCAAAGACATGCTGTAATCCTTTTCATTTCTTGTATTTCTTAATCACATTTGATAACTTAGTAACTTTCTTTAACCAGAGCAATGTGTTAAACTTTTTTTGGCTGCCACAGAGTATTCTAAACAGTTTTGCTGAACTAGGTTCCAGCAGTTTTGGTATGTAGCCTAACACCATATATTGTGGTGTGCAGAGAAAATCAGTTCTCCAAAAGGAACTCAATAGCAGCATGGACCTTTTGCCAAAAATTCCTAATTTTGGGATAGTACCAGGAAACTTGTGTGGGTCCCATTTTGCTTCTACTCAATTCAAAGTCAAAGCTCCTCCCAATTGCAGAGGGATAAAGTTCAGGCTCCAACACTCAGTCCTCACATTCCCATTTCACACATTTTCCTTCAAATTATTTTTTTTCCTTTATTTTTAGGCTCTGGCAAAACCCTTGCACTCTCCTGTACATTTTCTGGAAGGCAAATCACAGATAGGAACCCTTTCCCTCATCTCTCACACGGCTTAAGAGTAGCTCCTGTTTTGTGCCCCAAAGCACGGCTGGAACTCAGCAGCTGTAATCTGGAGTGACAGATGAGCAAGTCAGATCATGAAAGGAGGAAAAAGCTGCTGGAAAAGGAGCAAAAAGCCAGAAGGAAATCTTATAATCGTATCAGAAAGGCAAGGAGTGATATCTCGAAAGAATTAATTTTGTATTTCAGTAATCCCTGAGTTTACTTGGAAAGATGATAAATTGGGGATAGGCTGTGGACAAGCAGGAGATAGCAGATGTGGAAAGATGGGATCTTGGGACATTTGCCATAGAAATGAAACTTCCAGCATCACTGTGTTGCAATAAGTGCTAATAGGTTTGGAGCTTGACCATGTCTTAGGTGTGTGTAAGTATACAGACTGCTAAATATAGCTCTGGAAATAAACACATGTAATCTGATAGCTTTAAACATAGTTGGTTTTCTTATTAGACTGTAAGAACACTTGGAAGAAGCAAGTATAATAATAGAACTAATACTGATTTTTGCCATGAAGCTTAGAAGAGAAGCAGCTCTGCAGGGTCCTATTATGGAAGTAAAGCCACTGAGGTGCAGAATAGCATCAGCCACTTCTCAAAAAACAAGAGTGCAAGATCTTCCAGGCAGAGGGACACAGGGAAGGGGAGGAGGAGCATGCCTGCCACATTCATGACCCATTTGTGGATACATGATTCAGAGATGTGTGAGCTGTGTGCAGTGAGACAATGGAAGGGCACAGGTAGCCTTTCTCCTGGCCTGTGCCGCCCCATGGCCAAAGGACTTGTCCAAGCAGGCTGTGTTCAACTCCAGCAGGGGCTGTAACAAGGACACAAGGAGCAAAGAGCCAGCAAGAAGTCAAGAGTCCTACTTTGTGGAATTAGTTGGGTAGTTTTGAATATAGAAAACTGAAAAATGCTAGTTTTTAAACTTTATACTACCTTAAGTAACTGGCAAGAATCTCGAGTTGTGCCTTCCTCAGTGCAAATGCTGCTAGAAAGGGAGATCTCTGCACAAAATGTCCCCAGCCCATCTCACCATGTGCTGCAGGATGGCTCCTGTACTTGTCGATGTGCATTGCAACAAGGGCAGGATTTATCCAGGGTCACTTTCAGGGAAGAATTTTCTCCATAATATCCTTAGTGCTGATGCTAAAAAGTTAAGAAAACAACTATTTGTCTACTTCATACAAGACATGTTATGTAAGCGATTCATAGATTTCAGGCAAGAGCACCAAACCAAATCTGTAATGTTCGTATGGTAGTTCACTGTAATGCTGATAAACAAAACCTAATAAAACACAATACTTCTGTTGCTGAAAGCCATTAAAGTGTGATTTAAAACAGAAAAGTTGACAAATACTTTATTGCTGAAGTGTCCAATATCTGCCTGGGCAGGCACCATGTTCTCTCCAGTGAAAATACACATTTTCATATTTTGCTGTCAGTATGGCCAGCGTAAGGTACATAGACAAGAAAGTAAAATGCTGTCAGCTTCTACCTTTGGCTTTCAAAAACTGAAGTAAAGAGGAAATCCCATCGTAGTCTATGAGAGTATACGAGTTCTGAATGATTTAAGTTATTGAAAATTAATTTGAATTTGAAATCAAACACTCTGCTGTATTGCCTGAAAATAACTTTCCCACCTCTAACTTTGGGTTCTTACCCCCAGTAAAATTCAGCACTTTAGGTTTGCTCTTGGTTCCCTCAAAATTCCCTCCCCCTGCCATCTTTTTGCCAGTTGCCAGCTACCTGGATCACCTAGAGAAGTCCTTTTCAGCAAAGGTGGGGCACCCTCAGTGACAACAATATACAAATTTTATATTTTACAGCCTTTCTTTTTGTTTTACTGCTTCCTTTATGTTCTGCTGTTTGGGAATATCTTTGGTTTTATTTCATTACATCTTTCTTAAACTTATCTACAACTGGAAGGTATTTGCTGTGTGTCATGAAGGTATTTGCATGATGTGAAATCTTCACTCTTGTAGCACCCAGAAAGAAATAAGTACCATAACCCTAACTCGCATCAAATTTCTTCTGAAGTCCATGGAAGTTTTGCCTAAGTAAGGCTGCAGGACGCGACCACGTGTTTGCTGCACAGTGTGTACTGCAACGTCTGGTATTGTTTAACTCCACCGTGTTTGTTTTTAGTGACAGTTTGCATAAAGATGTCTTATGAGATAAAGTTACAAATAGGCTTTGTTGTGGGACAAGGTAAGAAAACTGGAAATTAAAGCTAAAAAGACCTTTGTCTCTCGAGGAAGACAGTGAAGGGTGTCATATTTCTTTGGCATTGTAATGCTACTAAATTACATCTGCTTCTGAAACATTTTTCAGAGGGAGGATTTCGAGACCCAACTCCATTTATACTGGAGATACAAAACGTCCGGCGCACTCAGCTTTTTGTGTTTAGATCATTTCATCAACTCTCCCCGCCCGTCCCCAGATTTTAATTTAACTTGCATCTTCCTGCCGAGTCTCCCCAGCTGGAGCCCAGCGGCGGCCGAAGGCTCTTCTCGCCCTCCGGCTGCACCGAGGGCATCACCTGTCCCGGCGCTGCCGCCGCACCTGGGCCGGGCTCGGCACTGCGCGCCGGCGGCTGCGGGCGCGGGCCGGCTCCCCCCGGCTCCCCCCGGCTCCGGGCCGGCTCCGGGTGCGGGTCGGCGCCCGGGGCAGCGGCGCGGGGCAGCGCGCACCATGCGGGGCCGCGGCCCGGCCCGCCCCGGGGGCCGCGTGTGCTGATGTAATCGCCAGGCAGCCAGCGCTGAAATTCAACACCGCGGCGGGCGGGAGCTCCGCCGGTGCCGGGGCAGGCGGTGCAGCGCCGCTCCGCCGCCGGACTCCGCGGGCAGCCGCGGGGCGCCCCCGCCGCCCGGCCCCCGGCGCCCCCCCCCACCCGCCGCGCCCGCCCCCGCGGGCTGTACGCGGGCCGGGCCGCCCTCGGGCTTGCGCGGAGCTCGGCGGAGACCTCGGGGCCGGCGGGCTTTCATGGACAGGAGCTGACCCTGCGGCGGCGCGGCGCTCGGCTTTCCCTCGGATCTCCGCTGCCAGGGCAAATGCATACAAATGCATTTGGGAGCCGAGAGGACAAGGCGAGGACGCATCTCTCCCGCGGCACAAACGTAAGCGGGAGCCGGCGAGACGGGGCGCACCGCACCGGCACCCCGCCGCGGGGCCGGGCAAGGGATGGGGCTGCGGCTCGGCTCCCACCTCGGGCAGGGGACGACGAGCCCGGCGGGCAGTGTCCCCAGCTCTACCTTCCGAACCCCAGCCGTAACCCCGCGGGGTCCCCGGTGCCCCCGGCGGACCGACGGGGTGCGGGCTGCTCGGACGGCGGCCGCCTGTATCGCTGGCTGCTCCTGTCCCTCTCCTCCGCACCCCTGGTGTCCTTCTGGAGGTGCCCTATCCCGTCCATCACCCTCGTGTCGTCCTGCCCGAGCCCGCTCCGGGCAGCCTGGCTCTGGTATCCCCGGGCAGCGGGGACAGCCCGTGCCCCCTGATGCCCGAGGGGGAACGAGGATCCCGGGGCCCAGCGTCCCGCAGTGCCCGCAGTAACCTGGGGCAGCTCCTGCGCCCCTTTGGTACCTAGCTAGTAAAACCCGGCAAACAAGCATACTCAAAAGATTGTAGAATTTACGCTAAAGAGCTAAGACTACTCTCTTAATACCAGAGATAGCCAGATGAGCTGCTCTGTATTCACATGTTTTTGCAATTGGCAGAGGTATTTCTGATGCATCCTCACCTGTGATGCAAAGGTAGAGAGCTCTGTTCTCTACAGTTTACCAAAAAGCAGCCTCGATAAAATGACTGAATTTATAGTTGTAATGATATTAGACAGGTTACTTGTATATGTCTCTCTGTAAAGGGCTGGTTTTGTTCTGGCTGTGTCTTAAGTTTACTGAGCGTTCTGAGCAGGACAGAGGAATTTGTTTAGTGTTGTAGTGAGGATTATGCTGCTAAAGTGTGCCTGATATATAATCTGGGTGTACTTGAATGCTTGTGAGTAGTTAAAAGACTTCCTGAAGGTGGCCTTCCTAGGAGATCTGTTTTTAATGGTTGTGTCTTTGGGACTCCTTCAGGAATTGTCTGAGTGCAATTTCAAAGAATGGTTTTATTTTAAATCTGTAAAGGGGTATTGCTGATGGAGAAACATAGATTGCATTACAGGAAAGAGGTACAGTAGCAGAGATGCAGTTTACTCAAGCTCAAAATATGAGATAGCTTCAGAATATATCTATATGCTTCTATAATATTTACCTCATTTACTTCTGTAGAGAGTGAGCAACCTGGTCACTTGCCTGTATTAAGAAACCAGAATTGCTTGCAAAAGGATCAGGTTTCCTTAGCATATGTCAAACCAGTAAATCCCTTGCAACTTCAACCACTTTTTCCTTGAAATACCTTTAGGTCAGGCCTGTATAGGGGTGTCTCTGCAGGTTAAATAAATAAAACAACTGCATGACTTCTAAATTTCTTGCCCCATTTATTGACAGAATATTTAAAGTATGAGCAGCCTTTTATCACCCTTGTTTCTTGCAAGCACCAAGTTGTAGTATGTTTGAAGGATGATCTACAAAATATACAGAGAAAAACTCTGTATAAGAAGAGTATTTCACATGAGTAGGAATTCAAGTTGTATACTTTTTCCTTCATACAGAAAAAAAATGGTGTATGCTATCTGGAGAAGTAGTGTAAGCAATCAGAGATTTACTTTAAAACTGTTCTAAAATCATGTCTTTTCAATTTTTTTTTTCTTTTAGAAATACTAGCAGAGTTGACTGTTCTTCTGGATGTGGTAGTTACTCATTTTAAGCCAGATACTGGCCAAAGAATGGGCCACCAGGCAGGGAGTTTCCTTTCTCTGAACCCCAGTCCTGTTGTAGAACTCTTCTTAGGGCAATGCTCCTCTACCTCATCTCCTATTTCTCCCATTTCTTCAAATTGTGAAATTTGGCAAAGGATTCAGGAGCTTCCCCCCAGCTGATTGCATGGTGCCACCTGTGACCAAAGGGGATGTGTCACACCAGAGAGGTTTTGCAGGCTGTTGTGTCCCCTCAAACTGTGTTGCAAGTAGGTCTTTTAAAATTTGGGAAGCAGCACTGGACCTGCTGGCTAATTTAATTACAGCAGCAAAGAAAGTTATATTTCTTTTCATATCTTGAAAGATAAGTTTTATAAAATCTTGGGGTCTTTGAGACTTCCAGGGCATCTCTGTCCACAAGGTGCTGTGACTTTTCTGAAGCCTTTGTCAAGCTTGATGGACCCAAACTGTGCCATTCTCCTCAGCAGTCCCCAGACAGTTCCAGTGAAGGAACGTGTGTGGGGCAGGTGCTGGTGTTTAAACCATCATCCCTGAGGAGTGCAGGACTGAATGCACCTGTGGAAGTCACACTGCAGACAGGTTTACTTGTCTTTCCTAGCAGCCAACTAGTGGTATTTCTTCCTTTAAGCTTGAGATTTATGAAACTAGGCTGGAATGAAGAGGATACTGCTGTGCACGGACCAAACCTGAGCTCTTTATGCTTCTGAGTAGTCTTCAGAGGGTGGAATTTTTCATTGTAGCTTGCCACAACTTGCTTTGAAGTTTATCAGTTTTCTCATCCATCCATCACCTCTAATACAAAAAAAAACCATGGATAGTTGCTGTCCACTCTGGAGGAAGAGGCAAATGGCCACAACATGTCAAAGATTATCAGAAAGATGAAGTTAGTTTTTAGTGGTACAACAGCTCAATCACATTTGGTAGTACCTTCCTCCAAAATGATTCAATAGTGGCCCTCAGCATATATTTGCATGTACAATAGAGCAGATGAAAAGGTAGGAGAAGAGGAGGAAGTTTGAGAGACCCCTTGGCTATGCCCTAAAGCCTAGGTATTGGAACAGCTTCAGGTGTGATGTTAAATGGGGAAAAAAATAGCCAGCATTTGGGTCAGCTGAAGTCATCCACACCACATGATTCTACATTTTTCTGTTGGTATGTCCCAACATCTCCAAGAGCTGTGTACTCAGCTGAGACAGGGAGCCAAGCTTCCTGCAGCTATGGCAGATGATGGGTCAAGCCACATACACATTATGCCTGGTGTCTTAGTGGCTGTGCTGGTGTGAGAGTGAAGACTGAGAACTGACTGTTCTGCAAATGTACAGAGTGGTGATCTCAACCAAGAGGGAGGGTTTGCATGGATTAGGTTGCACATGGTTTCATTTACAAAAAATTTTACTTGTGAAAAAAGATAGAAGGAAGTCTCACTTTTCTCACGCATTAGAGGACCCCCAGCACTATGGTTCTCTGGTCCCTGTTTTTTCTCTTAGTTGGTAACTCATCTGTTCTTGACATTACTTGGAGAGCACTGGGTAAGCCAGATGTTTGTCTTTACTTCTCACTAAATGTTTCTGTCTATTCAGTTACATCTGTGTAATTTACAGCCCTGGGAACATTTTGAAATTTCTCGCTTTCCTACAATGTTTGCTGGGAAGTGACAGAGGCAGGTACCTGACAGACACAGCTTAGTACCTGGCTGGTGTAGTAGAAGAGGCTGTTGTAGTTATTAGAGAAGTCATCTTTGAATTCTGGGCTCTGGGGTTCTTTGAGCATCCTTATTTTGTAGCTAGATAAGATGTTTTATGTGATTTTTAATGGCAAATCCATTTTGCACCTTTGAAAATAATAAGGGTTAAATAAAGGGTTGTCCTGAGTTTTAGCTGATACAGTGCAATGCATGGACTTTGTTTCTGGCACAGCTGTCTCCTGTCACTGAGTTTCTCATCTGATCAAAAGATGATGCATTGTGTGATGCAGAAACTTTGAACTTGAATTCTGGGCTTTAGAACTCTGAAAAGATGGAGCTGAGTGTCCTGTAGTGGATGAGCTGTTTGGACAACAGTTTGTGTTAGGTCTTTTTCAGGAGTTGCAGAACTGCTCCAGTAGACATTTCATGCTGTAGCAGGAGAAAGCTTGAAGGGAGGAATAGCTAGGGACTGCAGTGGTTGTTAATTAAAGAACATGCCCCTACAAGCATGTTGGGATGTGTGAGGCATAGTTTCCACTTTTCTCTCCCTCTGTGATCAGAGCTGAAGCACTGATGCATATTTTTGAATTTCCTATACGTTCTGTGCATTTTCTTCTGAAAGACATGATGTATCTACCATTTCACAGCGACAATGATGACTATCATGCTTTATTGTTCCTTAAATTATTAATTTGTTCTGTTTGCCAAAATTTAAGCTCTCACAATATACAAATCCACTTGATAAAACCAGGCTATTGCTCTGTGGTTTTCATGCACTTGGATGTTTCTGAAATGTTTGAATTCCAAACCCTTTAAAGAATTAGTAAGACTTTTCACTAATTACCATTGTATGTGTGTGTATGCACATGTACTCATCTTTTCTTTCTGTTTAAACCATATGTTCCTGTATAAAGAGTGGTAGTGTTTTCTTCCTACCTTTTTTTTTTAATGTGAAAAACTGACTAATGAGCTGGCAAAATTAGGGGACATGAAGTTGTATATGTTTAGTTGCAACTATGTTACTTTCAAATACACTCGAATCCAGATATTCAAGTGCTCTCTGACCTGGTCTAGGAAACATTTTTAGTCACTCTAGCATTCCATATTATGAAAAATCTCTGAGGTTATACACATTAACGAGTAAAGGGCTTGAGTGTTATTTGATTAGTTAGTATCAGAACTATTTTTCTGACATTTTTGAAATATTTCTTCTTAGGACTGAGTAGATAGAGGCTACTATAATTGTTACATGCATCTGTTCCTGGTTGTCCAACATTAACAGAGAATATATTTCTCATTCATTAAAAGATTCAGTCACTGATAAGAGAGTGATTAGATGTTAACCTGGCTACAACGATAATTAAGAAACAGCAGACAATCTGTTCTTAATCACAGTAAAAATGTAGTCTGTACTACATTGGACACTTCTAAAGTGTCTTTTGAGCATGTAGTCTAGATCAATCTTATGTATGTTTGCTGGAAAAACTGGAACAGCAGTGTGCTATCAACATTATTTTCATACTAAATCCAAACCACAGCACTCAACCAGCTTCTAAGAAGAAAATTATCTCCCTGGCTGAAACCAGGGCAGAGAGCCTGTGATAGCTATCACTATGACACTTTTCTACCTGAGCATGGACTTATAAGCTGAAATGTGATGGGATTTTTTTTTTTTTAACTTTGTGAAGAACGTGACTTGCTTGTAACATGATAAACTTTTGTATTATAAAATTTTGACACAGCATTTTTACTTATGGGAAGATGATGTGATCTAGTGAGAAGACTGATAGGAGGTAAAAAGTATCTCAATTATCTAATGATCTCTACAGGAATTAGTTTGTCATTTTTCTTTTTTTATGGTGACATTTTTTTCTTTCCAGGAAGAAATTTACTACATAGCAGCATTTATATTTGAAAGCTGCTGCAAGAAAATATAAAGCAGATGCAGTCATTTTATTAATAAAAACCTAAAATATATGTGCTATGTCTGAGGGCATACACAACCTCAATCTTTGTGTAAATCACCTTCTCAGTATCAGTGGAAAGTTGTACAGTGTGATGGCTTTGATTCAGGACTTGTTGAAGTCAGTGGTATTCTGCCATTTGGATCTTGAATCGGGTTTCTAATTTCTTGGAGTTCTGAAACTGTAGATGTTTTCTCACATGTTTTTTCTCCTTTCTTTCTCTTTTAGGAAAGCTCTCCTTTTCATTGCAACATGTATAGCTGTGGGTGTTGCACAAGTACCCAAACAAGGTGAGAATGCTTTGTTTATAACAGAACATTTGTGTAATATGTTAGTAGATGAGAAGAGTAAATGGCTGTTGTTACTTGTGACCTTAGGTTCAGTTCATTAATTCATGTGACTTAAAGAAAATACCAATTACAGCATAATGAGAGCAAAAGTTCAAAGCACCAGTTTGGAAAAGATGACCTTTTGAAAATTGCTCAGATTTTCTGTCTATGAAATTGCTTACATATTTAAGCAAGCTCTTCATAAAAAAGAAGCCTTGTACAGTGAAAAGGCTTTGATTGTGTCTTCACTGCAAGTGGGTGTCCTTGGGGGTGGCAAGCTATGACTGAGTTACCTTTGCACTTAAGGCAGGCAAACCATGGCGCACAATACAGGCTGGCATCGCTAAACAAAATGTGAAATTTGGCATTCATTTGGCTTTGCATTCAGATGCAGATGTTGTGAGGAAATAGGGTTGTCTTGTTTTTAGTTTCTTTTTTAATCTGCCAGCTGTTATAACAGCACCAGATGTGCAGCTTGCTCTGGAGGCTGCTGTGGGAATGATAGCGTCCCGAAGTGGTGGAGGCCAAAGTGCCATTTAGTCACTTCTTATTAGCCATGAGAGTGGCAGCATCAGTTCTTCACCATGGTCCTCTGCTGTACAGGTGAAGCATGAAGTAGGTCATCTTTAGCTGGTGAGTGTGTAACTGCAAATACTCATCTGAATGCAAACAGATGGGTTGCATGGTTAAGAGAAGACTCATTCCTGATAATGTTTTGCTAGAGCCCTTTGGGATATTTCAGCAGCCTCCCACCATTATTCTCACCAATGCATTTTTACTGCTTGTCATTCCCAGAGATTGGCAAAGCTTGGTTTTTCCTTCAGTCGTGGATTTTTTTGTTTTGCTTCCCCCTGTTGCCTTTGTAGTTTTGCCCTCCAGTGTTGCCCATTGCTTGCCTGGTAAGATTGGTTGTTGATTTTTCACATCCAGCTCAATGGGGGCCATATGCTTTTGTGATGATGGGATTATCCCGGATTTTTATAATAGCTGAGCCAAGTTCTCACTGGAGGAGGGGCAGCACTGTTAGATGTGTGTGGCCTGCCCTGCTCCAGGCCTGCAGGGATGGAAAGGGAAGAGGCAGTTTTAGGGAGGCAGTTTACAGTTTCCCAGTGTAGCGGGAGCAGGTGACAGATGCCAGAGACAGCTGTGTGGTGACAATTTGAGTGTCTTCATCCCTCTAGCCCACCCTCCTCCTCTACAAAGAAATAAGCCTTTTCTCTCACTCCTCGTGTCCCTCAGCTCAAGAATTGCTTTTCACTGACCCTTCAGGTGGGGACTGTGAAAGCTGCAGGGCTGGGGGTGCAGCAACACAGGGGAGTGGGTGGAGACTGAGTCTTACCTGCATCTTGACTGAGGATGCCTCCATGCACAGAGCTTTGCAGAAATGGGGTAAAGCCTCCGGTCTCAACATGATTTTATTGAATTATTTTGTTACCAGCAGATGAAGGAATTTCCTTTTTTTCTATTATTTTGTTGGTATTGTTATTACTATTATTCAACAGCATTTCTAGATAGCCATATGAGAAGTAGTGAATGGAAACTCCTCTCCATCTTTGATGCACAAGTGCCATACGTGACTTTATTTTCTTTAAATGCTTGCTTGGGATCAAAATGATGCATTGAACCTTGATGCAACTTTTTTCCCATGAGTGAATTTGGTTCCTCTTTGGTGCACTTTATTTGCACAGAAAATCAGTTCAGAGAAGGAAACTTCCTCAGAAAAAAAAAGAGCATTTCAAATATATCCTTCAATTTCAGTATATAAGTTGCAGAGCTGCATTATTGCATTTGTGGTGCTTAGTGTTTGTCCAGGAACAGGATTGGGTGCCCATTAGGAACATGTTAATGCCTTGGTTCTTAAACTTCCTTGGCAGTTGTATTTTGAAAAACATTGTGCTGAACATGAAGATGCTACCTAATTAATGTCTTCTCTCCTGAGTTGAGGAGACAGCCTCTGCATGCTTTACCTGAGAAGCCTCTGCATGCTTTACCTGAGAAGCCTCTGCATGCTTTACCTGAGAAGCCTCTGCATGCTTTACCTGAGAAGCCTCTGCATGCTTTACCTGAGAAGCCTCTGCATGCTTTACCTGAGAAGGTACCTGTTGTTCAGTTTTATGCTGCTGTGAATCATGTCCAGTAAAGTGCATTTAAAGACACAGTATCAGACTTTAGGAATAATACTTTGAGTGGGGCTCAAGGACACACAGGATTGATGTGTCTTGCTGGCTTTCCTCTGCCAGTAACCTGATCTGGCATCCAGGAGAGCAT